>NW_022589707.1:6753262-7034640 GCF_004348235.1 Phoca vitulina
AAAGAAAGAAAGAAAGAAAGAAAGAAAGAAAGAAAGAAAGAAAGAAATCTAGAAATTCCACAAAATATGTTCACTTAGCTTTCACTAGCCTTAATCACATGGCCTTAAGTAGTTGCAAGAAATGCTGGAAAACTGCAACCTTTTATTCTGGACAGTAATACACATGGTGAAAAGGCAGGATTCTGTTACTAAGGAGAAAGAGGATCTTTTCTCCTTGGATTAGGCAACCAAGAGTCTTCTACACAGTTACTGCGTCCTCTCTCAGCTGTTATTACTGCCATTTGTTCAAGCCAAAGTCCTGTGAGTCACCCTCAGTGAACCCCACATCCAGTCTCTGAGGAACTCAGAACTTATCATAAATCCCATTATCCTAGCTTCTTCCAGCTATCGTCTCAACTATAAATAGCTCTGTATCTGGTCTCTGCTTTTACTCTTGCCACCCATGTTAGTCAGAATAGGCTATGCTATGTTGTGGTAACAAACAGCTTTCTAATTCCAGTGAATAAATGTAAGAATGAATGAATGATGGGGGCACCTGGCTGGCTCAGTCAGTAGAGCATGTGACTCTTGATCTCAGGGTTGTGAGTTCAAGCTGCATATTGGGCCTACAGCTTACTTAAAAAGAAAAAAAAAAGAATGGATGATGAATTCATGGAGAGTTACTATTTAATAGGCACCAAGTTTCCATTTTGCAGGATTAAAAGAGTTCTATGGATGGGTAGTAACAACAGTGTGGATGTACCTAATGCTACTGAACTGTATATCTAAAAATAGTTAAGATGGTAAATTTTATGTTATGTTTATTTTACCACAACTTATTTTAAAAAGAATGAATAAGTGAATGGTAGAAACTATTTGTTATGCATAAAATCAACAAAAAATTATCCTAATTATACAATGGACCCCTAAAAATTAATGAGATGATGATAAATAACCCAATTAAAAACAGACAAAATGTATAAACAGCAATTCACACAGGAGGAAAACAATGACACTTTTCTGTGGTTTACCTAACAGCTATTCTCTTCTTCTTCCTTATTAACAGACCCCAGATTTTGTTTCATGTAGCAATGTTTCCAGCTAAAAATATTCACTTTCTCAGATTACCTTGCATATTGAAGCAGCCACGTGACATAGTTCTGGCCATACAGACAAAAATTAAAATGCTGGAGATTTCTGGAAGTTTTTTTCATTAATGATACAGCTAATGCCCTCTTTTCTTTCTTCTTGCTTATAATGTGGGTCCAAAGGATGCAAATGCAGTGGCCATCCTGCGTTTAATAGGCAACCATTATGGGGATACAGGTCTAAACACTAAGTGTGGGAACACGGAAGAAGCCTGGACCCAGAGAATCCATTGTACCGCACCTGGATTACCCACCTATCTCCGAACTTCCTGTGGTTTGAGACAAATAATCCTCCATCTAATTAACAGCCACATTGATGTTTTTGGTTACTTGAAGCTGAAAATATTCCTAACTAACAATAAAAAAATTAAAAAAAAAAAAGAAAATATTCCTAACTGATTTTAAATTTTATCAGAAATGAGAAGCTGTAAGAAAAAATAACTTTAATTATGGAATTAGTTAAGAAGAAGTAGGCCAGAAGGTACCAAGGAATCAAGAACCATTTCAGACTGAAAAGCTGGTCATATCTGTGTGTGGTGAAATGATGTGTGGTGATGAAATATTGGGCAGAATGTCACCTGTCACACCTTGGAATATAGACTACATGCTTACCACGGCTTTTGTCTGTTGGTGAATTACAAGGAACCTTTAGAATGCTGACATATGCAGAGTTTTTTTGTTTGTTTGTTTGTTTTTAAGTTAGTATGAGTTTCTACCATGGGCAGCCACTACCACATGCCAGGCATTATTCTAGAAACATGAGATACAGTAGTGAGTAAAAGTGAAAAAAGTCCCTGCCCTCATGGAGTTTGTATTCTAGTGGGGGAAACAGATAACAAACACATAAATATACAACGTATAACCTGTAAAGGACTGTAGGGGAAAAGTAGCAGAGTAAGGGAGACAGGGATTTCCAAGGATGGGAGTTCCTTTTATATGAGGCAGTCAGAAAGGCTACTCTGATAACATGACAGGTAAGCAAGGGCCCAAAGGAAGTGAGAGAGGGAACCATGAGGCTACCTGGATGACATTGCCCAAGCAGGAGCATCCTCGGAGTGTTAGTGGAAGAGTAAGGAGACAAAAAGAGGAGGATAGTAAAAAGTGACAGAAAAACGTGTGGTGGGGAGGGGAATGAGAACATGCAGGCCTTTGGGGCACTGTAAGACCTCGGCTTTTACTCTGAGTGTGCTGGGAAGCCACATGTCTTGCCACTTGGAGCAGAGGTCAACAAAAGAGGTGCCATCTGAGACTCAAACAAGCCAGTCTGCACACAGAAAGGGAAGGGAATGTGGACAACCGCAGGGCTAGGAGAGGCTCTGTGGTAAGCCTGCAGTTCTGGACTTGGGAGCCTGGTGAAACTGACAGTCAACTGCTTCGATCCGAGCCCTCACCCTGAGGTCCAGGGAATGGGGCTGTGAAGCAACAGGCCCAGCAAAAGGGGAGACTGGGTGACCAGAACTTTATTCAGTACCTTCACTTTTAGAATGCTTTCCCTAACAAAGAAGGAATGCCAGTGGAAGAAGATGGGATTAAGGGTGTTGTCTTCCTGCCTATTCTTAAGAATTGCCTCAAGGCTGGGGCCATTAATTTCTGGGAGTGGGGGATTGGCAGAGTGCTAAGGCCAGTCTAAGAGCCAAAAATTCTCAGGCTCAAAGACTATCTAGAAAAAATCTTGGCTGTGTTTACTTGCACGCAGAATTAACTGGAAAAAGGTAAACAAACAAACAAAAAAACTACTAGGTTTAAGAGAGAACTGTGTTTATTAAAAAACAAAAAAGAAAACAAACAAAAACCAAAGTGTGGTAACAGCCTGTGGCTGTTGAACCCAAAAGCAATCCCTGGGCCCCCAAATAGTACTAGCAGGAATAGAAGGATTTAATCTCCAATGATGGAGTGGATAATGGGTACGGGTTTATCCCAGGGAGAAGACTGGTGGCTGCTGGATTGGCTCATCCAGGAACTTTCTTTTCTACCAGGGCAGGGAGTCCTCACTGTTCCTGTCTAGTAAGACTTGGTAATTGTCTAGCAGGATTTAATAATTTTTAAAAGATCAGTAACTGCTCTAATTTCCCATTCTCCCTCTTCTCTGACTGGGAGTTTTCACTGCAGTTATCCTGGTCTTCCTGACTGTTGTATATTAGGTGTTCTGATCATGGTAACTTGTCTTTAAGCTTATGGGTTGCAGGAGTATAAACCAAGTGCATACTTAATGGAGAGGGTGGTACTCCTCCAGAGATCTGTCTGGGATGTCAAGCTGGGCAAGGTCCATGGATAAAACTCTGTGGTTGTCTCCCTTAGATGAGGCCGACATGCTCCATGTAAGGTAAAGAGGGTGTGTACAGAAAGATGTGAGGTAGCAATTGCAGGTAGTGTGACCCAGTCTCAACCTCTAACCCCTTTATCTTTTGCCTGCTGTACTATAGAGGCTGCAAAGCTATTTCTGGTCATCTTTGATACTAAGGTGACCATTGTAGGGGAGGAAAATAGTTTTCCCTTTACCCTTCCAGGTTCTTGGTTGAGACACCGCCCCCCACAACCCATAAAACGATTAGCAGGAGAAAAACAAATTGAATTACGTACATATAGGAGCCCCACAAAGTTATGAGACTCAAAGAAGTGACCAGAGCAAGAAGCTTTTATATTTTTTAGTCAAAGAAACAATAAATTTGTGAAGAATTGACAAGACAAAAGAATTTGGGCCAAGGGTAGTAAAATGGTGAAGAAGTAAGGGTTTTTTTTGTGTGTGTTTTGTTTGTTTGTTTGTTTGTTTGTTTATAGCCTTTTTGGCCCTAAATTCCCTGTCTCTGATGATAGGTTGCTTTCTATCATCCTGGTACAAGGAGGGTACCTTCCTTCCTTTTTCTTTCTCTTTCTTTCTTTCTCTCTTTCTTTCTTTCTTTCTTTCTTTCTTTCTTTCTTTCTTTCTTTCTTTCTTTCAGATTTATTTATTTGAGAGAGAGTGAGTGAGCAAGCTCAGGGGAGAGGGACAGAAGGAGGAGATGGAGAAGGAGAGAAGCAGACTCTCCAATGGGCATGGAGCCCTACCCAGGGCTTCATCTCACAACCCTGAGATCATGACCTGAGCTGAAATCAAGAGTCAGAGGCTTAACCAACTAAGCCGTCCAGATGTATATATACAAAACATGTATTTTTATACATCGCTGGTAAAGGATAAATTGGTGCAACCACTTTGAGGAGCAACTTGGAAAACACTAGTGTAGTGGAAGATGGGCAAAGCAATTCCACTTCTAGATATAAACCCTTGACACTTGCTATTTAATGTGCAGACCGTGGAGTCCAAGGATCCCTTGCACTTGTGCACAGGAGATGTGGACAACCAAATTCTTCGCAGCATTGTTTGTTAGAGAAGAAAAAAGGAAAGGGGAGACTTACATGCAGATCAACAAAAGGATAAATAGATAAATGTTATTATATTCATATGACAATTAAAATGGATGAACTATAGGGGTGCCTGGGTGGCTCAGTCATTAAGCATCTGCCTTCAGCCCAGGGATCGAGCCCCGCATCAGGCTCCCTGCTCCGCGGGAAGCCTGCTTCTCCCTCTCCCACTCCCCCTGCTTGTGTTCCCTCTCTCGCTGTGTCTCTCTCTGTCAAATAAATAAATAAAATCTTAAAAAAAAAAATGGATGAACTATAGCAGCAATGTCCACAATAGCCAAACTGTGGAAGGAGCCGAGATGAATGGATAAAGAAGATGTGGTTCATATATACAATGGAATATTACTCAGCCATCAGAAAGGATGAATACCCACCATTTGCATTGACATGGATGGAACTGGAGGGGATTATGATAAGTGAAGTAAGTCAAGTTTTTTTTTTCCTATTTTATTTTATTTTATTATGTTATGTTATGTTAGTCACCATACAATACATCATTAGTTTTTGATGTGGTGATCCATGATCCATTGTTTTCGTATAACACCCAGTGCTCCATGCAGTATGTGCCCTCCTTAATAACCATCACTGGGCTAACCCAGAAGTAAGTCAAGTTAATGTAAATTTGAAGCAAATAGGTAAAATGGCAATATTTGATAAAACCTGGCCATGGGTATCCTGGTGATTTATTATTCTATTTTTCTCTGTGTTGGAGTGTTTCACAATTTTAAAAGGTGGGGGGTGGGGTGTAGAAAAGTAAAGAGAGGGGCGCCTGGGTGGTTCAGTCATTAAGCATCTGCCTTCGGCTCAGGTCATGATCCCAGAGTCCTGGGATCATTCCCCGAATCGGGCTCCCTGCTCCTCAGGAAGCCTGCTTCTCCCTCTCCCACTCCCCACTGCTTGTGTTCCCTCTCTCACTGTGTCTTTCTCTGTCAAATAAATAAATAAAATCTTAAAAAAGAAAGAAAGAAAAGTAAAGAGAGATTCAAGGCAAATACTAGAACAAGAACAAGGTATCCTCAAAAGAAAAATAAACACAGGGAGGCAGATGGAGAGCAACACTGGTTGGGAAAAGGACAATCAAACTTCAAATGCTCTTAGTTCAAATGCTGCATAAGTGCGGCAAACCACTGTCTGCCGTCCACTTAGTTATCCCCATCTATTTCTGTGATTTGCTAGATCAGAGAGAAGAAAGGCTTTTTGATGCTAAACTTACTTGAGCCCCAGAGTACCTGGGGCATGAATGTACCCAGGGGAAGATTTTCAGATGCAAGTCCTTAGTCATTAATTTGATAATAACTAACATCTATTTTGTAGTATGTTCCAGGTACGATGCTCAGAACTTTGTGTGGATTATCTTATTGCACCTTCACAACATTCCTTTGCAGGAGGTAGTATTATTATTATTCACTATATTACAAACAAGGAATCCAAGGCGAGTCACAGGCTGGGGTGGGGCTGTGGTGCAGACCTAAGCAGTGTGCTTCCAGAGGCCTCCTCCTTAACCACCTGGCAATGTGCCAGCTCCCTTAGATACTGAGGGTACAGGATTCCACAGACCTGCAAGCACAAAACAACTTTATTGATGCACCCTATTCGGTTTCATGCATTCCTGCTTGTTCAATGGAGTCATTGCTGGTGCTCTGTTCATTCTTCTTCTTCTTCTTCTTCTTTTTTTTTTTTTCTATTCCTCACGCTGAATAATCTCAATTTAGCTAACTTTAAAGTTCATGATTCTTCTGTGTGCTCCAATCTGATGTTGAGCTCTTTGAAATTCTCATTTCATTTAGTGTACTTTTCATCTCCAGAATTTCTACTTATACATGAAAATTAACCATGGTCACCATGCTGTACATTATTACATCTCCAGAACTTATTCATCTTATAACTAAAAGTTTGTACCCTTTGTGCGATATCTCTCCTTTTCTAATCTATTCTTCTATAGTTGGATGAGCCTGTGTTCTAAGAAAACTCGCTTACCTACAAATCACAAAGATATTTTCCTATCTTTTCAGATGCTTCATGGATTTAGCTTTTATGTTGGGTCTATGATCAGTCCAGAATTAATTTTTGTATATGATATAAGATAGATGTTAAGGTTCATTTTTTCCCCATACTGACATTTAGTTGTTCTAGCATAATTTGTTGAAAAGATTTTCCTTTCTGCATTGGATTGCTTTGGTATCTTTGTTGAAAATCAAATGATTATATAGGAGTCTGTTTCTGGGATTTCTCTTCAGTTCTAATCATCTATTTGTTTATCCCTATATCAGGAACTGGGGTCAGAGACCAAATATTAGAACAAAAGATGTTTCTAGTACTCTTTTCACTTGGGAAATTACAAAAGTTTTAGGAGCTCTGTGCCCAAAATTGGGGCCAAAGACTGAAAGTTAGAAAAAGATTCTCCTAGCATCTCTATTTACAAGGGTTTCAAGAACCTGTGTCAGGAACTGGGGGCAGACACCAATACATAAATTTCTTATTATTTCACACCATGAACATTTATTCATTTATTCATTTATTTAGATCTTATTTAATTTCTTTCAGCATTGTTTTATAATTTTCAGTGTAGAGGTTTTATACATCTTTCGTTAAATTTATTTCTAAGTATTTCCTGTTTTTAAAATTATAAAATAGTGTTTTAATTTCATTTTCCATTGTTTGCTCCAGTATATAAATACAGAACTGATTTTTATATATGATCTATATCCTGGGACCTTATTAAATTCAATTCTAAGTTTTAGTGGTTGTTTTGTGGAGTCCATAGGATTTTCCTCACATTCAGTCATATTTGCAAATAGAAACACAGACTCAATACTTTATATCCCATCAATATTTCAATCTCTCCTAAATTTTTATCTCTAGTATGACCTTTATCCTGGGCTCCAGATTTGGATACATAATGAATTTTTGACATTTTCTATAGGCATTTTTTATTTTGTAATGTTTTAGTAAAATATATATAATATTCACCATTTTGAAGTGTACAATTCAATGGTTTTAGCATATTCATGAAGTAATTACTATTATCTAAGTCCAGAACATTTTTTTTATTTTATTTTTTTATTTTTTATTTATTTTTTTTTAAAGATTTTATTTATTTATTTGAGAGAGAATGAGATAGAGAGAGCATGAGAGGGGGGAGGGTCAGAGGGAGAAGCAGACTCCCTGCTGAGCAGGGAGCCCGATGCGGGACTCGATCCCAGGACCCTGGGATCATGACCTGAGCCGAAGGCAGTCGCTTAACCAACTGAGCCACCCAGGCGCCCAGAACATTTTTTTTATTTTAATCACACAGTACTCATCATGATAAGTGCACTCCTTAATCCCCATCACCTATTTCACCCATCCCCTTACCCACTTCCTCTTTGGTAACCATCAGTTCTCTGTAGTTAAGAGTGTTCCTTGGTTTGTCTTTCTCTTTTTTTTTCCCCCTTTGCTCACTTGTTTTGTTTCTTAAATTCCACATATGAATGAAATCATATGGTATTCATCTTTCTCTGACTGACTTATTTCACTTAGCATTATACTCTCTAGCTCTATCCATGTCATTGCAAATGGCAAGATTTCATTCTTTTTTATGGCTGAGTAATATTCCATTATTTATCTTCTTTATCTATTCATCAATCAATGGCCACTTGGGCTGCTTCCATATTTTGGCTGTTGTAAATAATGTTTCCATAAATGTAGGGATGTATGTATCCTTTGAATTAGTGTTTTTGTGTTCTTTGGGTAAATATCCAGTAGTGCGATTGTGGGGTTGTAGGGTAGCTCTATTTTTAACTTTTTGAGGAACCTCCATACTGTTTTCCAGAGTGGCTGCACCAGTTTGCATTCCCACCAATAATGCACAATGGTTCCTTTTTCTCCACATCCTTGCCAACACCTGTTTTTCTTGTGTTTTTTATTTTAGCCATTCTGACAGGTGTGAGGTGATAGCTCATCATGGTTTTGATTTGCATTTCCCTGATGATAAATGATGTTGAGCATCTTTTCATGTGTCAGCCATCTATATGTCTTCTTTGGAGAAATGTCTGTTCATGTCTTCTGCTGATTTTTAAAATTGGATTATTTATTCTTTTAGGTGTTGGGTTCTTTATATATTTTGGATACTAACCCATTATTGGATATGTCATCTGCAAATATCTTCTTCCACTCAGTAGGTTGCCTTTTAGTTTTATTGACTGTTTCCTTCAGTGGGCAGAAGCCTTTTATTTTGATGTGGTCCTAATAGTTTATTTTTGCTTTTGTTTCCCTTGCCTCAGGACATCTATCTAGAAAAAAAAAGTTGCTATAGCCAGTGTGAGAGAAATTACTGCCTGTGCTCTCCTCTAGGATTTTTATGGTTTCAGGTCTCACATTTAGGTCTTTAATCCATTTTGAGCTTTATTTTTGTGTATGGTGTAAGAAAGTGGTCCAGTTTCATTCTTTTGCATGTTACTGTCCAGTTTTCCCAACACCATTTGTTGAAGAGACTATCTTTTTCTCATTGGATATTCTTTCCTACTTTGCCAAAGATTAATTGACCATATAGTTATGGGATTATATCTGGATTTTCTATTCTGTTCCATTGATCTATGTGTCTATTTCTGTGGCAGTACCATACTGTTTTGATTACTATAGCTTTGCAATATAACTTGAAGTCTAGAATTGTGATGCTTCCAGCTTTGCTTTTCTTTTTCAAGATTGCTTTGGCTATTTGTGGTCTTTTGTGGTTCCATACAAATTTTAGGATTATTTAATCTGGTTCTGGGAAAAATACCATTGGTATTTGGATAGGGATTACATTAAATGTGTAGATTGCTTTGGGTAGTACAGACATTTTAACAATATATGTTCTTCTAATCCATGAGCATGGAACATTTTTCCATTTCTTTGTATTGCCTTGAATTTCTTTTATCTGTGTTTTATAGTTTTCAGAGTACAGGTCTTTCACCTCTTTGGTTAAATTTATTCCTAGGTATCTTACTATTTTTGGTGTAATTGTAAATGGGATTGTTTTCTTAATTTTGCTTTCTGCTACTTCATTATTAGTGTATGGAAATACAACAGATTTCTGTAGATTGATTTTGTATCCTGGGACTTTACTGAATTCGTTTATCAGTCCTAGCAGTTTTCTGGTAGAGTCTTTCAGGTTTTCTATATATACAGTATCATGTCATCTGCAAATAGTGAAAGTTTTACTTCTTCCTTTACAATTTGGATGCCCTTTATTTCTTTTTGTTGTCTGACTGCTGTGGCTAGGACTTCTAGCAGTATGTTGAATAAAAGTGGTGAGAGTGGACATCCTTGTCTTGTTCCTGACCTTAGGGGAAAGGCTCTCAGTTTTTCCCCATGTAACTCCCGAACATTTTTGTTACCCCAAAAGATTCCCTGTGCCCATTAGTAGTCATTCCCTATTCCCTCCTTCCCTCAACCTCTGGCAACCACTAATCTACTTTCTGTCTCTACGTATTTGCCCAGTTTGGACATTTTATATAAAGGGAATCATACAATATACAGCCTTTTGTGCCTGACTTCACCTACTTAGTATAATGTTTTCTACATTTTTCTATGTTGTAGCATGTATCAGTACTTCATTTCTTTTTTTCTTTTTAAGATTTTATTTATTTGTCCGAGAGAGAGAGAGCACACAGAAGCAAGGGGAGTGGCAGGCAGAGAGAGAAGTAGGCTCCCCCACTGAGCAAGGAGCCTGATGTGGGACTGGATCCCAGGACCCTGGAATCATGACCTGAGCTGAAGGCAGACACTTAATCCACTGAGCCACCCAGGCATTCCAGTACTTCATTCCTTTTAATGACCAAATAATACTGCATTATATGAGTATATAATGGAATTTTGTTTATCCATTCATCAGTTGATGGAAATTTGGGTTGTTTTTGGTTATTATAAGTAATAATGCTATAAACATTCATGTACAAACTTTTGGGTGAACATACGATTTTTTTTAAAGATGTATCTATTTATTTTGGGGGGGGGAGGGGCAAAGACAGGGAGAGAAAGAATGTCAAGCAGACTCCCTGTTGAGTGCAGAGCCCGACATGGGGCTTGATGTGGGGCTCGATCTCAAAACCCTGAGATCATGACCTGAGCTGAAACCAAGTTGGATGCTTAATCAACTGAGCCACGCAGGCACCCCTGAACATATGTTTTCAATCTCCTGGGTATATACCTAGGAGTAGAATTGCCAGGTACCTCCATATTTAATTATTTTAGGAATTGCCGAATTGTTTTCCACCATAGCTTCACCATTTTACATTCCGAACATCAGCAATTGTCTTCACATTCTTGCCAAAACTTGTTAATTTCTGTTATTTTTTTCATTGTAGCCACCCTGGTGGGTGTTAGTATGTCATTGCTATTTTAATTCACATTTTCCTAATGGCTAATAATGTTGAGCATCTTTGCATATGTTCCAGCTTACTGTAAATTCATTGGTTATTTGGTGATCTACTCTGGAGAAATATCTATTCAAATCCTCTGCTCACTTTTTAGTTGGGTTATTTTTTTATTAATTGTAAGAGTTACTTACATATTCTGTATACTAGACTCTTTCAGATATATGATTTGCAAATATTTTTCCCATTACATGACTTGTCTTTTCACTTTCTTGGTAGTATCCTTTGCACATGAAAGTTTTTAATGTTGATGAAGTTCAATTATCTACTTTTTTCCTTTGGTTTCTTGTGCTTTTGATATCATATTTAAAATCCGTTGTGTAATCCAAAGTCATGAATATTTATTCCTATGTTTCCTTCTACAAGGTTTATATTTTAAGTCTTAATATTTAGGCCTCTGATACATTTTGAATTAATTTTTGTATATGATGTGAGGTAGGGGTTCAAATTCATTCTTTTGTATGTAGATAGATATCCAATTGTCTCAGCACCATCTGTTGTAGAGAGTATTCTTTCCCAACTGCCTGGTCTTGACACCTTTGTTCAAAATCAATGGACCACAGATATATAGGTTGCCTCTCAATTTTTAATAGGTCAACTGTCCAAAGAGGTTTCCCCTCTGTAATAGATATATACTGGTCTGGATTATTAGATGGTATGTAAATTATAATGCTCGCACACATATTAGCACAAGTAAGCAAGTGAAAAAAACTATTAAGAAAACACACTAGAGAATGGGATGGAAGATGAGAAGATGAGATTGGAGATAAATGCAGGTCTGGTTCATATAAGGCCTTTTAGGCCAGGGTATATCATTTGGGTTTTATTCTAAATGCATTAAGAAGCCACTGGATAGTTTTGAGCAGGAAAGTGAGATCAAATAATTTACATTTTTAGAAGATCACCTGGATGTTAGGTAAACTCGGGAACATAAAGTGGCAAGAGTAGAAGCAGGGAGATCTTTAGAATGGTATTATTAGTATCTAAGTAAGAGATGACGATCACTTAGACACATGTGGCAGAAGTGACAAAGGGGAGAAGTAGATTCAGGATATGTTTTGGGGGTAAATATTTGGAGGTAGAGGTAAGGGCTGGGGTGCTGAGGAGAGGTAAAAAGAGGAATCAAGAATGATTTCTAAGTTTATGGTTTGAATAACTGGGTGGATGATTGCTCAATTACATCCCTTCATTTGCTGAGATGTTTAAAACTAGGAGAGGAGAGGAACCAGTTTGGGGGGTTGGGTGAGCTTACTGGAAATTTATGTAGAGAACAGGCCTAGACCCTGAACTGCCCAGGAGAAGTCATCATAGCTGTAATTAAGTTGAATGTGCTCATATGTGTCTTGTATGTTGATAAACAAGATAGATGACTCTTACACTGAGAAGGTAAACAAAAGATGACTTCAAGGATGGGAGAAAGGCTTCCAGGGTTGGGAGAAGAAGAGGAGGAGGACAAGGAGGGGAGGGGCAGGAGCTGAGGGGCAAGGAGGATGTGTCAAAGGTAGAAGAGGAGATATGGTATGTGTGTATATGTAGAAAGACTTTCGTACTTTCCAGTTCTGCATTAGGAATACTGCAAAAGCCCACTGGTGCATTGCATAATCAAGCTACTCTTCAGGAACAAAGGATATATTTTGAATGTGAAGGGACACTAAATTTGTTCCATTAATCTACTGGGTCCTGAGAAACATTATAGGTATTCTTTTTTTTTTTTAAAGATTTTATTTATTTATTTGACAGAGAGAGACACAGCGAGAGAGGGAACACAAGCAGGGGGAGTGGGAGAGGGAAAAGCAGGCTTCCCGCCAAGCAGGGAGCCCGATGAGGGGCTCGATCCCAGGACTCTGGGATCACGACCTGAGCCGAAGGCAGACGCTTAACGACTGAGCCACCCAGGCACCCCACATTATAGGTATTCTAATCAATGATATAAATAGATGTTAGGCAAGATACTTAGAATACATATTTACAGCGTTGGTGGGAAGATTAAATAAGATTATTATCATTTATTTTACTGTTTGACATATAATTAATCTATTAATAAGTGATAATTACTATTAAATGTCAAAAATAAAAGATCAGAATTAGCATAAATTAATGGTGATGACAGCAATATGTTAAGATGTGCATTTAATTATTCTGAGGTTCTGTTCTCTCAGTTCCTTCTCTACAATATTGGTACTTTCTACACAAACACAAATATAATTTTAGTTTTTATATATATATATATGCTTTATTTCTTGAATTTTTACCTTTGTCTTGCAAGCTTGCAGCAGTGAAAAATGCCAGATTCAGGGGTGCTTGGGTGGCTCAGTTGGTTAAGCGTCTGTCTTCAACTCAGTGGGATTAAGCCCGTCATGGGGCTCCTTGCTCAGCAGGGAGTCTGCTTCTCTCTGTGCCCCTCCCCCTGCTCTCTCTCTCTCTCAAATAAATAAAATCTTTTTTTAAAAAAAGAAAAACGCCAAATTCCTTAAAGACTTGCATCTTGTGGTATTATTTATAAGAAAACTGTAAATAGTTAAATGAAATGGAATTATTTTAAGATCTTTTTTTTTTTAAGTAATCTCTACACCCAACATAGGGCTGGAACTCACAACCCCAAGAACAAGAGTCGCATGCTCCACTGACTAAGCCAACCAGGCACTCTGAAGTGGAATTATTTTAATTAGTGATACTTAAAATTATCATTACCCAACCATTTATTTTATGAACTGTCATACATAATACTTTTCAATACTCTTAAATCAACAAAGAGACAAAAACAAAAAAATATATAAAACTAAAAAAAACCTAAGGACACCAAACAAGGATTGCCTTCATTTGAATTACTACTTACCTGCTGATGATAAGTATTTCAATTTAAAAACTGTCTTTGACAACAAAATAAGAACTAAACACTATTCCCCACAATACACTGAGAAAAGACACCTTGATAACTGAGAAAACATTTTCTTTCTTAGTAGAAGTTTGGCTGCACTTTTCCCCCAAAGTAAAGAGTACTCTTCGCAAGGTGCATATGCTTAAGTGTACACATCTACTTGTTAAAGGGACAGGCATTTATTTTTAAAGTTTTACTTTGAGTCCATTAATGACAATGAAGATAATTATACTTAATTCATATTTATTTCTCACTTTTCTCCCCATTATTTTCTGTCTGCCATATAAATGTCTGCTTTGCCTATTTTTGTGGCTTTTTAAAAAAAGTTTCTTTAATATTTTTTCTGGAGAAATACATCACCTCTTGTCATCATCAAAAACAATTGAGAAATGTATGATGTCTTATAACTTCAATTATTCTCTCTTAATAACAAAACACTTTCTTCATAAAGAATAATAAACCTTTGTTAGTCTAATTAGGAAGAAATAAAGAGGATAAAAATATACAGGATTAGGAATGAGAAAGGAGACATACCAGAGATAGAGTGATTGAAAGAATTCTAAGAGAATACCACATACAGCTTTATGTCAACCAATTTGAAAACTAGGATAAATAGATGATTTCCTATATAAACAAAACTGACCCATGAAAGATGGCAAACAAAATAGAACAATTACTATAGATGGAATTGGAAGTGTTAAACTCTAACATTGTAAAATGCACCAAACCTACCTGACTTCTTTCTTTCTCTCTTCTTTCTTTCTTTCTCCCTTTCTTTCTCCCTTTCTTTCTCTCTTTCTTTCTCCCTTTCTTTCTTTCTTTCTTTCTTTCTTTCTTTCTTTCAACTCTATACCCAACGTGGGGCTCCATCTCATGAACCCAAGATCAAGAGTCTCATGCTCCACTGACTGAGCCAGCAAGGTCCTCCATGATTTTTATTTGTTCCTTAAAGAGCATAAAATTTCAATGTGATTTAAATTACTCCCGGCTCTATTAATGAAAAGACAGAAAAGCCACTAATTCGTTTTATGGAAGCCAGCCAACTTTAACATTAAAACTTAATAAAGATAATACAAAAAGCATAATATTATAGACCAGTCTCATTTATGAGTATAGATACACATTTCCTAGCTTATGAATATAGATATATGATTCCAAACAATTACACTTAATACAGTAATGTAATCAGGTTTGGGTTTTTTTTTTTTTTTTTTTTTTTTGAGATGGTTCAATAATAGGAGTTCTATCAATATAAACATTATATCAACAAATTTAAGGAGAAAAACTATATCATCATGTCAATAGGCGCTGAAAAGATGTCTTATAAAATCCAGTAGCCATTCCTAATTTTAAAAATCTACATAAAATAGAAGAAAGCTCTTAATAGACTACTTACCAAAGCCAACAGGAAATATCCTAAGTAGCAAAACACCAAAACCACTTCATTAAAATCAATAACCAGTCAGGGATCCTAGATCAGTATTGTTATTTAACAATGGCTTGAACAGTCTAGTACATTCAGTAAGACAGGAAAAATGGTATAAATTTTAGGGGGAAAGCAGATAAAATTCAAAAGGTAAAAAAAAACACTAGAATTTATAAGAGAATTTGGTAAAATGACTGAAGACAAGGTAAATATATAAGAATTAATGGCTTTTTTTTATTCTTTAATAAGCATTTAGAAAAGGGGATGAGGTGGAAATACTCCATTCACAATAGGAGAAAAACATCTAAATCACCTAAAGATAAATTTGACAAGAAAGGCATAGAATTTAAATGAGAAAAATAATAACATGTTATCTCAGAGTATAAAACAAGCTCTGGACAAAAGGAAATGTATTGACGTTCTTGAATGAGAATATTAATATTAAAAAGTCAATTGTCCCAAAACAATGTATAAATTTAGTAAAATTCCAATTAATACTCTAATAGAGTATGGGTGCAGGTTGGAATTGGACAAAATACCTTTAAAAGTTACATAGAAAAATAAATGACTGATTATAGCAAAATAAACAGTGATGGGAGACTTAGCAGTTATTAGAACACACTGGAAAGTCACTGTTACCAAATTATTACAGAACTGTAAAAGGTTAGACAAACATATCGGTGAAATGGAATAGGAATCCTCAAAGAGATCTCTGCATATATATGAAAAGTAATATGTGATAAAGGTTGAAATCATTGTGGGAAAGATGAATTTTTATTTAATAAATGGGACTAACACAAATAGCTATGTATTTGAAAGAAAATAAATTTAATGTAAGCTCTACGCCCAACGTGGGGCTGAACTCATGACGCCAAGATCAACAGTTGCATGCTCCATTGATTGAGACAGGCAGGCACCCTCTAAAGAAAATAAATTTAGATCTCTATCTTGTGCCAGATATAAAAAGAGATGACAAATGAATAAAATACTCAAAAATCAAACAAACAAAATCCTTAGGAGAAAGGGGCAGCTGGGTGCCTCAGATGTTAAGCATCCGACTCTTGATTTTGGCTCAGGTCATGATCTCAGAGTCATGAAATCGAGCCCCGCATGGAGCCTGCTTAAGATTCTCTTTCCCTCTGCCCCTCCCCCCACCTCCTTCTCTAATCAATCAATCAATCAATCAATCCTTGGAGGAAAATATGTATTTTATCAACAGATAGGAGACACTGGAAAGCCCGAAGGTATAAAAGAAAAAAAATAGACATATATGACTCTATAAACATTTTCAACTTTTGTATGAATAAATGTGGAGGAGAGACTATAATTTAAACTAACAGTAGATTCAGAGAAAATATTTATAATAAAGAGGAGACATATTCAATAACCATAATATATAACAAGCTCTTACAAACTCAGGCAAAAGAGAATAAGATACTAGTAGAAAAGTGGTAAAACACATGAAGACAATTCACAGAAGAGAAAAATCTAATGACCAATAAACACATAAAAATATAGTAAACTCACTAGTGGTCAGGGAAATGTACTTAAAGTAACAAGAAGATATCACTTTAAATCTATTTGCCAAGAATAATGCCTGTTGTTGGCAAGAATGTGCAGAGAAGGAAAGTCTCACATATTTGTTGGTGGAAATAGGAAGCGTTAGAGCCTTTTTTCATAAACAATGGGCAGTATCTATTTAAATTACAGTTGTTTGTACCCTTTTCAAGTAATGCCACATTTGCTTTATATCCCATAGGAGTAAAAGCATCGAGGAGTTACACATAAAAGGATGTTTTCTTCAGCTTGTTCATTGTAAAAAAAAATAAAGTAGAGCTCTATTAGTTGACTTTGAGAGATTGCTAGGTATTTTTGGTACTATTGAGGGAGAAAACAAGATGCCTAATGTGGTCAGTTTGCCACCAAGTAACCAATTGGTCTCCTCAATAAATAATGCCACATCTGGGGCTCACTGCTGATCTCTTAGATGACAGGTTGGCAGCAGTAGTTAGAACAGCCCTGGCAAGTGGGAGGCCAGGCTGCTGGGCCTATGCGTAACCTCAGCCTCTGCCACCATGGTCCCTTTGCTCATGTGCCCATTGCGTCAGCCCTGGGATGTCCTATGATGTAGACTGGCTGACATCAAATGGCCTAATCATTTGGTCTCTTTGGCTGTTGAATGCCTTATCCATGGCAAGTGCTGCCTGGAGGACGTGAACATTTGATATGGAGATCTGCACACTTTGTGCCAACTCTCCTGTGTCTGTTCATAAGACCCGTCCCTAGATTTCCTTGTATCCAATCTGTCAGGCTTTCCCTGATCACTGACCACTGCACAGGAATAGGCATATATTCTCATTTTGGCCCTCTTCCCTTCCCCACAAAGTGGGTAATCAATTGTACCACTCATAGCTCTGCCTACTGGGAAGATTTTCCCTTCCAACAATTGTTTAAGGCCATCCCTAAATGTGGACATAATGCAACCATATACATATTCAGTTTTTACTCATGTACCTAGTTGACACATTTATGAGCCAAATTTGGGCTTTTCCTTCCTCCTTTAGCTGGTTTTACAGAACCTTCTCCCAAAGCACAGCCATAGGTATGAGTGAGGAGAGGGGTACCTGTGTAATTGTGGTGGGTGACATGAGGGTCTAGGCTACCTGCTTCTGTCTTTTGGTCCTGTTCAAGCTTGATATCAAATATACCATTTCAGTCTTCTGATGGACTGCTGCTGGCCCCATCTGACTTTATAACTCGGCAGGACTGACAAAGCCCTTAATGGGCATTTCTGGACTCACAGCCCCTTGGCTCTCCATGGTCAAATATTCTGTCTCCATCAGGGCCCAGTAATGTACCAAGGAATGTTTCTCAAAGATGTATGATTCTCTCCTTCAGATAGCATTCTGCAGTGAAGCACTGCAGAATGGTCTGCACTGTGATTCTTCCACTGGAGTTTGCTGTCAACTTCGTACTGAACAGATTTAAATTAAACATGACCCTTCTGCAGATTTACCTCAAAACTCAGGTATGAGTGAGAACTGCAAGAATGGAGAATAATCTAAATAATAGATAATATACTATTACCAGAATCACTCTATTCAACACTGGCTCATGGTCCTTAACCCACCTACAAGGCATTCCAAGCCCTCCTGTAAATGGCCAAATACACTTGAATCTGGAACACTGCTGAGACTCCCACTGGTCCCTTGCTATAAGAGAACACAGCAATATCTGACAAGAACAGTATAAAACTAAGCAGCCAGGGGGCGCCCGGGTGGCTCAGTCGTTAAGCATCTGCCTTCAGCTCAGGTCATGGTCCCAGGGTCCTGGGATCGAGCCCCACATCGGGCTCCCTGCTCAGCAGGAAGCCTGCTTCTCCCTCCCCCACTCCCCCTACTTGTGTTCCCCCTCTCTCGCTGTGTCTCTCTCTGTCAAACAAATAAATGAAATCTTAAAAAAAAGAACAACAAAGCTAAGCAGCCAGGATTCCCAGAGGCTATTAGACCATATGAATAAAATGAAGATATATTAACTGAAAACTCAAAATCACAACGGCTTAAGTCCCTACCAGTTGATAGTTTGAACCTCAGCAGCCCATGTAAAGCAGCCTGTAATTATTTCTGGGAGTCTCCAGAAGGAATGTTTCCCAGGACCAGGCAGCCACATTGCCCAATTCCAGGGGGCGTGATTGATATTGTGTCCTGGGTGAATGTCACACCCTGGAGCACAACTGAGATTTATACCGAATAAAATGTGAATGGTGTCCCTGGAATAATGTAACATTGACCCTGCACCTTCCGGGTGTTCACAAGCCAATTCCCACTCGAGGTCTACTATGTTCTTCCTCTTCTGTTTCAGTTGCCCCTGGCCATTGTCCACTGTCCTTGACATTGTCTGAAGGAGAACCACTGATGCTACTATTGAGGGTGCCCTTTGCAGGTTCTCTACTACTCATGCCAAAGATGCAGCCCGCTGCTAATCCCAGAGTCACTGTCTGCACCCAAACAGGCTGGGTTCTGTGCAGATATGGGGAGAAAGGCCTGCTTTCTATATCCATGGCACTTTGCTTTCCAGGTGCTCAAGCCCAAGACCACACAAACACTCTCACCAAAGTGTCCCATCAGCTTCTTCTCTCCATTCATTCTTCATCTCCAGCAAGCAGCTCTCAACATTATCCCCCACAAACTAAATCTTTATTTGCCACAGAAATAAGCAACTGGTGGGTATAATTCGTCTCAATGCAAAATGCACCAACATCTCCGCATATCTTCTCCAACTGCCATCCAAAAGGACAAAGAAGCATATATCTAAATCAGAATACTTAACACCTGTGGTTATTTTAATTGTGACTTTATATACATATGTACGTATGTAATGTATTGAGATGAAAAAAATGGGGTACTTACTTTATATCTAGACCCATTCTAGAAATAAAACTTCGTAACTTTTAATTTTTATATCCCACAGAGAATAATTAAATAAATCATACCCAAAGATTTGTGATTAACTATATGCTGTAAACTTGCCAGTGAAATAAATCTTCAGGGAAAGAGAAAGGAAAACTGGTTTTACACCTCCCATTACTTCAAGTTTTCAACATCCAGCAAGGTCAAATTACAAGGACAAGTGTCTTGAGGAAATTATAATGGCCTTGAAGTAATTGGTCCAGTTCCACATTATTAAGAAACCTTTAATATTGTTTATTGCTCACAAACACCTTGTAACAGGCATGTCAATTCAATGAAGGGAGTAGATACCTTCAGACCCAGGAAAAATAAACTAGTTATGAAGACAGATGATCCTCACCTTGGATGCTTCAATACTAAGCCATCAGTGCTTGAAGCAGAAGGGTTTTAAATTTCTTTATTGTGTCAATTTTGCCTTTAGCTTATTCATTTTTAGCTAGAGACATCTCTAAGCACATTTCCATATAAGGTTGGGAGTTTCAGTCTGGATCTATAGATTGAAAAACTTCTGAAGGTGGAGTAATATTATGAAGCTGCTGTCTGCATTATCAATCTTCTGTAACTCAGTTGCAGTAATATTCAGCATCTGGTTGAGTTGAGCTTGGCCGTCTGCCACCACTATGGCTCTGCCCCTACCCACAATCTCCTGCTTACAACCTTTAAATGGCAGTTTTAGCCACATCTTCCCTTCGGTGTTTCAAAAATCTTTGGGCCTACTCTCATCCAGAACAACCCATTGCACTTATAATATGCTTGGAATGTATTAAATAATGTGAAAGATAAACATGATAAAGTGTTCAATCTTCTCATTAAAAAACAGAGTTCTTGGCCCCTTAATTTCCTAACATCTAACTTTCTTTCATCGTTTTAACAACTAATAACACTTCCTAGAGAGTGAATTACTGTCCTGTATGAAATCAGGGAAGATAAGTTTGTATTCATGCGAGAAAAGGTCTTATATGAAAAGCGCTGCCTAGAGAACCATGCTAATTTTAAATAGTGTGAGAGATGCTAATACATAGATTGAAGGATCTGCATAATTAGGATATTTACCTCTCAAAGCTATCGTTACTTTAATATACACAATACATAAACTGTGATCAACATATATACTAGCAATCTAAATCAAATATATTTATAAAATTGTTAAATTAACATTTGGTTAAGCCCAATACTGAGTCATTATAATAACAGAGCAAGAAGTAATCCTGGCAGATGCCAAAACCAGAAACCAAGATCCAGGAGGAAAAAACTAAAAAAGTAACCAAGTAATAAATAAAAGAATTTTAAAAGAGAAAAATCCAGATTTTCCTTCTGAGGAGGACACTCAATATGGAAAAGATATGAAGGTGAGAAGACATACATTTACCATTCTGTTGTTGAAAAACTTCAAAAGTAACTGGATTCAAATATTAAAAAATATTACGGGGATTAACTCAGAGATTTTTGTTACATTAGTAACAGAGAGTATGGAATTAGTATTTATCTTTTTCTTTAATTTTAAAAAAGTTTATTGAGATAAACTTAATATGCAAAAAGTTGCACATATTTAATATGTACATTTTGATGAGTTTGGACATAGGCATACACCGGGATATGATCACTGAAAACAAGATAATAAACATATCCATCACCTTCTAAAGATTTCTTGTTGTTCTCTTGCTTTTGGGGGGGAATTAGTATTTATCTTTTTTTAATTTTTTTTTTTTTTTAGAGAGAGAGAGAGCGAGAGAGGCAGAGGGAGAGAGGGAATCTTAAGCAGCCTCCATCCTCAGCACCTGAGTCCGACACAGGGCTGGATCTCATGACCCTGAGATCATGACCTGAGCCGAAATCAAGAGTCAACGCTTAACCAACAACCGAGCCACACAGGCGCCCCAGTATTTATTTTTAAATAAGAAAGTCAAAAGGTGGTGGCACCAACTGAAATTAAAAAAAAAAAAAAAATACACGTTGAGCAGCTGTTAGAGCATCAGGTGGGGAATGTAGGGTTCAGTCTGGGATTTGTGGAGTTTGCAGCGCCTATGACACATTCAGGTACAGACATGAAGTAGGAAGTTGGATACTAAAGGGTGAGTCCAGGTACCTAGACTGTGATACACATTTAGAAGTCATCATTGTAAATAAAACCTATGGAATGGGTATGAGGGTAAAAGGAGTTCTGTGAGGAAAGAAATGGGTAAAGGATGGAGTTCTCTTTCCCCAGTTAAATTGCCAATGGTGAAAACTGACCCCAAAAAGAAGCCAAGAAAGAACTGACCTTTCTTGAGAAGAACCGGGAGTGTGTGGGATCATGAAATCTAAGGCAAGCGAGATTTTCGAGTTAAAGTGAACAGCTAACAGTATCAAACACAGACAGAGGAGCAACACCTCATACCGTGAGGTAGGGAAGGAGATAAAAATGGTTAAAAAGTGCATAGAAGTTTGTATTTGGGGGGAGTTAGAAGTTAGAGAGTTCATGTCTTAAGGCCTCTATTTTCCCTGTGATGTAGGAAGCAAGACCTCACAGGAAGGTTTCTATACCTCAGAAAAAGACATAAAGCAAAACACAGATTTGAAAATCAGCATTAGACACATTAAACATGAAACAATGATAGTTGTGATGTCTATAATAGTTGGGTACTATTAGATGTTTGCCAGTCTACCCAGGTGGCTCAGTCAGTTTAAGCATCCAACTCTTGATTTAGGCTCAGGTCATGATCTCAGGGTCCTGGGATCAAGCCTCATGTTGGGCTCTGTACTGGGCATGGAGCCTGCTTAGGATTTTCTCTCTCCCTTTCCCTCTGCGCCTCTCCTCTCACTCTCTTGCTCTCTCTGTGTCTCTCTCTGAAAAAAATAAATAAAAAATAACCAGTTTGCGGGGCGCCTGGGTGGCTCAGTCGTTAAGCGTCTGCCTTCGGCTCAGGTCATGGTCCCAGGCTCCTGGGATCGAGCCCCGCATCGGGCTCCCTGCTCGGCAGGAAGCCTGCTTCTCCCTCTCCCACTCCCCCTGCTTGTGTTCCTTCTCTCACTCTGTCTCTGTCAAATAAATAAATAAAATCTTAAAAAAAAAAAAAATAACCAGTTTGCTTCAAAAAACAAAAACAAAAAAACCAAAAAACAGTCTACTGTATACAAGGCTCTCCCAGAGCAATGGTGAATGCTAAAACAAACAGACAAAAAATCTGAGACTCTCATTATTGTTCAGATTACATAAAAGCCTAGCACATTCCCTGGCACTCAGTAGGTATACAATAAGTATCTGTTGAATGAATGAAAGGAATGAAGAAGAAATGAACTATGAGACACCAAAAATATATCTTAAGAACAAGAAGTTACCAGGACAGGTGTTGCTACAAATGTTTATAATAAAAGTGTATTACAAATACATACTTAGAATAATATAACAACATTTAAGATAAGAGAAGATCCCAATTTGATATGTAGAAATACATTACAGGGTCTTATTAAAACCTGAGTGAGACACAGCAAAAATTTTGTCTCATCACTCTTATTGTCTATGAATCATGACACAAGAAGTTTTAAGTCCACCGTATCAGAAAATACAAAGCATTATAAAACTAGATTTATCAGGAATCAATCCAATGTAAGAAGAAGGTAAAACTTAATGTAATATATGTATATATTTTTAAAGATTTTATTTATTTATTTGACAGAGAGAGACACAGCTAGACAGGGAACACAAGCAGGGGGAGTGGGAGAGGGAGAAGCAGGCTTCCCGCAGAGCAGGGAGCCCGATGTGGGGCTCAATCCCAGGACCCTGGGATCATGACCTGAGCCAAAAGCAGACGCTTAACAACTGAGCCACCCAGGTGCCCCTAAAACTTAATGTAATATTAATAGTAGTAGATGACTAGCAAGTTTTTAATTGCCTGAAAAAACATTCCTTTGGAAACTTATGACAGTTTTATTATCATAAGTATGCACTGCTTTTATATAATAAAAGAGAAATTTCCTCCAACATTTTTAAAAGATTTTATTTTTCTCAAAGATATATTTATTTATTTGAGCAAGAGAGAGGGTGAGAATACGGAGGGAGGGGGAGAGGGAGAGAAAGAATCTTAAGCAGACTCCCCACTGGGTGCAGAGCCTGACACGAGGCTCGATCACATGACCCTGAGATATGACCTGAGCAGAAATCAAGAGTTGGACACTCAACGGACTGAGCCAGCCAGGTACTCCTAAAGATTTCATTTTTAAGTAATCTCTACACTTAACACGGGGCTCGAACCCACAACCCTGAGATCAAGAGCTGTATGCTCTACCAACTGAGCCAGCCAGGCACGCCCCTCCAACATTTTTTTTTAATCTCAAATATATAGAGAAGTCGAAATAATACTACAAACAAATGATGATATCCTTTATCTAGGTTCCCTAATTGTTAATAAATTGTTGCCTTTTCTTTATCTTTATCTCCATTTCTTTCTGAACCATTTTAAAGTAAATTGCAGATATAATGGTATTTCAGCCTTAAAAACTTCACCATTCATCTTATAAAAATAAGGATATCAACACTAATTCACATTCATTTGTAATTATTATTTAATATATAGCTCACGTTTAAGTTCCCCAATTGTCCCAAAAATGTCTCTTACAGTTTATTTTCTTATCCAGGATTCAGTTAAATTTCATGTATTGCATTTGGTTGTTAAAGCTCTTTAATCTTTTTCCTTGAATCTCTTTTAATGTAGAATAGTTCCTTTGACTTTCTGCCCTTGACTTTTTTGTTTTTCATAATATTGAATTTTTTAAAATCTTTTTTTAAAAAAGATTTTACTTACTTATTTTAGAGGTGGTGGGGGAGGAGAAGAGGGAGATGGACAAGCAGGCTCCATGCCCAGCGCAGAAGCTGACGTGGGGTTTGATCCCAAGAACCCAAGATCATGACCTAAGCCAAAATCAAGAGTCAGACAACTAAATGAACTACCCAGCTGCCCCCATACTACTGAATTTTTGAAGAGTTAGAGTTGTTTGTCTTAGCTAATCTCCCACATTCTGGATTTGATGGTTTCCTCATGGTTACGTTCAGATTAAATATCATTTGGCCCCAATACTACATAGATGATCCACCACATCAGGACTTGTTATATAATGTTGAATTATCCCATTATCTTGGCTAATGGAGGGACTGCTATTGTAAATGTACACTTCCCCTTTTATAATTAGTGAGACATCTGTGTGGTAGCATTACGAAACCACAGGACTGCCCTGATCCCCGACAGTCTTTTACTCAATAAGACTTTCAGCAACTGAAAGTCCTAACCAGGAGTAATTATTACACTGGCAGTGGCAAAATGATGATTTTTTTCTAATTCTATCATGCCCTTGCTCTGGAGTTTACCAAGGTGCATACTGTACAAGCTCAATTTATACATTTCCTGCCCCAGATCTGGCATCAGCCATTTCTCAAAGGAGCCCTTATTACTTACAGTGGAGAATGGTATTTCAAAATCAAGATCGAGGTACCAGGTATACTTATTGATACTCCTAGGCACCTCTTTTCAGTGCACAGAGCTAAGACTATACGAATCTGTATCTACATCTATACCTATACATTTAGATATACATAGACATACCATATATGTATAGTACACTTGTATATAAATACTTACATATGCTATACGTAGGTATAAATGTACATACAGATATATATCATTATCTGTATTATATAAACATTCATAAGTATATATACTTATATAGTATATGTACTTTTCTATCTTTTCTTCTCTGTATAATAACTAGCATATATTCTTCTAAAACTATATATACACACATGTTCACAGACACATTATTTTTCTCT
This sequence comes from Phoca vitulina, assembly GCF_004348235.1. Lineage (NCBI taxonomy): Eukaryota > Metazoa > Chordata > Mammalia > Carnivora > Phocidae > Phoca > Phoca vitulina. The sequence goes on from NW_022589707.1 coordinate 6,778,757, forward strand.
AAATCCTATGTTAATACAGTTATTCCAATTCAAATCCAGCATCACAGGGTTCTTCTTCAACTTCTGTTCATCAAATATTTCTAACTTTTTCCACAGTAAAAACCTTGCTTCCCAACACCATCAGATGTACTGTTGCTCTATCCACAATAAATACAAATTGTTTCAGAATTACAAAACCAATATCACTACCAATAATAAGACTTCTAAATAAAGTTAAAGATTTATTTGTAGTGCATTTTGTTCTTTGAACATATTCCAGTCAGTACTTAATCAGAAGCAAAAGTGCTAAGAAACATAAATAATAGGAGTATATTACGGAGATTTGGTCTTAGGCAACCATGGAGCTGGCTAAACAGTCTAAGTGAGGCTGGTGTTTGTGGGCCTGCTGCTGGATCCTAAAATCCTCAGCCAGACAGGAAGGAAAGACAGAGGTGAAGTGGGAGAAGCAAGGCAAAAATGTAATCGGTGAGGCTGAGCTAGAAGCTACGAGGAGGGACTGCAGTACGAGTCAGACTGTTACTACTTCGGGCTCTCATTACAGTGTCAGTGATGGGGGTCCTGCAGGAGAAGGCTGTCATCACTGAGTTAACATGCATCCCATAGAAATGGTAGCAATTATTGTCATTTCTGGCTTATGGATGAGAGCCAGCAGAGAGCTCTAAGAGTTACCCTCACAAATGCATTATCTTACAGCCTTGGTGAAGAGAGTTTGCTCTGGACTGTCTCAGGGGATATATTTTGGAGTGAGTGAGCAGGCCTTACATGATGGAAGAGGATTCTGGCAAACAGTTCCAGTTTAGCTAATTTAACACGGCATAAGTTCATTATACTCTATAGTTAGAAAATGACATTCAAAAGCCACTTGAATTAATCTTTTTTTGTGTGGTTATGTTATGAATTTGATATATGATTAGGTTCATTTGGTTAGATTTTACTTTTAGTCACTTAGTCACATGTCCCATAAAGCAAAACTATCTTAAAAGATATACTCAGAGAAGTTTCATTCTCCTCTACCCTGTTCTTACTCATCCCTTATCAGGTGCCATTTTCATTATATATACAGTTTCCCCGTGCTTCTCGCCAAAAGGGAGCATACTGTATATAGCCTACTGTACCATGCAATAAAAGCAAACTTAAAACATTTTAACACTCCAAATTATCAAATTCACAAAGAATATTTCAAAGAACTCTGTATCTTATTAACACACGGAAGGGTAGTATAAGCAAGATGTTATAAGATGAAATAACATACTGATACAAACATCTTTTGTTAAATGTTAAAAATATAATATCTTGGGTACTTTCTGGAGTGATGAAGATGTTCTAAAACTGATTGTGATGATAGTTGCCTGACTCTATGGATACACTAAAAATCAGTGAATTGTCTATCATATGCTTTCACTCATATGGGGAATTTAAGAAATAAAACAGAGGAGCATAGGGGAAGGGAGGAAAAAATAAAACAAGATGAAACCAGAGAGGTAGACAAGCCACAAGAGACTCTTAATCATAGGGAACAAACTGAGGGTTGCTGGAGGAGAGGGGTGTGGGGGGATGGGGTAACTGGGTGACGGGTATTAAGGAGGGCACGTGATGTAATGAGCACTGGGTGTTACATAAGACTGATGAATCGGGTGCCTGGGTGGCTCAGTTGGTTAAGCGACTGCCTTCAGCTCAGGTCATGATCCTGGAGTCCCGGGATCGAGTCCCGCATCGGGCTCCCTGCTCGGCAGGGAGTCCGCTTCTCCCTCTGACCCTCCCCCCTTTCATGCTCTCTCTCTGTCTCATTCTTTCTCTCTCAAATAAATAAATAAAATCTTTAAAAAAAAAAAAAGACTGATGAATCACTGAACTCTACCTCTGAAACTGATAATATATCATATGTTAATTAATTGAATTTAAATTTTAAAAAATGAAAAAAACATTGAATTGTCTACTTTTTTTTTTTTTTAAGTAGGCTCCACCCCCAGTGTGGAGTCCAACGCAGGGCTTGAACTCACGACCCTGAGATCAAGACCTGAGCTGAGATCAAGAGTCAGGCACTTAAATGACTAAGCCACCCAGGCACCGCATGAGTTGTCTACTTTAAATCCATATGATACATGGATTATATCTCAATAAAGCTGTTATTTTAAAAATTCAAAAAATAGGGAAATAAAATATCTAATACATTTCATGAATCTAAAAGCAAGGTCTTCCCTCAAGAATTAAAAAGCCTGAGAAATGTGGGTTCAGTAGAGGGGATGACAACTGTGCCTAATTCATGACATGACAACAGGGGATGACAGACAGAAAACCTAGACTTGATGCGATAGCATTTTATTTAAAAAAAAAAAAACACACACACACACACAAAGGTTTTTTGTTGACTCCAAGCTTCAAAAGTACCAATAATGGGGTGGGGTTGCTTATATGAGTTTTTACTCTATTAACAGAAGCATGGGTCCTAGGTTATCGCAATCAGAGGTTCTATTCTTTGTTGGAGCAAATCTGGAACGGTGTTCAATGCAAGGAACCATGTTTTTTTGTTTGTTTTTTAAAAGATTTTATTTATTTATTTGACAAAGAGAGAGAGTGAGCGAGCACAAGCAGGGGGAGCAGCAGAGGGACCAGGGACAAGCAGACTCTCTGCTGAGCAGGGAGCCAGATGCAGGGCTTGATCCCAGGACCCTGAGATCATGACCTGAGCCAAAGGCAGACACTTAACTGACTGAGCAACCCAGGTGCCCTGGGACCACGTTTTAGGAGGAAAATTGAATAGTAAAGATGAGAAAATGCTTTGAGGAAAGAACTGAAGGAAACAGAACTCCCTTCAAATATTTGAAAGCCGTTACACAGAATAAAAAATAGACTTGTCCTGTGTTCCTCTAAAGGCAAAACCAACCAGAATATAGATGTCATAAAGAGGAGGGTTTCAATTCAATTTCAGGGAAAAAAGTTACCATTGAATGTAGTGTTTTAGTGCGGTCCCATCACATTTGGATAGAGTCTGGAATTCCACTGATAAGATTCCAAGTATCAGCAGGAAGGCTACCCTGAATCAACTCCATGATTCTATTTTCTAGTCATACCTAAATAGCTTCTGAGAGTAGCCTTCTATTAATACAAGATGTGTTATTCACAATGATGACCTTGATTCATAAAGAAAACATTAAATTATAATCAGCTATATATCTTTGAATGTGGTTGGAGCTGTAGAAGCTTCCTAGAAGCTGCTTACTTGTTTTCTAGGAGTTGACCACGTTAACATGGATCAGACCTGACTGGGCAGGTCCAGATGATGGGTGGGACTATCCAATGTCTATTAGAATGCAAGATTCAAGATAGAACCACCAGTTGGAAATAAACTGGAAGACATATCAGCAAGGCTTCTTAGTGTCCCAGACATTAACTGGAGGAAAGACCTGAGGAATGTTCCTTACCTAGATGTGTATTCCAGCTTCCTGTGAGTACATGAATGCCTTAGGGCATAAGGGGACTGTGAACAAAACCTGTAAGAACTGCACTGATTAAACTGTCTGTAAGGAACAGCTGGGTGGCTCAGTCAGTGAAGCGTCTGCCTTCGGCTCAGGTCGTGATCCCAGGGTCCTGGGATTGAGTCCTGCATTGGGCTCCTTGCTCAGCAGGGAGCCTGCTTCTCCCTCTGCCTGCTGCCCCTACTTGTGTGCTCTCTCTCTCTGCGACAAATAAATAAATAAAATCTTTTAAAAAATAGAAGTACTAAAAAAATAAACTGTAAGACTTTAGAATGCAAGATAATACTGCTTTGATGCCCATATGATACACCATAGCACAAGAAGGAGGTGTTTTTTCTGTTTCTGTGCAGATCACAAACTGGCTTGTTCATTACATGCTCTAAGAACACGGTACCATACCTTTGGGTAGAGAGTTTCAGCAGAGCATGCTGCCTATGGTATTAGTGGGATGGGGGGGGAGGGAGTGCCCAAGAGGAGACAGGCTGTGTTCTATGGTCAAGGCCCTGCATTTATTTTTTTTTATTTTTTTATTTTTTTAAAGATTTTATTTATTTATTTGACAGAGAGAGAGACAGCGAGAAAGGGAGCACAAGCAGGGGGAGTGGAAGAGGGAGAAGCAGGCTTCCCGCTGAGCAGGGCGCCTGATGCGGGGCTCGATCCCAGGACCCCGGGATCATGACCTGAGCCGAAGGCAGACGCTTAACGACTGAGCCACCCAGGCGCCCCGCCCTGCATTTATTTTTGCATGTAGTGGTAAGATGCTAAAGAAAGAAGGTAAAGGCTTCTTCATTAGTATACTGATATATGTCTTGGTGATTCCCAGTAATAAAAAGGGGGAGGATTTGAGTGTAGAGTCCCCTCTGGAGAAGGTGAGGGTAAGTAACTATTTCTATAATAGCTAGTTCTTTATTCTAAACACAACCCATCTGTAAATTAAACACAACTGTAAATTCTTTGATACTTCTTCCATTGAGAGGTAGGATCTATATTCCTTTTCCTTGAATTTGGCCTAGACTTAATGACTTACTATATCCAATAAAATGCAGTAGAAATTAAACAAAATAAAATGCAACAGAAGTGATACTGTGTGACTCTGAAGGCTAGGATAAAATGCAGTACAGCTTTCACCTTGCTTACAGGAACACTAGCATTTGGAGCCCTTAGCCACCTTGTAAGTAGTCTATCTTGAAGCAGTCATGCTACGAGGAAGCTCAGGCCACATGAGGAAAGAATGTTGGGTATTGTGGCTGACCACCCCAGCTGAAGTACCAGCTTCAACCATCAGGCACATGAGGCAATATGCCTCTAGATTATTCCAGTCTCCACCCATTGAGACACCTCCAGGCATCAAGCCTTCTCAGCAGAGGGTCCTAGACATCATGGAGCAGAGGCAAGTCATCTCTGCTATGCCTCGTCTGAATTCTGAATGAGAAGGTATTCATATTTTGTTAAGGGAAAAATCGATGTTTGAGCCTCACAATGATACCGTTGGGCAGGTTGGGCTGGCATTATTACGACCTTCATTTTATAGATTAAGATAACAACAAGCAGGGATTCAAACTTACCTTCTTTCAGATTATACAGCCAAGATGTGGCATGCTAATACTGATCTTTGTATTCCAGAGTTTATGCTTTTTCCATATTTTCCCATCTGGATCCTATAGGGGCTTTAGAATAGCCTAGGGAAATCAAATAAGATATTTCCAGAATTTAAAGACAAGGTCAGAAAATGTTGAGTGAATAGAAGCTAACAAGAATCAGTATTAAATGGATGAGACCAGTCATCCTATGGAGAAATAACTATGTAAGATATGATCTACAGATTGTTGCTGATAAAGAAGACTATAATTTAAAATGGAACCAATGAAAACAAATCTTAGAACTTTGTTATGAGGAAGTGTCATAATGATGTAATTTTTTTAGGGTCTGATTTTAAAAAAAATTAAATAGGACTGTTAAGGAAAAAAAAAATGCTGCAAGTTGTGTTTTTGATAAAATCAAGGCTAACAGGTGGCATGACTGGCTAATGGCGCTATTTTAGTCACTTTAGAAGTATGTCCTTACAGTAAAAGAAGGGTGCTTCAGACTAGTATAGCTTGATGACATTATCCCTTATGATAATTTTCATTTACTCTACTTTTGCCAAACCACTTTTTGATTTAAATTTAGTTCTTCAAGGAGACTTTTCTACTTGGAAGAAAAAGTACAACAATGCTAACAAACCTACCATGCCCACTTGATAGGCTCTATTTCCCATTTTTCATTGTAGAAGAATATTAGTATTCTGATTATTCAAGCAGCCTCACACACAATGCCTTACCTCTAGTGTACCTGGACTCATAGTGACTCCATCAACATGCAGACATTCTGCTTCAGGAGTCAGTAGGACATCTTTCCATCTCTTTAATCATGGTGAATACTATAAGGAGATCACTGGTGACTTCCCTCCACATGGGAAGTAAAAAGAAAATGTAGTTCACTCAAAGCTTCTCATGACTTGATGTTTAGGTTCCTTTGGTGATTAAAACTGTACACCATCCGGAGCCCACAGTAACTTCCACTATGTTCTTCACTTCTATTTCTCTATTCTTTAATTTTTTTCCTGAATATTCCTTTTCCTTTAAGATAAACGTATTGTAATAATGAATTGGGTTTTTTAAATTTCGTTCTGTAATTGGGCCTCACAAAGGGAATTTAACTCCCCTCTTGTTTTCATGCATATTTTGCACAGCTAACACCTCGAAATATTCTGTTCATGAAAGGCACCTAGTATTTAAAGTGTTTTGAATAGTTATCTTGAAAATAAAAATTATTAAAGTTTTGATGCTTCAGCTGTCTAGAATGCCGTGCCTTGTGCAGGCCCTAAAACATGGAAAGTTTTCCATTTACATTTGTTGAATGACTGGAAGACTTGAAAACGTTTTATTCCTCAACGATGGGTTTAGACCTACTTTAACAGGCCAGGTCCTTTAATGAAACGGATACAAGAACCATTCTGATAATTTAGCTGCTCCTAAATATATTTCTATCAAATTCTGCTTGAACGTTTCCACCGCGGGGTTTCAAGTCTTATTTTTATGACACAGAGACATTCGCGGTAATGGAAACAACACAAGTAGCACGGGCTTTCCCGTCTTCCTCCCTCTAGGATTTTAACTTCTCGAACACCACCCATGCTCTTCTAGTAAATCCCACATTACAGCACAGGTTTAGGACGGAGAAGAGAATGAAGTAGGAAATCGGAGCCATGGAAACCGCACAGACGAGGAAACGTGCGCGCGCGAGGGTGGGCAGGAGGGGAAGGAACCCTCCCCTGACGACGGCGCGAGGGCGCTCCTAGGATTACGTCACGCACCTTGGGTGACGTCACGGCCGTGACACGCGGGTGACGCCGTTGCCGCGGCGACTTCTAGTCGTCTCCGCCCCCTTCCCCCGCCCCCCGCCTAGCGTCCTGCCCCCAATCCCCTCAGGCTCGGCTGCGCCGGGGGCCGCGGGCCGGTTCCTGAGGTGGACCAGGCGCCCTCCTGCCGCCGGCGCCGCCCCGGCCGTCCCTCCCCGCCGCCCCCCGCCCTCCGCCTCCGCCTCCCCCCCCGCCCTCCACCTCCCTTCCCCCTCCCCGCCCAGCAGCGGTCGCTCCGGCCCCGGCTCTCGGTTATAAGATGGCGGCGCTGAGCGGCGGCGGTGGCGGTGGCGCGGAGCAGGGCCAGGCTCTGTTCAACGGGGATATGGAGCCCGAGGCCGGCGCCGGCGCCGCGGCCTCTTCGGCTGCGGACCCTGCCATTCCCGAGGAGGTGAGTGCCGGCGCACCCTACACCCCTCCGGGCTCTGGGCTCGGCTGGCTGGTGTTTTTTGGGGGGAAAGAAGTGGCGGTGGGGGCTCTGGTGCCCTCAGCCACCTTCTTCTTTGGGTTCTGCGGGGTGGGAGATGGGCATCCCCGCCTTGTCCCTCTCCGTCATGCAGCTCCTCGCTACGTAAACACACACAGTGGCCCAGGGGGGTTTCCCTGACTCGCACCCCTGCTTGGGCGATTCGGGCAGCGTTGGTTGAGCAGGCGGCTATCAGTAGGGGGCGAGACTCAGGGTTGGTCCGAGAAGGTCACGGCTGGCTGAAGGTAGCCAGGCTCTCATCTCTTCGATGTTTTCATTATTTTGGGGTGGGGGGGTAGGGAAGGGTGGCGGCATCCAGGTGAATAGATGTAGGTTAGTAGCCAGGGCCGGGACCCCAGCCTGAGTTGCTGTTGTAATTATTACATGGTCATGGAGGTGATGGGGCGCATCGTTCCCTTCCACTCTCCCTGATGTCCCCCTTTTCAGGCCGCTGCCCTCCCCTCCACTTTTCTACTTGTTTGGGGGATTTCTCTTCACCTGTTTTACCCAGCAGATGGTTTTGATTTAATCTTTACTTTTTCAGCCTTAAATCCCACTGTTTCCGTTCTCCTTTCCATCCCGGTGTCAGGCCCCCCCCCCCCCCCCCCAGTTCTTGTTTGTCTGTGCTCCGTCGCTGAGTGGTAACCCCCCCATCCCATTCCCATCTGCTGCTCCGCTCTTTTGCCGGTTGTCGGACCTGCCAGCCTTCTAGCCTCAGTTTATACTTAAAACCATTTTTGCACTTCTCTTACCCTAGTTCTCTTTAGGCCCTCTGAATCATTCTCCTGCTCCCTAACACTGTTACCTATTATCTTCACAAATCCGTCTGGACGCTTTGGAGCTCCTTCCTTACTTTCTGAATCCTGAAGCTGTCAGGATTCCATCAGGTTTCACTTGCACTACTGGCACTTTCTGGTTAGTCTTCCATTGTGCATTCACACCTCTTTATTTTTTCCTACCCATTTTTAAATAGATTTGATTGATTTCTTTCTGTTGTCCTCCTTTTTGTCCCAGTTTTTACCTTTCACTTTTTCCTCTTTGGCTTCTGCTTCTCTCAGCCTGTTTTTTTACATTATTCAGCCTCTTAACACCTTGTCAAATTATTTACATTTGGTTTTTAAGGAAAATTTATTCCATTTAGTATTTGGCATTGTACTATATAAAATAATACACTTTATTATACTTTGCAAAAAATGAGATAATATTTAGTATAACTGTGCTTTGTAATTATTGATTAGATAACGTGACTTACTCCGTTGACTTTGCTCAAAGTTCTCTTTCCTTCCTACTGCTTACATTTGGTTTCCCAATTCTCAACGTCTCATTCTTTCTTCTGTCTATGCAATGCTCCTTTTCCTGCTTCATCATCTTTACTTTGGAAATTCATCCCATATGCTTGCTCTAGTATCAGTTTGTTCACAATAATAATAATTTTTTAGCCTCTTATATCACCTCCATCTGTGCCCATGATGTGTTCTATACTATCATTTGATCTGAAGTTCTCATATCTTTTCTTCTTTCTTAAATTGCACGACTTTCCACTTAATTTTTAGTTTGCATTTCTGCTCAGATCAGGTTCCTCTAACATCTGTTCATTTTCCCCAACTTCTTGGATTCTAAGGATAGAGCTCTTTCCTTCTTCCATTTCTTAGTTTATTCTGATTTCCTTGTCCCCAGTTACCATTCATTTGGCCTTGTTTCCTGGCTTTTGGTTCTTAACTTGCTGAAGCTTCCTCTTGTCTTCCCCACACCTCCACATTCCTTCTTATTTATAAACAGCTTTGTTCCGTTGACATGGAAATTTATTTTTAGGATACATTGTTTTTAATGGATAAATACTAGGGGTCACATCTGCTGTCTATTTTTTCCATGAATCGGATATGCCTTTGTCTTACAGGCACAGGTGCCTCTAGGCTTGCTTTACTCTGTAGTGTCTGTGTGGTTTTGTTGAATTGTAACTTTGAAGACTATTACAGAGTAGAAGAATGAATAAATTAATGGGTATGGGTCATGAAATTGTAATTCTCTGATTATAACATTGTTTACATTGAGAACTTTAAGACTTAGTAGAACAGTTTGCAATGATACAGAGAAGTCTTTTGTTAAGTACAATCTCCACTATCTTATTTGAAAGGGCCAGATTGTTTGAGTTCTACCCTCTGAAGATTCTGACTCAGTAGGTGAGAGTTAGTGCCATAAGTTTCAGTATTTGGCACACTTCCTGGGCAGTTCTCATGTATCAATGCTTGAGAACCACTACACTAATGAATTTAAGTTTAAATTGCCAGTCATTGGAAAGCATATTGGTATCTTCTGAAACTACAAGGATACTCCTAACTAAATTTAATTAGAAGTGTTTCATCCTGCCTCCTCCTCTCAGGTTTTAATGTTTAGTGATGAATAGTTTTCCCTCTATAATTTCTTATAGGAGCTGATAATAAAGGTATTTGCATCAGGGAGGCGGGGAATAAATGATTATAAGTGGATCTCTTTTGAATATAGATATCAGTGTTATGGATGGCAGAATAAATTCCTCCAAGAAATCATTTAAACTTTGAATTTGGTATTGTTAATTCAGTGCAAACTGATATGTACTGTGGTCTTTTAATTTAAGTGTCTTCTTTATGTGTACCTTTAATTGCCAAGTGCATGGAAAGAAATGAAAAGTTATGCTTGTGTAAAATGACACATTTTATTCTAAAGAATTCTCTTGCCTGACAGTAAAATAGTTTTTTGTTTTTGTTTTTAAACTTTCTCAGAGGGAAATTTCAGCTGCATTAAAATTTCTGACTATCGAGGGAAAGCACATTCATTATTGAAAAATTAGAAAGCTATAAGTACAAAAAGTCAAAAAGAAAAAAATCTGTAATCTTGCCACTAGGATATAATTAGTATAAACATTTTGGTGTGTATCCAAAACTTTTTTTATGTTTGTATAATACAGTATATGTGGTTTTATAATATTTTAAAACTTAATATAGCAAAATATTTTACATTTCGTTAGGTAATACTGTGATTTTTTTTAAACTAATCATTTTTCTTGGTTATTAGAGTTTTTTTTACTGCTTGTTATCAAACATCTTGAACATAGAATGTAGATTTTAGTTTTTAAATTGTGTTGGGAAGTGAACAAATTTCATGTCCTGTATTTGTATTACTTTGTAGATGTCAAAATAGGATATTCTGGTAAATGACAGGAGCTTATTAAATATTTATGAAATAAATGTGCTTATACTTTTGGCATTAAACCTTTACTACTGACCATTTATATTTCCCCAATGTTTCTTTCCATGACCATATGGTGTAATATGGGATAACATGACCATATGGTATAATAAATACATTTATTTTAAAAAATGTGTTATACGAGGGTGTGATATTTATTAACTATTCTTCTGCTGTGTTTCTGCAGAAGGAGCTTCTTACAATTGCAGTACAGTTAAAATTATATTGTTTTCAAGATCTCTTATCACCAGCCTTAGTTAAGTTGTGTAATTGTAATATTGCATTGACTAAGCTGTATTCTGGGATGGGATCTTCTTTATAATGTGGTCCACTGTATTAAAACAGTCTTTATGAGCCATGTGAAACCAGGTTGGATTACCTCATACTCCTAAAAGGAGGTAGTCCCGTTAGGATACTGTGTGCTTGTGTAGTTCTGGTATTGCTGTTAATACTTGTCTAGGTATTTTTGAAGGTGGACAAAACATACCTGTTAGGCATAACTATAAAATAGCTGTTTGTCTTTAGTATTTCTAGTGGTCTCTTTGTGTACTCTTTCTCTCTCCCTCCCTCCTTTAGGCCTCCACTCCTTTTATTTAGAAAACTATCTGATATCAGTCACTTACATATGCTGGCTGTTAAAGGAATCATTTATCAGTAAATAGATAAGAAAGGAATGTTGGTACTGGATGCTCAAATCTTTGAAGGTAGTAAACCTAAGAGCAAACTTGATTTAATCTTATTTGGATAGTAGATCGGAAAAATTATATTTGGATAACAGGCTAGAGAAGTTTGACTTTTCTCAGTTCCCTGTCCCTTGCTTTCCTGATAAGGATGATAAGAAGCTGTCCTAACAACTGTTAACCTATGTTCTGTGAGTGGTGGGGAAGAGAGGAAAGGAGCAGGCTACATTGTTTTTTAGCATTTTCTAAGACCTCATGCTTACCTGTTGAAGAATGAGGCAGCTGCTTAGCTTTCTTCCTTTTTCCTTTTCCGCAATAATAAAGTTGTCTTCTCCTTTAGAATTGCAAAGTGCATTTTGTTTTCTTAGACACCTTGATATTAATTGAGCTGCATACTTAGTGAGTATTTTGTATCACAATCCCCTTGTTTAGGAGATGCAGTATGTTGCTATGCTTCCTATGTTTCTGCTTCAAATTGTCATTACGATAAGCCTTTATTGTCAGTAATTCTTACTGGATTTTGTCTTCCTCAGAAGTTGAATTTGGAAAAAAAAAAAAACAACAACCAAACAAAAAAAAGAAGTTGAATTGAGTCTTTTACTCATTCTCTATTTCACTTACATTGGTTGTTCTGTGAGGTCAGGATCAGCAATAGTTAGAGAACTGAATTCAAAATAGGTGAGCCTGTTTAGGAGCTTTTCTGTTTGTAAGCAGTGCTTTTATAGTCATAATGTTATAGATAATATAAGAACCAAAAAGATACTCTCATTTGTTTCATTCCTTTGTTAAATATTTGCTGGAGGCATTGACATGTTCTGGGAGGTAGTCTTTATTTTTTAGTTTCTTTTGGCTACCAACCTAATTTACTATCATACATAATTAGCATGGTAGAAGAAATTCTTAATACAGCCTACACCCTAACATTAAGCAATTATTTTTTCAACCCTCTACCCTCTGAGATTATTTTGGTTTCCGTGTTTTCTCTTGGGCTTGAAAAACTATTAGTCTTGTTTCTTCCCATATCAAGACTATGCATATAGAGGAATATTGATGCCCAGTAACATTACATTCCTTTCTGGGTCTTGGGAATGCCCTTGATACAGAATATAAAAATTGCTCTGAACTCAATTAACTTTGTCTTCTGGAAGCTCTGTAACATCAAATGAAACATAATTTTCATTCTTGTAATGTGGCTGCAGTTACTGACAGCACTTTTGGGACAAATGTACCATAGGATGGTAGTTTTCAAATTACTGTAGAGCTCTAGGACAATTAAAAAAAAAAAAAAACCACTGTAAGAAATTCAGATTTTAAGTTACCCTAATACATACATAGGAGAAACAGTTTTTGTCTGTTGTGGACATTTTTTTTTTTTTTTTAATCTTCACCTTTTGCAACAGTATCTGGCATATAGGTACTCAGGTATTTAGTGAAAGAAATGGTGAATGGAAGGAACCCTATTAGATATAATACACTCTGTTTTTCTGTACTTTTCAGTTCTCTTTTTTTTAATGCTACTTATAAGTCAGTTTACTAGATTGACAACCAATTGGTTCCAACAGGCATTTTGAAAAATACTGTTTTGGGGGTTTCAGGGGCCTTCTTCAGAGGTTAACTGAAGGCTGTGTTTAGTCCCCCTACACCTTAACTCTTGAAGTTCTTCATTTATCTGCTTTACATGTTGGTTTCCTTGAAAAAAAGCATTTTATGGCTGTGATAATTTTAGAGCTCCTGTGTATGAAGAGAGATGTGTCCTGGCATGAATCTTCTCAATTGTAATAATCTATGTAGAAAATTTCAACGACATGTGTCTAAGACAGTGGTCAGCAAACATTTTTTGGTAAAGGTTCAAATAGTAAAATTTTAGGCACTATGGGCCTGTTTTGTCTCTGTCAAAACAACTCAGCAGACTCAACAATGGCATTATAGCACAAAAGCAGCTAATAGACTGTGTAAGCAAATGAGCCTGACCCAATAAAACTTACTTATGGACACTGAAATTTGAATTTCATATAATTTTCATGTGTCGTGAAATACTCATGATTTTTTTCAACCATTTAAAAATGTAAAACTAGTCTTGTGGTCTGTATTAAAATAGATGATGGCCCAGATTTAGTTCATGGGCCAAAGTTTTCAGACTCCTGGTCTAGGGGAGACTGAATTATATCATATTAGAGGTTCTGAAATTAAGATGTGGGTTAGAGGTCTATAGAAAGTTCATAATTGCTTTTTGAGAACAATCAGGTTTATTCGGTCATAATTTACATATACCGTAATGTACCATTTTAACTGTACAGTTTGGTGAGTTTTGACAAATGTACATGATCCTGCAACTACTGCCACAGTCAAGACACAGAACACTTCCATCATCTCAAAAAGTTCCTAGTTTCCCTGCATTCTGTCCCCTTCCCTGGCCCTCAGTTCCTGGCAGAAACTGGTCTGATCTCTAGTTTTACCTTTTCCAGAAAGTTACACGAATGAAATCATCCAGTATGGGGTGATTCATATTTGGCTTCATTCATTTACTTTGATGTTTTTGAGATTCACCCATGCTGTATGTATCAACAATTAGTTTCTGCTTATTGTTTAGTAATATTCTGTTGTCTGGATGTGTCCCAATTTATTTATACATTTACCAGTTGATGGGTAGTAAGGTCATTTTTACTTTTCAGCAATTATAATAAAGATTGCTATAAACATTTGGGTTCAGGTTTTTGTGTGGCTATTGGTTTCCATTTCTCTTGAGTAAGGACCTTAAAATGGGGTTTATGGATTGTATGGTAAGTATATATTTAACTTTATAAGAAACTGCCAATCCAATTAAAAAATGGGCAGAGGACATGAACAGACATATCTCCACGGAAGACATAGAGATAGCCAACAGACACATGAAAAGATGCTCAACATCACTCATCATCAGGGAAATGCAAATCAAAACCACAATGAGATAAATCACATCACACCTGTCAGAATGGCTAAAATAAAAAACTCAAGAAATAACAAGTGTTGACGAGGATATGGAGAAAAAGGAACCCTCATGCACTGCTTGTGGGAATGCAAGCTGATGCAGCTGCTGTTGGAAGACAGTATGGAGATTTCTCACAAAAATAAAAATAGAACTACCCTATGATCCAGTAATCACACTACTGGTATTTACCCAAAGAATACAGAAACACTAATTTGAAGAGATATATGCACCCTTGTATTCATTGCAGCATTATTTACAATAGCCAAACTATGGGAGCAGCCCAAGGGTCCATCAACTGATGAATGGATAAAGAAGTGGTGTGTGTGTATGTATGTGTATATATATTTATATGTGTGTGTGTGTGTATGTATATGTCTGTGTGTGTGTGTGAATAGTATTCAGCCGTAAAAAGAATGAAATCTTGCCATTTGCAACAACATGGATGGATCTAGAGAGTATAATGCTAAATGAAATAAGTCTGAGAAAGACAAATACCATATGATTTCACTCATGTGGAATTTAAGAAACAAAACAAATGAACAGAGAGAAAAAAAGCCAAACAAAAAAAAACTTTTTTTTTTTTTTTTTTTAAGATTGATTTATTTGTGAGAGAGAGGGAGAGAGCACAAGAGCAGGGTAAGGGGCAGAAGGAGAAGCAGACTGCCCACTGAGGAGGGAGCCAGACATGGTGCTCCATCTCAGCACCCTGGGATCATGTCCTGAGCCAAAGACAGATGCTTAACCGACTGAGCCACCCAGGCACCCCAAAAAACAGACTCTTAACTTACAGATAACAAACATGGATACCAGCACGGAGGTGGGTAGAGGGATAGGTGAAATAGGTGAAGGCGATTAAGAATACACTTACCTTGATGAGCACTGGGCAATATATGAAACTGTTGAGTCACTATATTGTACATCTGAAACTAATATAACAATGTATGTTAACTACACTGGGAAAAAAAAAAACTGCCAAACTAGTACCATTTTGTATTGTCACCCATAGTGAATGAGTGTTGCAGTTATTCTGTATCCTTGTCAGCATTTGGTATTGTCAGTCTTCTTAGTTTTAGCCATTCTAGTAGATAGGTAGTAGTTGCTCGTTGTGGTTTTGATTTGTATTTTTCTAATAACTAATGTTGGACATCTGTTTATGTGCTTATTTACTATCCATGTATTTTCTTTGGTTAAGTCTCCCATTTAAATCTTTTTATTCAGTATTTATCTTCTCGTGGAGTTGTAAGAGTGCTATATTTATATTCTGGATATAAGTCCTTTATATCAGATTTATGTTTTGCACATGCCTCCAGTTGTGACTTGCCTTTTTCATTTTCCTAATTGCCTTTTGAAGAGTAGAAGTTTTATTTTTGATGAAGTCCAATTTATCATTTTTTTCTTTTATGTTTCCTGCTTTTTGTGTCTCCTATTCAGTAAATCTTTGTCTAACTTAAGATCATAAAATTTTCCGGATGCCTGGGTGGCTCAGTCGTTAAGCGTCTGTCTTTGGCTCAGGTCATGGTCCCAGGGTCCTGGGATCGAGCCCCGCATCGGGCTCCCTGCTCCATGGGAGGCCTGCTTCTCCCTCTCCCACTCCCCCCTGCTTATGTTCCTGCTCTTGCTGTCTCTTTCTTGCTGTCAAATAAATAAATAAATAATCTTTTAAAAAAAATCATAAAATTTTCTCCCATGTTTTTGTTCTAGAAATGTTACAGTTTTAGCTATTACATTTAGGTCTGTGATCCATTTGGAGTTAATTTTATATATGTTGTGAGCTAGAGGCTAAAGTTCATTCTTTTTCATATGGGTATCCAGTTGTTTCATAGGTCTTGAAGAAACTTTTTTCTATCAACTTACCTTGGCACCTTTATTGAAATCAATTGATTATATATGTGAGTTTTGTACTCTCTTTTATTGACCTATATGTCTCTTCTTTGGCCAGTACCACAGTATCTTGATTACTGTAGCTTTATAGTTAATTCTTAAAATTAGGTAGATCCAATTCTTAGGATTTTTAGAACTTTAAAATTTGATTTTTTAATTTCTTATGTTAACTATACTTTTGGAAGGAAAAGGTCCATAATTTTTTTATTCTCAAAGGTGTTTTCTACCTCAAAAAAGCTTAAGATTCACTGCTGTATATAATTAGTACACTCCTATTTCAAATTATTTGGTGGTGAGGTTCAAGAAAACCTGATATATCCAAAATTAATTTCTTTATAAGAAATGAAGGGGATGTTTCAGTAGGTTGCACAAAAAAGTCAGTAATGTCCTTTTTACCAAATTGCAAAAATAAAATATTAACTGTAATGAAGATACATATGGGTGAAAGTGAGTATATAAAGCTGTTATTCACCAGAGAAGTCACTGAAAATGTCAGTTGGTGGAAGATACTAGTTTATACTATGTTATTCTCCATCTTCATTATAAGAGTTTTTCCATTTGAAACCTATGTCATGTTCTGTGATCTTCCAGAATTAGCACCTTTATTAATATTAGAGTCATCATTAAATTGTTTTTACTAAGGATAACGCATATGGTAGTTGGTCATATTTCTACCTTTTTTCACTGGGGCCCATAGGATCCTTCATCTTTTTTTTTTTTTTTTTTTTTTTTAATTACACTGGTGACAGCTTTTTATTGCTTAGCCTAGGGGAGCCCCTACAATATAAAATATTTCTGGTCATGCTTTTCATTTAGGTATTTAAAAGCAAAAAAATCAGCAAATGTATTCATAGAGCATAAGTCTTGAATACCAGACTAGTACAGGGCTATGTGACAATTGGTAAGGTAGATACCATCTAGACTTTTGTTCATGTTATAAGGAGTGTTATTCCAATTGTATTTGATTACCTTGCAAATTTTGAAACTACACTTCCAGGGAGAGAGAAACTCAACATTTTGGCAGACCATTTTCAGCTGTTGTTCCAAAATTAGTGTGTTTAAAAAAAAAAAAAAAAAAGCTTTTCCTAGGGCACCTGGGTGGCTCAGTTGGTTAAGTGTCCAACTCCTGATTTGGGCCCAGGTCATGATCTCAGGGTCCTCGGGTGGAGACCCCCTATCGGGCTCACACTCATTGGAGAGTCTGCTTCTCTTCCTCTCCCTCAGCCACGCCCCCCACCCCGGCGCTTGTGCACACTCTCAGATAAATCAATAAATCTTTAAAAATTGCTTTTCCTTATTGTAAAAGATACTTTCTGTTTAAATTAAATTGAGAAATATTCTTATATTTTTCTTGTAGTAAATATATAGCCATTAAATTCATAACAAAAAATGACTTTCTATTTTTAGAACAGCTTAAATTAATTGAAATTTTAGGATGCTTTGAACTAGTCACTTATCTTTGAGTATTTTGAAGCAGTTTAAAATACTGCTTGAGTATGTTCCTGTATTGATATAGGATTTTTAAACTGTCTTCTACATTACAGTATCTGGAAAATAAATTTCTGTTTGGTCTTATAGATGAGTTTTATTTATTTTTTGAGACAGACTGAGCGTGGTGGGGGTAGGGGCAGAGGGAGAGAGAGAATCTTAAGCAGTCTCCATGCCCAATGTGGAGCTGGACATGGAGCCTGACGCGCGGGGCGCGCGGGGATCCTGAGATCATGACCTGCGCTGAAATCAAGAGTTTCAGCTTGACTGACTAAGCCACTCCGGTGCTCCTAGATGGAATTTTAAGATGAATGGGGATTAATAGCTCCAACAGTAACATTATAAATAGTTATTGGAACCTGTATGTTTTGTATTGTCAGCCTGGGTCTAATCGCTTTTCCTCTGTTTTAAAGTTTATACCGTCTACTTAGAAGTCTTTGTGCAACTTAGGGGAGAAAAATGAACAATTACTAATTTAAGAGTCTTATGTAGGTATTATTTTTTAGAGTTCTTAGCATAATTTCTGGTAATGTTATATGGAGGTAATTTAATTCCCATTCATTATAAAAGCATTTTATCTTCTGTGAATACCAAACAATTATTGCCTTTATAACTTTTTTTAATATAAAAAGGTAAAGTACTATTGTTGTTCCTAAATAGCTCAAAATTGCTTTCTTACACAATTGTATAATTGTATTTCCATGGGAATGGTGTCAGAACTTCAGATAGGGAAGAGATTACAATTCAGTGTAGTCGTTACATTCCTATTGTACAACCACTGAAAGTGTTCATTTCCCCTTAGTTTTTTCATACTTCTAACATTTGAACTATTACACCTGTATCTTCTTCCTGCAGGTGTCTTCTCATATTAACATTAAGTTACACAGTCTCAAGTTAAGTTTCATTATGCATGAAAATTTAGTTTAGTGTAACCTTTTGGTAACTCTATTGCAGAGGATTTTTCTGCTATTGAGTTTGACACTTAAGTTTCTATATTTTTTATGAAGGAAGGGGTGCATGGGTGGCTCAGTCAGTTAAGCCACCCACTCTTGATTTCTGCTCAGGTCATGGGATCAAGCCCTGAGTTGGCTCAGCACGAGCCTGCTTGGGATTCTCTCTCTCCCCCGCCCCTCCCCTACCTCGCCTGCACGTGCATTCTCTCTCTCAAAAAAAAAAAAATGAAGGAAACTTTTGGTTATTGGTTATCATGGGTGGGTCTTTGAAAGAATGGTTTAAATAGTTATAGCAACTGTTCTGTGTTGATGCCATTCATTCACTGTTTGATTTTCCCTCTGCCTCCCATATGGAGTGGTATGAGAATAAAATGAGATTATGAACATGTAAAAGCCTTCACAAAATAATAGTAGTGTTATTTTTCTGTCAGTTTTCAAGACAAAAAATATATTCAAATTTTACCTTTCAGAAGTCCTTATGGCATTTTTTAGAATGTTCAGTGACAGCCCATGGCTCTAGCTGTTACAAACTTTTGGTGGTTCTTAATAGAAGATTGTTGATGGACAATTTGATAGGACTGTTTGAATATTGATTGTTGATAGAACAGTTGGAATGTTGATTACATTCAGTGTTATCTTTAAACCACTACTGAGTTAAAGAAACAAAGTGCCAACATATTGATACTTTTACTAAGCATTTCATAGGAAAGAGGTATAATGTATTAATATGATAGTACAGAGACTGTGTCTCATGACTTTATAGAAAAAAATATAAGCATTAAGACTTGTGTTAGACTTTGATATTTTTAAAGCTATGATCCACCATTTTTTTTGTCATCCTTCTAAAACTATATTGATGACTTTTTTTTTTTAAGTTTTTATTTATTTGACAGAGAGACACAGCCAGAGAGGGAACACAAGCAGGGGGAGTGGGAGAGGGAGAAGCAGGCTTCCCGCGGAGCGGGGAGCCCGATGTGGGGCTTGATCCCAGGACCCTGGGATCATGACCTGAGCTGAAGGCAGACACTTAACGACTGAGCCACCCAGGTGCCCCGATGACTTTTGTTTTTAAGTCATTTCATAGGCCAGTAGGTATTCAAGTATTCAGTAAATATTTGAGTGCCTACAATATGCCAAGTAGTACTCTAGGTGCTTAGGAGTACATTTGGAAACAAATCAAAGATCTCTACCCTTACCTAGCTTATATGCCGGTGGACGTCTGTGTATGGAGTGGGGGAGGGGCAGACAGACACACAGAAAGAAAATTATATAGTATGTTTGAAAGTAATAAGTACTATGGAAAAAGAAAAGTAGAACAGGACAAGGTTTGCAATTTAAAATAGGGAGATTTAAAATAGGGAGATTAGGGTAGGGCTTTAGTTGAGAAGGTTAATATTGAGCAAAGATTTTAGAAGGTAGAGGATAAGCATTTCAGACAGAAGAACCAAATTCAAAGGTTCTGAGTCAGGAATGTGCCTTGCCTATTAGAGAAACAGCAAGGAGGTCAAAGTTGCTGCAGTGGCTTAAAGAAGGGAGGCAAGTAAGTAGTAGGAGGTGAAATCTAAGAGGTGTTGGGGTAAGAGTGGGAACAGAAGCATGACCAAAGGCCTTTGACTTTTGCTTTAAGTGAAATGGGTAGCCATTCAAAGTTTGAGCAGTCAGAACGGAGTTACATGAGTTACTTTTTAACAGAAAGATTCTGGTTGCTATGTAGAGAATAGACTCTAAATGGACAAGGGTAGATGTAGGGGAACCAGAGAGGAGGCTTTTGGGATTATCTAGACAGTGATTTAGACCAGATTGGAAGCAGTAGAAGTATTGAGAAGTGATCAGATTCTGGATGTTTTTAAAGTAGAGCCAACAGGATTTGTTGATAGATTGAATGTGAGGTGTGCAAGAAAGAGAGGTGTCAAGGGGGGAGGGGAGGGCACAGATTAAGAATTCAGTTTGGGGTATGTTAAGTTTGAAATATCTATTACATGTCAAAGATGTTGAGTAAGCTGTTATGAGTCTGGAGTTTGGGAATGAGGCCTAGTGACAGAGACTGTTTGCCATATATATGTCTACTTTCTTCTTGAGTATACACTTAGACACTTCTCCTTAGTACTTAGGTGTGGTCATATGATTAAGTTCTGGCTAATGTAATATGAGCACATGTGATATACACTAATTCTAGGTCTGGTCCATACAAACACCTTCCTTCCTGTTTTTCCCTTCTGGTTGGTTGAACCATGATGATCCCTAGGGTAAGTTGGAAGCCTTATGTTGTAAATAGTAGATTGACCATTAGCCTAGGTTTCTGAATACTGCTTGGATAAAGACCACCTTGCTAACCTTTTCAACAACCTAGTACTATTAGATGGATAAGAAATAAGCTTTCATTGAATTTGAGTCCTTACACCTTTCGAGTGTATTTGTTATAGCATTTAGCCAACCCTAAATTTGGGATTTGGATGGTATTTAAAGCTGTGATATTGATGTGGTTGTCAAGGGAATGAGCATAGATAGGAAAAAAGAGAGCCAAGTTTGGAGAAAAGAGGAGGAGCCTGAGAAGGAGCAACCAGTAAGGTAGGAAATCGAATGAAGAAAGTTTATTAATAGAGAGTGGTCAGTTGTGTATGCTGCTAAGTTAAGTAAGATACTAAGAATTCATCATTGGAGTTAATAAAGTAGAGGTATTGTGATCTAGACAAGAATAGAGCATTGAAATGAGGTTCCAAGGGAGATACTCTGAGTGATTTTAAGGGAGAATAAAAGGGGAAGTGAAGATAGTGAAGAATTTTCCCATAAAGGGGAACAGAGAAATGGGGCAATAGCAAGTTAGGGAAGTGGGGTCATGGAATTTTTTTAGTGATAAAAAAATAAGGACATGTGATAGAAATGAATCCTTAGAGAGTAAAACATTAATGATTTCCCAGGGCGCCTGGGTGGCTCAGTTGGTTAAGCGACTGCCTTCGGCTCCGGTCGTGATCCTGGAGCCCTGGGATCGAGTTCTGCATCGGGCTCCCTGCTCCCTCGGTCTGCTTCTCCCTCTGACCCTACCCCTCTTGTGCTCTCTCTCAAATAAATAAAATAAAATCTTTAAAAAAAATGAATGGTTTCTGAGGAGAAAGAGAGAAGGAAGGGTGAGGGAGAGAGAAGTAATCTCTGAAGGGAAGAGGGAAAGGGATTTAGTGTACAAATGGAAGGATTGGCTCTCAATAGGAGCACGGATAAGAGTGAGGGAGAGAGAAGTAATCTCTCTGAAGGGAAGAGGGAAAGGGATTTAGTGTACAAGTGGAAGGATTGGCTCTCAGTAGGAGCACGGATACTTTATGATAATACATGGTAAAGCAGAGTATATAGATACAAATGTTGATAGGTAGGTAGATGTGATGCTGGGAGTCTGTGTGTTCTCTTCCAATTGCTTTATTCTTTTTCAGTAAGACTGAAAGTTATCAGCTAAGAGTGAGTCTTGGGGATATGTGCATTAAGGAGAGAGGTGAAGGTCTTAAAGTTGTTTGGGAGCACATGAGAGTAAATGGACTAGGGACAAAGAATAAAATTGATAAGCAATATTAAATTATTTTACCAGTTGTCCAGACAGCATTGTGGGACTTCTGACTTTTGGGTGCAGGTCCTCAGATCAAAGTTAAATGTAACTTGCCAAGGCAATTTAAGAATTGATATGAGTCATTCTCATTTTGACTCACAGACATGGAATCATTGGGAAATAGAACATGAATTATTACTTCTTCATGAAGTACCTGCCATTTTCATGCCACAAATTTAAGCTAAATTTGGAGAGGTCTGGTTACTAATTTTCTTTTCAAAAATAATTCTTTGATTCTTTCTATATTGAAATTTTATTAAATATTTATTTTGTCTATATAGAATAGCATCCTCATTGCAGTTTAATTTTTAAACTGTACAGTGAAGCATTTGTTTTCCTGTTACTTTCTTTCAAATGCTCTCCAAGTTTGACTTGTCTTTTGCTCATGCTTTTCCTGCTGCCTGAAATATAAATTCCTTCTCCTGTCATCACCGTATCCAAACCTTTCATACTTAGCTCACTTATTGCAGGAAGCCTTCCTGAACCTCTTTCCAAGGCCTAGTTAGGTGCCTCTGCTTTGTGCTTACATAGTATCTCAAAGTATACTTGGTATCATTTTATTTACTATAGTATAGTTTCTGTTGGTATCTGTCCATTCCCTTTAGACCAATGTCGTTCAGTCAAAATTTCTGTCATGAGAAATGTTCTGTGCTGTCTAATATGTCCACAGGTGGCTACTGTGCACTCAAAATGTGTATAGGAGAACTGAAGAGTTGGATTTTAAAATTTATCTGATTGATTTAAATAGTCACGTGTGGCTACTGGCTACTTTGGACCCTTTTAAAGTCAAGGCTTATGTGGAATTCATATTTATTTTTCATTGCTTGGTAGTACTTACTGCTGCTTAAATTACTGTGTTCTTTCTCAGTACTCTTAGACCAGATAGTTGTCACTCACCTGGAATATGGCAATTTTCTTATCTACTTCTGTTCTTAACCATAGCTTTCCGGTTTATGCAGCAGTAAGTTCTTCAGTACTATAAAGCTAGGGTTTTTGTTGTTTTGTTTTGTTTTTCTCCTTCAGACTGAAAAACTGGGTACCCGTGAGGTTACCTCAAGGAATTTCTGAGGGTAAAGAGTAGCAAGGAAGAGACTCAGTGGGCTCGTGGAGGGTAGGGAAGCAATTTCTGCTTCAACCAAAGTAGTTCCACTTCATAAGTTACTATACTGAAATTGTGCTTGAGATTTCATATGGCAGGGGAAAAAGGCTTCTAAAAGATAACAC
Organism: Phoca vitulina; assembly: GCF_004348235.1. Taxonomy (NCBI): domain Eukaryota; kingdom Metazoa; phylum Chordata; class Mammalia; order Carnivora; family Phocidae; genus Phoca; species Phoca vitulina. The sequence continues at coordinate 6,802,110 of NW_022589707.1, forward strand.
TTTTTTAAAAAGATTTTATTTATTTATTTTATTTTATTTATTTATTTATTTATTTATTTATTTAGAGAGTGCGGGCAGGGGGGTAGAAGGGGAGGGAGAGAATCTTAAGCAGACTCCCCGCTGAGTGTGGAGCCCGACATGGGCCTTAATCCCATGACCCCTGAGATGATGACCTGAGCCAAAAATCAAGAGTTGGATGCTTAACCGACTGAGCCACCCAGTCACCCCTAAAAGATAACGCTCTTGATGGAGGAAAGAGGGCATGCACGTGTCAGTATGTGATTAAGTGCCAGAGTGGATGATGGAAGAGTTCAGAAATGGAATGTTATAGGCTAATGAGGTCTTGATAGAAGTTAGTGTTTAACCTAGACAGGTGGAAGGAAGGAGAAAAGGTAGTGGGAATAGACTTTGCAAAGAACTGGAGTTAGAAAACAAAAGTTAGAAACTTTTTTTTTTTTTTTTAATATTTTATTTATTTATTTAATTGACAGAGAGAGAGACAGCGTGAGGGGAAACACAAGTAGGGGGAGTGGGAGCGGGAGAAGCAGGCTTCCGGCCGAGCAGGGAGCCTGATGCGGGGCTCGATCCCAGGACCCCAGGATCATGACCTGAGCCGAAGGCAGCCGCCTAACCAACTGAGCCACCCAGGCGCCCCAAAAAGTTAGAAACTTTTGTTTAAGGAACAGGATCATCATGTTTATAGTTGAGTGGCTTGTATGAAATAAAATTTGGCTACGTTAGACAAGACTGCATTGTGGAAAGTAGTTATAGACTGAAAAAAATTTTAATTTTTTAAAATATATTTTTTAATTCATGAGAGAGCACGCACAAGGTGGCGGAGGGGGGAAAGAGGGAGAGGGAGAAGCAGGATCCCCGCTGAGCAGGAAGCCCAACTCGGGGCTCGATCCCAGGACCCTGAGATCATGACCTGAGCTGAAGGCAGTTGCTTAAACGACTGAGCCACCCAGGCACCTCTAGACTGAAAAAAAATTGAGCTTTATATTATATGCAGTGGGATGAATGTGGAGGTTTTAAATAAATGATGAAAGCAGTGTTTAAGGATGATTTAATTGGTAAGGGTTTGTAGCGTGGATTCAAGATGCGAAAAGGTCAAACCACCAAAAATGTTTAGGGAAAGACTTAGCAGTAAGATGCACTATGTCACTGTTGAAGCTTGGGTTCTCTGACGGTAGATACTGAGACACTGTTTGCAGTGCATGATATTTACTAGGAATCAACACCTGTGAAAGGAAGAGGCAAGATATAGGATTGGGATGATAAAGGATGAACTTGCGTTGTGATGTGGGTGGGCCTCATAAAACCTTTGCCTCTTAGTATGGACCTTTGGACTGAGGATTGCCTGTCAGAGGGACTTGAGCCAAATGGCTGAGCCTCTTTGCTTGGATGTGGGCTGCAGTTAAGGTGGACTTGGAAGGAGGTGACATTTGGAAGCTGTCTGCTGACTGTCCTCATAGCTGGGCAGCAATTTGTTCCATGAAGATGGAGTTTGGTCATGCATCTCTATGTCTTCTACAGATAATGGGTCTGCGTGTGGGTAGTTCTTCCCCAGAGGGCAGTTTTGAAATACTTGGAGGTGTTTTGGTTGTTACAAATATGGGGGAAGAGGGCGGCATTAGCCTTTAATGAGCAAGGACCAGGGGAAGTCAGCTCTCTGAGTGTTCAGGACAGTCTGCACATTTAAGAATTGTTTGAATAACCATAGGACTTAGAGTGATTTGTTGGACTTTGTAGGTGACAAAAGTGGTAATAATGATCTGAGCTTAGAAACTAACTTTGTTTTAGGTATGAGGCATTGTTTTAATATACACGAAAAGTTGCAGGAATTTAGTTATCACATAAATTGGAGGAATATTAAAATTTTCGATCAGAACTTTATCAGGAGTTCTTCACCACTTCAGAAAATCACATAATTGGTGGCAATGCCACTTGCACACAATTGAGTGACTCAAATACTTTTCCTCTCAGTCTACAGTTGTAACCACTATAGTTGTAGCGATTCTCTGTATAGATATGAGCATCTGATACCCTCATTATGTTTATTTTAATAATTGCCTGCACATTTTGAAATAAATATTTTATTACTAATTTATTTCATATGATTGAAAGTACAGTTAGGGTGTTACTGACTTTTAAAATTTCATGTAGGCAGGCTATCTCTGAATTTAATTTTAGGATAGTTTAGGGGGTGTTACAAAATAGTTGCCATAAAAAGGGGAAATTGATTTCTGTTTTCAGTAATGGTGGATTGCGTTATTTCAGATCAGCCCTTTTGATGAAAACAACTAAAAATCTTGGAAACATTATTTTTAAAATTTTTTAAAGGAATTAAGAGCTGAAGATGTAGTAGACAGCTACAAGGCCAAATTTTAGGAAAAAGGCAGGAACCTGGAGAAATAAGTAGAGGATGGAGTAGCTTTTGCTCTGAGGGCAGTTGCCAATCCATTTAAATTTGGGCTTTGGTTTTGGTATACTTCATGAGATGAAGAGGATAGAAGTCAAGGCCTAGAGTTCGTCCAAAGTGAGAGTCAAAGAAGAGAACGACTGTATTTTAAGATGGTATCCCAAGGACTCCATCATTAGGTTAAGGATGAAACAGAACTAAACTGTGTCCCCACTCCCTTATCTAGGGGATTGTAGATTTGGAGCTGGGGAAGAAAAAGGAAATTAAGAAAAATAAATCCTTTAAGTTGTGACCACAGTTTTAGCTCTCAAACTGATAAGCAGCTTAGATTTGTCCTTCCTGGGTGGTCTAGGGACCCTCAAACCATTTATCACAGTTCCTGGTTTCAAACTGGTAGTACTCACAAGGCCTGTCAGAAGGAAGGCAAATTATCTTTGGAAAAAGGCCCTACATTCTGAAGGGGATTGCCACCAATAATTTTTCAAGGGCAGTAATTAGTACACTGTCACAAGTAACCAAGCATAGTAAAAAACACACACACAAGTTAAAATTACATGATATATGTATGTAGAATTCTTCAAGTAATATAAGATTTGTGTAGTTTTTAAATTGAGATATAATTGACATATAACTGTGTAGTTTGCTTTATGTACATATACCTCAAAATAAGTTTTTTAAAAAGAAAAATGTAACAACATGCATGGAAATAGCACTGTGAATAAGAAACAGATCCAAAAAATTCTCAAATATCAGATGGATTTAAAACCATTGATGTTTGTTATATTAAAAGAATAAAAGACAAATTTGAAGACAAGCAGAGAATAAGAGACTATAACAAGTTACTTAGTAGACTTGAAAAAACCAAATAGAAAGTGCAGAAATGAAACTATGCCAGATATACCTAAGGGAAAGATTGAGCAGGTTATTCCTAACTGAAGAAGAATTAGTTACCTGGAAGATAAGACAGGAGAAACTTTCCTGACTGCACTACTGAGAGTCAAAACAATGGAAAATATTGAAGAGAGGTTGCGTGATGAGAAAGAGTGAGATCTAACATATTTAATCAAAGTTTCATAAAGAGAGGAAAGAGAGTGATGCAGAGTAATATTTGAAGAGATATTTCTGGCTGAAAATTTTGTAGTTCTGATGAGAAACCAGTTGATAGACATAGGAAGCTCAATGAATTTCTAATAATATAAATAAAAAGAAATCTGCACCCAGACAAATCAGTGAAATGGCATAAACCCAAATACAAAGAGAAAAATCTTCAGCCAGAGGAAAAAAAGATTTCTCTCAAAGGAGGAGCTATGCACCGATAGCTAACTTCTCAACAGAAAAGTATGTATATTTTCAAAATAATTGCTAGTGTATACTTATAAATTCTGTACTTGCTTAGCAAGACTATCCCTCAAGGATGAGGTAAAAGTTTAGTTTAACAAACTCCATCAGCCCTTTCCAAAGGAAATTACAAAGGATGTACTTTAGGCAGAAAGATTCCAGATAAAGGTCTGAGGTGCGAGATGGAATGAAGTGTAAAGAGCCTATTGAAGTAAATTAAAGAAGACATAATGGGGCAAAATACCGTGTACATGGATTGATAGACTCAACATTGTATAGATATTATTCTCCAAATGAATTTATATATTTAATATAATTCCAATCAAGGCATTAGTTATTTTTTTGGTTGGTTGGTTGGTTTTGTTTTTTTGTTTTTGTTTTTGTTACTGTTCAGGTAGAACTTAAAAAGCTGATTCTAAAATTCTCTGGAAAATCAATAAAGGGCCAAAGCAGCTAAGACATTCTTAAAGAGGACAGTATGGGAAGATTTATTTTACTAGTTATTGAGACTTACTACAAAGTATAGTAATTAAGACACTGTTGTGAGCAGTCTAGTCTAGTGATGGATGGACCAGTGGAACAAAACAGAAGAAAATCTATAATTATAGATTATTTGATATATGACAAATATAGGTTACTTAATATATGGCAGATATATGCTGGTAATTAGTAAGAAAAGAATGCCTTTTTCAGTAAATGGTACTGGAAAAATTAATTTGGACTTTAACTTCAAAGTGATAAAAAATTCTGGGTACATTAAATGCCTCTATGTGAAATGCAAAAATATAAAGCTTTTAGAAGATAATATAAAAAGAAGATAAAAAGAGGGCTTTTTAAAAAGATTTTAGTTTAGTTTAAAGCTTTTATTTTAGAGAGAGCGCACGAGCAAATGTGATTCCGGGGGTTGGGGGGGGTACGGCAGGGGGAGAGGGAGAATCTGAAGCAGACTCCAAGCTGAGTGTGGAGCCTGACTCAGGGCTGGATCTCATAACCCTGAGATCATGACCTGAGCTGAAATCAAGAGTCAGCTGCCCAACCAACTGAACCACCCAGGCACCCCTAAGATTTTATTTTTAAGTAATCTCTACATCCAACATGGGGCTCAGACCTACAACCCTGAGATCAAGAATTGCATGCTCCACTGACTGAGCCAGCCAGGTGCCCCTATTTAGAGAGCTTTTAGAGGTTTTTTTATTAGAAAGCTGAAAATAACAGTTTTTGTTAAATTTAAGATGGCACAAATTCTAAGATTCACCATTATTTTATATTTCTAAAATAAAATATTGCCAGTTAACCATGATATGCTATTGATTGTAAACTAAATGTACCCAATTTTCACTTTTTTAATACTTTAACATCTTGCAAGTGATGAAATACAGTGCATTTCCTGAACTCCCTTCCATCAAATGTGGATGCAGCTTAGGTTCTCTCCACTAGATGAATTCCCACAATTTGGAAGGCAAAGAGGACAGGGAAACTTGTTTTTGCTGCTGCTTTGGGTGGTTAGCAAAGTTGTGAGATTTAAATGAATAGAAGCAGTGGAGGTGTCTGGGCCGAGATTCCAGTGTTTAATACCAGCTTCATGGATATGTAGAGGCAGTAATGGCAGTAGCTTTTAGACCCCTGGCTTGCAATGTATTCTTTATCTCCTCACTGGAGTGGCTATTCTGATTCTTAATCCTTCCTTTTTTTTTTTTTTAATGTCCTTCCATATTTTGAATGATAACCATCTTAGTCCTTGTATTAAATGCCTTTCTGGTTGAAATATCTGATATATATCTTTTTCTTTTCTGCATTGGGTCCTGATTAATAAATTTTTATTGGCTCAAGGAATCATTTGACATTTAATTTTTTTTATTTTTAAAAAATTGTGGTAAAATATATTAATATTTTAACCATTTATAAGTATACAATTCAGTGGCATTAAATACATTCAAAATGTTGTTAACTATCACTATCTATATCCTCAATTTTTTCATCATCCCCAGCAAAAACTCCACCAATTAAAAAAAAAATTCCACCAATTAAAAAATAATTCCTTCTTTCTTCCTTCCCCAGCCCCTGGGGTAACTTCTCTTCTATTTACTATCTTTATGGATTTGCCTATTCTAAGTACCTCATATAAGTGAAATCATACAGTATTTGTCATTCTGTATCTTATTTCACTAAGTGAAATGTTTTCAGGGTCCATCCATGTTATGGCATATATCAAAATAACTGCCAAACTGTTTTCCCACAAGTATTCCATTTACATTCCCACCACCCATCATCAGGATTCCAATTTCTCCATACCCTCACCAGCACTTGCTATTTTCCTTTTCCTTTCCTTGGATTATAGTTATCCTACTGGTCACGAATTGGTATCTCATTGTGAATTTTGTATTAACGTTATTCTTAGTGGAAGTTCCTCAAAAACTAAAAGTAGAATTATTGTAGGACCCAACAGTTCCACTTCCAAGAATATATACCCATAAGAATAAAAAACAGACTTGAATAGATACTTGCATACTGATGCTCATTGCAGCATTATTTATAATAGAGAAAAGGTGGAAACAATCCAAGTGTTTGACTAGATGAATAGATAAAATGTAGTATATACATAAAATGGAGTATTAGTCATAAAAAGGAAAGAAGTTCTGGGGCACCTGGCCGGCTCAGTCAGTAGGGCATGCGACTCTTGATCTCAGGGTTGTAGGTTTGAGCCCCATGTTGGGCATGGAGCCTACTTAAAATGAAAATTAAAAAAGAAAAAAAGGAAAGAAATTCTGATACATGATATAACATGGGGAAACCTTGAAAACATTATGGTAAGTGAAATAAGCCAGACACAAAAGGACAACTATTGTGTAATTACACTTACATAAAATATCTAGAATAGAGGTTACCAGGGGCTGGGAGGAGGGGGATTGGGAGTTACTGCTTAATATGAGAAAGGTCAGAATTTATTGTCAAAGGAACCTAGTCTTACTTCTCACATAGTACAAAATTTCTTCTGTAGCATCTCTGACAAATGATTAAGCATTCAATTGAATATCCTTAATAGTAAGGCAGTTTGTTCCTTTGTTAAATATCTTTTTTATTATTATTAAAGATTTTATTTATTAGCGCAAGTGATAGAGAATGAGTGGGGTGGAGGGGCAGAGGGAGAGGGAGAAGCAGACTCCCCGCTGAGTAGGGAGCACGACGCGGAACTTGATCCCAGGACTCTGGGATCATGCTCTGAGCCGAAGGCAGACAGTTAACTGACTGAGCCACCCAGGCGCCTGAAATATCTTTATTATTAATAAAGATACCTCATCATGTGAAGCTAAAATATACTTTCTTGAATTTTTGTCTCTAGGTTCTAACATCATCCTAGTTTAGTCCTTTGGAACAGCGCAGGACAACCTGTCTCTTCCTTCTATCTCAGATCCTTACCCTCTCACTATTTGACATGCACACACACCCCCTTTAGATGTGTCCTTGACACTGGTTACTTGATGTTTGCCTTCAAATGTATCCAGGTCATTCTATCCAAAACCAAATACCTTCCCTGACTCTGATACCCTCTCGAGCTTTTGTTTTTTTCTTTCTGGTCACTGACTACCTGTCTTAGGCATTCAGACCTTACTTCTTGAAAGTCAGTCTTCCATTTCTTACTGCACAACTGAATCTGTTCTTTCAGAGGCCACTATGCATCCTTAACAGTCAGGCTACCCTCTGAGCTGGTGTTTCCATCCTGCATTTCCAGTGGTCTCTTGAGTATTTTACCTTAATGTCTCACTGACATCACAAAGACAGCAAGTCCTAAACTGAATTAGTTATCTTTCCCTTTAAATTACTTCTTCCCCTCTTGTAATATTTTCCACTTACCGTAATTTATACTTGAAACCCCAGAGCATCTTTCATTTCGCCTGTCTCCTTACTTTTCTGTTGCAGAGCCCTCATGATTGGGATTCCTGCTCCTACAGGTAGCTCATCCCTTCCTGCATATAAGATTACAGCTAGAGGGGCGCCTGGGTGGCTCAGTCATTAAGCGTCTGCCTTTGGCTCTGTCAAGCCCCGCATCGGGCTCTCTGCTCGGCGGGGAGCCTGCTTCTCCCTCTCCCACTCCCCCTGCTTGTGTTCCCTCTCTCGCTGTGTCTCTCTCTGTCAAATAAATTATAAAAAAAAAGATTACAGCTAGAAAGCACCATCTGTGAACCACAAAATGGGTCCTCACCAAACACCAAATCTGCTGGCACCTTGATCTTGGACTTCCCAGTTTCCAGAACTGTGACAAATAAATTTCTTTTGTTTGTAAGCTACCCAGTTCATGGTATTATTTTTATAACAGCCCAAATGAGTGAAGACTGCTGCTTTTCTTACTGAGGCTTATGAGACTCTGACCTCCAGGTAGTAAGGACTATCAATCACTACAGTATTCCTGATGCCCATTACATCATGTGACACTAATATTAGGCTTTTTTTTTTTTAAGTTTTTTTTTTCTTTTTCTGTTTTTTATTTTATTTTATTTTTAAGATTTTATTTATTTATTTGGCAGAGAGAGACACAGCGAGAGAGGGAACACAAGCAGGGGGAGTGGGAGAGGGAGAAGCAGGCTTCCCGCGGAGCAGAGAGCCCGATGCGGGGCTCGATCCCAGGACCCTGGGATCATGACCTGAGCCAAAGGCAGACGCTTAACGACTGAGCCACCCAGCACCCCTAATATTAGGCTTTTATAAAATATGTGTCAAGAGGGTGATTTACTTTTAGAATTAGATGATAATGCATGTAAGCATTCAGTGTAGTATTGTGCCCAACACATAGAAGCTACTCAATAAATGGTGGTCCTTTTCCTTATCAGACAGTTGGTACTTTACTTTCATTGAGAACATTTATTCATTTGCTTAAAGTTTAAAAATCTTGAGCTCCTTTGTGCTGGTTGTGTGGTAGGTGCTGTGATACAGAAATGATCATCTCTGTCCTTAAGGAGGTTACAATCTAGTGGTAGGAGCAAATAAATCAAGAATTAAGGACATTGTACTGTGTGTGTGTGCCCCTGGTACAGAGAAATCACAGAAGAGGAGCACGTAATTCAAAATGAGCTTAAGGGATGGAGGTCAGAAAGATTTCCTAGGAAAGGAGATACTTAAAGTGAACTTTAGATATTTAAGATGTACAAGCCTTTATAAAAAAAGGTAATTATACTTTATTTACATACAGGAAGACCTAAATAAATGAAGGTACAAATTGTATACTAAGAATGAATTGAAAGACTAAGTATGGTAAAAATGTCAGTTTTTTGCAAATTGATCAGTAGATGTATTGAAATCCAAATGCCTTTAGGTTTTTCTTTGGAACTCGACAACTTGATTAACAGTTTGTATGGAAGTAAAAAGAGGCGAGAATTGAAGAATTATTAAAGAACAGTAAGATAAGACTTCCTTAATCCATTTTTTCAGTCAGCAAATTTGAATGCTTGCTACACGTGAGGCACTGCTGGGCCCTGGTTATTACCTTAGTGAACATGAGATGTGACTCTTAACCCAAAGATCCATTTCTAGTGATAGCTAAGATTTTTAATATACCACTTCGTAAAATATCAGATGAGTGCCAGGACTACCAACAGACTTATCACTGTAATTTTATTACCTGATTTTTATATTTAAAATTTTTCCTGATTATGGGTGCCTGGGTGGCTCAGTCAGTTAAATGTCGGACTCTTGATCTCAGGGTTGTGAGTTCAAGCCTCACATTGGGCTCCACACTGGGCATGGAGCCTACTTAAAAAAAAAAAAATTTCCCAGTTGTGTATGTTTTTTCTTTATACTCTTTTATTAGTTTTAATTTCTTTTAACAGTAGGAAGCTTAGAAGTAGGCAGGTTTTACTTTAAATAGATCCTTAAGAATGTCAATTGGATTATAGCCTCCAAAGGGAGGGAGGATCTGCTTCTGAATGATGCCTTGAGCAATTATGCGACCTTGGGGAGCAAATGAGGGAGGGTGACTTTGAGGGTCCCACAGGCCTGGGTTTTGAGGCCTAGCCTGTGTGTCAGGTGTCTGAGGAGCCTACAAAAAGAAAAGGGAAGATGAATAACAAAATGACAGGTGAACCGAAATAGGTAGAGGTTGCTAATGAATTTTATATGCTTATGTGGAGGTAGGTGGGTGAATACGAGCTGGTGAATTAGTTGGGAAAGGATATACTTGTTTGGAACACTTGCTTACTGTATTAAATGAATTTGAACTCCCTCTTACTCTGCACAAAAATCAATTCCTAGTAGATTGAAGGTTAAATACAAAAAGACTAAATACAAAAAGCTTTTAAAAAGTTTTTATTTTTAAAAAAAGATTTGTTTATTCCTGAGAGAGACAGAGAGGGAGTAGCAGAGGGAGAGGGAGACAAGCAGACTCCCCACGGAGCAGGGAGCCCAACAGGGAGCTTGATCCCAGGACCCCGAGATCATGACCTGAGCTGAAACCAAGAGTCGGATGCTTAACTGACTGATGACTGAGCCACCCAGGTGCCCCTGAAAAGCTTTTTTTTTTTTTTTAAGGAGCATACTTTTATAAGCTCAAAGCAGGAAAGGGTTTCTTTCTTTCTTTTTTTCTTTTTTTTAAAGATTTTATTTATTTCACAGAGATAGCGAGAGCAGGAACACAAGCAGGGGGAGTGGGAGAGGGAGAAGCGGGCCTCCCGCCCAGCAGGAAGCCCGATGCGGGGCTTGATCCCAGGACCCTGGGATCATGACCTGAGCCAAAGGCAGACACCCAACGACTGAGCCACCCAGGCGCCCCAGGAAAGGGTTTCTTAAGACTGAGAACACCAGGGGCGCCTGGGTGGCTCAGTTGGTTGAACATCCGACTCTTGGTTTCAACTCAGGTCATGATCTTGGGGTCCTGGGATTGAGCCCCATGTTGGGCTCCGCACTCAGTGGGGAGTCTGCTATCTCTCCTTCTTCTGCTACCTACCCCCCCACACACACACATACACACTCTCTCTCAGATCTTTTTTTAAAATTTTTTTTTTAAGATTTTATTTATTTGCGAGAGAGAGAATGAGAGACAGAGAGCATGAGAGGGAGGAGGGTCAGAGGGAGAAGCAGACTCCCTGCTGAGCAGGGAGCCCGTCGTGGGACTCGATCCCGGGACTCCAGGATCATGACCTGAGCCGAAGGCAGTCGCTTAACCAACTGAGCCACCCAGGCGCCCTCTCTCTAAGATCTTTAAAAAAACCTGAAAACCATAAAAATTGATAAATTTGACTACATTGAAAATAGAAACTTCTATTTATTAAGACCCCCCCCTAAGAGGCTGAAAAGACCAAGGTACAGAATAGAAGATATTTGTAATATACAGGTATTAATTACCTATGGCTGTGTAATAAGTTATCCCAAAATTTAGCAGCTGAAAACAGTAAACATTTATTTATGTTACAGTTTCTGTGGGTCAGGAATCTGAGAGCAGTTTAGCTGGGTGGTTCTGGCTTATGGTGTCTCAAGAGGCTGAAGTCAAGGTGTCAGTCATCTAGGTCTGTAGTTGTCTCAAGGCTGGACTGAGGGAGAATCTCCTTCTGTTCTTCCTTATGTGGTTGTGGCAGGGGTTTCAGAAGATCCACATCCAAATTCACTCACATGGTCACCTCACAGAGTGGCAGTTGGGTTTTTCCAGAGTGAAAGATCCAAAAGAGAGTGAGAGAGACTTCCCAGCATGGAGGCCACAAATAACTTAATCTTGTTACCTACCACAACATAGAATGAGTGGACAAGTGGTATGAAGTATATACCTAAAGAAGTATGAATCACTAAGACAAAGACATAATACCAAATAGAAAAAAGGGCAGGGGCGCCTGGGTGGCTCAGTCGTTAAGCGTCTGCCTTCAGCTCAGGTCATGATCCCGGGGTCCTGGGATCGAGCTCCGCATCGGGCTCCCTGCTCCGCGGGAAGCCTGCCTCTCCCTCTCCCACTCCCCGTGCTTGTGTTCCCTCTCTCGCTGTGTCTCTCTCTGTCAAATAAATAAATAAAATTAAAAAAAAAAAAAGAAAGAAAAAAAGAAAAAAGGGCAAAAAACCGGAGCAGGCATTTGAATAAAAAAAAAAATTTAAACGACTAATAAGCATATGCAAAGATCATTAATCTCATCAACAGTTAGGAAAATAGAAATTAAGACCATGGGAGACCATTTTATACAGATTAAATTGGCAGAAATGAAACATTTGAACAGTATCAAGCATTGGTGAGGATATGGAGCAGTGGGAGCTCTTCCACTGCTGGTGGGAGTATAAATTAGAAGAACCACTTTGGAAAATAATAGGATGTTCTACAACTAGCAACACCACTCCTGGGTATTTAACCTAGACCAGTGGTTGTCAAACTTGAGTGTGCATCAAAATCCCCTGGAGGGATTGTTAAAACAGACTGCTGGGTCCCACCCCCAAAGTTTCTGATTCAGTAGGAATGGGGTGGAGCCTGATAATTCCCAGGTGATGCTGGTGCTACTGGTCCAGGAATCATAGTTTGAGAATCAGCCATTGCCCTAGAGAAAATCTGTGACTATGTGGACTAGGAGGCATGTAGATATGACTTTTCATAGCAGCATTATTCATTTTAACTCCAAAATACAAAGAAAAAAATTCAAATGTCCATCAGCAGTGGATTATATAGGTAAATCGTGGTGTATTCACTCATGGAATAAAAATTTGGTTCATCACTTCTTGGCCTTTTGGCTAAGATCAAGTGTAGTATTTGTTCTTATTAGTTTAATAAAAACTTAGTTCAAATAGAGCAGGAAAAAACAGCTCCTTCACCAATGTGTATGATCCCACAAATATAATATTAGTCAAACATTAGAAGTCACAAAAATTTAAATGCAGCATGCTTCTATTTATAAAAAGTTCAAAGACATGGAATTAACTATTGTTCAGGAATGCAAATATAGGTACAGAATTATAAGGAAAATCAAGAGAATAATTATCACAAAAGTGAAGAGTAATAGTGATTACCCCAGGAATGGCAGACAGTGGATGAGAAGGGACATGTGGGAAGCTTTTAAGGTCCTGGCAGTGCTGTTTCTTAACTTTGCAGTCATTCTTTAAACTGTGGATACGTTTTATAAACTTTTCTCTACATAATTATATAATAAAATTTATATTTTAATTTAAATATGTTTTATAGATGAAGAAACTGACACTTGGGAGTTAAGTACTTTGTCCAAGATTACAGAGCTAATAAGTGTCAGAGCTGATTCTGATTTTAAAGCTTGTGCTCTAAACTATTATGCTATCGGGCGCCTGGGTGGCTCAGTTGGTTAAGCGACTGCCTTCGGCTCAGGTCATGATCCTGGAGTCCCAGGATCGAGTCCCACATCGGGCTCCCTGCTCGGCAGGGAGTCTGCTTCTCCCTCTGACCCTCCCCCCTCTCATGTGCTCTCTCTCTCTCTCTCATTCTCTCTGTCTCAAATAAATAAATAAAATCTTTAAAAAAAATAAAAAATAAAAAAAAATAAACTATTATGCTATCCCATATATTTTCACAAGGGCCAAAAGAATTAGATATTGTAATTCCCATTTTGTAGATGAAACAGTAGGTTTAGAAAAGTTATGCAACTTGGCTAGGGGTACATTGCTTAAGTGGAAGATCTGGGATTTGGACCCAGGCACTGTGATTACAGAGGACATGCTCTTAACCACCATGCTATTGGAGCTTCCTCACTTACTGTTGTATCACGTACAGTTACTCTTGTCAGTTTGTTAACCACAATTGACAGCTCATGTTTTCTTTATACTTTTGGCACCTTGACTGGTTTCCTACTGATGGTTTTCAATCTGGATTATAATCTTGAATCAGTTTAATACCCTGGGTTGTGCTTGTCCTAGAGAATAAAACCTTTCTTTCTTTCTTTTTTTAAGATGTTATTTATTTGAGAGAGAGCGAGCGCGCACGAGCAGAGGGGAGAGGGAGAAGCAGACTCCCCGCCAAGCAGGGAGCTTGATGCGGGACTCGATCCCAGGATTCTGGGATCGTGACCTGAGCCAAAGGCAGACGCTTAACCGACTGAGCTACCCAGGCGCCCGAGAATAAAACATTTCTTTACCAGATTCTTTTAGCTAGGAATTTAAATTAGAATTTTGATAAACTCTACTTATGTCAATGTACTGATATCTCTTTATTAGCTTTCGTTGTTTGAATCTTCAGACTTTAAAATTTTTTATATTATCAGTAAAATTCATTACCCCCAATACATGTTTGTCTTATAAATCACGTGTGTTCTGTACAAAAATAAATTTTTAAAAACTAAGCTAAAAGTGAAAGGAATTTTGATGGTTTTGTTTATCTCTAGCTAATATCTCAGGCCATTACACTCTTATGGCAAGGTTCATCATTAATGATAGTGGATACGCATCTGTATTTTGAATAATCTGGATAATTTTTTAAAACTGGCTAGTTTCTTGTCAGATCTGATTAGGTCAGGATTTCTCAAACTGGGCACTGTTGACATTTTGGCCTGGATAATTCTTGGCTTGGGGAGATGTCCTTTGCATTATAGGATGTTCAGCAGCATCCCTGGTCTCTCCCTACTAGGTGCCAATAGTACCCTCCCCTCAATTCTTACAATCAGAGTATCTTCAGACACTGCCAAGAGTCAGCCCTGGTTGAGAACTACTGGATCAGATCATTGTTTTAATCCTGTATTGTGGCTGCCAAACAGCTTGTACTAGGAGCACACAACATGTCAGCTTTGCCTTTTTCTCTAGCAGCAGTAGTGTTAGGTTCAGTAGGAGGTCTGAGATTTTTTGGTACGAATTCCTTTCAAGCCTCATGTCTATTTCATAAGGTTTACTTTAGTTAAAACTAGATAATAACCATACATTTACTTAACTCAGTATTTAAGCTGTAGCGTGTCACAGTAAGACAAATGTGCAAAGAAGAATGAGAACACCACCACCATCAAGCGTTCTGCCGTGTGGAATGGCAAGTCTTCCACATACCTCTTAACTGTATCTGACATATCTATCTATTAACCCTAAGTGAGGGTGGTTCTGTAAATATTAAATATGAAAAATCTGAATTTTTCTTAATTTTCTTGATGAATACATTACTAAATAATGTTGTCTGCCTACAACCCTAATAAAGAGTCTCCTGTGTGCCCTCATTTGTGTAAACCATGCATTTGGCCATCACATTGTAAATTACTATTCATTTTCCATCATTTCAACTATAGTATTCAAAAGGGGAAAATAGTTTAAGTTCTCTTAATTGACTTACACTTAACCAACTCATCAGGTTAACTGATAGTTCCCGTTAAAAAAAAGTATTTGCTGTCAGATTAAGTATGGGTTATTGTTAAAGGAAGATCCCTTGCCCTACATCAAGGATTGGAGAATGACTGTTCATTTTACAGTTTTAAGTAAAATAAGATGTTTAAGATTCTATCATTGCTTATGATTCTCTGATTTAACAAATCTGTTCAGTTAACCAACCACCAGACTTTATTACGTTGAATAAAGGGGTTTCTTTTGTACCCACTTCAGTATTACAATTGTGGTGATTTACTTTGTGAAGTTGGAATTATAGTTTCTCTACTTTTCTGGTCATCTAAACTCATAGCTATATTATATGAAAAGTTTTGAAACTTTCTCTTATGGAATGGCCATTTACTGTCTCAGAACAACCTTAGCTTCCTCCTTGCTACCTTACAGGATTATTGTGAGGATATTAAATCTATCAGCAGTAGTTCAGACTCTCATTACTTCTTGCCTATAATTGTGGCATGTTTTTAATGGTACTCTTTGCCTCCAGTGCCTCTCTGGCTTGTTAGTTAACCTAAACATTGTTGCCAGAGTAAACATCTAAACTATATGTCTAATCAGATCAAAAGCCATTTATAACAATAAAAACTGCAATTTTTAAAAAAATTGTATGTGCTGGCTTAGATGTGGTCTCTGTAATCAGACATCCATTAAACAAATTATAAAAAAAAAAAAATACGTACACACACACACAAATTCTGAATTGTGATTATGTGCCCAAAGGAAAAAATACCAGGTACTGTGGAGTTTAATGTGCATCCAGTATAGACTGGGGGAGAGTGATCGGGATAGGCCTCTCTGAGGAAGTGAGATCTGAAGATCTCTTCTATCTGGAAAAGCTGTGCTTGTTTGGAAAGTGCTTGGTAGAATTTTCCAAGAAGAAAAAGTAGCTTGTGTAAAGGCTTTCCTGCTGGAAGGTCAGTGTTGTTGAGTTTATTGAGTAAGGGATGGGAAGAATAGTGCCTGATAAGGCAGGAGGTAGATATTGTGGCATCATTTAGGATCTTGTAATCTGTGCTAAGAAGTTAAGGTTTTATTTTGAGTCACTGGGGAGCCATTAAAAGGTTTAAGCAGGGAAAGTGATGTGATCAGATTTGTGTTTTAGGGATTTCACTCTGACTATGGAGAATGAATGAGAGAGGAATGGGAATAGGGCAAAAGAAATGGGGAAACCAGTTAAGATGCCTTTGTAAGTAGGGGCACCTGGATGGCTCAGTTGGTTAAGCGTCCAACTCTTGATGTAGGCTTAGGTCATGATCTTGGGGTCATGGGATTGAGCCCCGAGTCTGGCTCTGCGCTTGATGTGGAGTCTGCTTGTCCCTCTCCCTCTGCTCCCCTCCCTGG
The DNA here is from genome assembly GCF_004348235.1 of Phoca vitulina. NCBI lineage: Eukaryota > Metazoa > Chordata > Mammalia > Carnivora > Phocidae > Phoca > Phoca vitulina. The sequence continues at coordinate 6,818,485 of NW_022589707.1, forward strand.
CCCAGCCCCAGCTTTCTCTCTCTCTCAAATAAATAAATAAAATCTTTTTTTTTTTTTTTTAAAGATGGCTTTATAAGTAGTAGTCCAGGGAGAAAGGATAATAGTTTAGAGTAATGCCAGTAAACAAAATAACACACAAAATTATGATCTCATAAAACCATTACAATAGCCTTGTGAAGTATGAGCAGAATAAGATTTGGAATAAACATATCCAAGCCCATCTAGTAAATAGTGGTATAAGGAATTTAAACCATGGATGTTGACCATTTGGCTTTTGTCTCTAAAACAAAAGCCAGGGGTGCCTGGGTGGCTTAGTTGTTAAGTGTCTGCCTTCAGCTCAGGTCATGACCCCAGGGTCCTGGGATGGAGCCCCCATCGGGCTCCCTGCTCTGCGGGAAGCTTGCTTCTCCCTCTCCCACTCCCCCTGCTTGTGTTCCCTCTCTTGCTGTGTTTTTCTCTGTCAAATAAATAAATAAATAAAATCTTAAAAAAAATAAAACCCAAATTTCATTGAAGATTTTTCAGCTTACCTTTATTACCTTTATTTCCTCCCAAACCATACTATTACAAGACTTATTAGGAACATAACTTGTACCTAGATGCCACTGATGATTGTTTACTGTGGCTGGAATACTCTTACACCCACCCACACCCACCTACCTTTAACAAAATTCTAACTATCCTTTAGGATCCAAGTCAAATAGGAAGTCTTCCAAATTTGCTTCCAGACACATATTGTCCATTTACCCTCTTTTAACCACAGTAGTTTCTTTATATTATTATAGTATGATAATTCAGTAGATATTTTTGTGATGACTGTGTGTTGGGCAAAATGTGTAGACATCGTGGACATATTCATGTACAAAAACAGTCACTATGGAACCTGTAGTCTAGAGATAACACAGACCTTGAACATAATCTGTGCACACAAATGTAATTATAAATTTTTGAAAGGTGCTATGAAGGAATAGTAAAGGATGCTTTGAAGGACTATTTTTTTTTTTAAAGATTTTATTTATTTCTTTGACAGAGAGGGACAGCGAGAGAGGGAACACAAGCAGGGGGGAGTGGGAGAGGGAGAAGCAGGCTTCCCACTGAGCAGGGAGCCCAATTTGGGGCTCAATCCTAGGACTCTGAGATCATGACCCGAGCTGAAGGCAGACGCTTAACGATTGAGCCACCCAGGCGCCCCTCAAAACTATTTTCATAATACTAAGACACTGTTTGCCTTTTCACTCTCATTCTCTCATGAGGATCCAGTGATAAAATGTGTGATAGTGCAACAGACTGAATGCAGAAGATAAGAGAATCCAGATGTCTTCTGTTAACACAGATATTAATGATACTATAAAAAATATAAGAAATAGCACTTTCCCTTTTCATTATTTTGTTGTTTTGGAAAATGTAGTTATTTTTTTCATAAAAAATAGATCAGTTGAGTTAATGGGTTTGTGTGTAATTTTTAAATGAATTAAAAATAAAAATTTCTTGGGGTGCCCGGGTGGTTTAGTCGGTTAAGTGTCTGCATTCGGCTCAGGTCATGATCCCAGGGTCCTGGGATCGAGCCCCTCATCGGGCTCCCTGCTCAGCGGAGAGCCTGCTTCTCCCTCTCCCTCTGCCTGGTGTTCTGCCTACTTGTGCTCTTTCTCTCTCTCTCTGTCAAATAAATAAATAAAATCTTTTAAAAATAAAATAAAAAATAAAAATTTCTTGGTTATACTTTTTAATATGGTAAACATTGAAAGCTATAACCTACATGAATAAAAGCTCTGAAAGTCCTCCATAATTTTTAAGATTATAGAGGGATTCTGAAACCAGGAAGTTTAAGGAGCTCCTGGCTGGCTCGGTGGGTAGAGCATGCAACTTGATCTTGTAGTTGGAGGTTCAAGCCCCATGTTGGTTGTAGATGTTACGGAAAAATAAAATCTTGGAAGGAAGAAAGGAAGGCAGACAGGCAGAAAGAAAGGCAGAGAGAGAGAAAGAGAAAGAAAAGAAAGGAAAAGAAAAACGAAAAACTAGGAAGTTTAAGAACTTCTATAATGGGGAGCTGACTTAAATTGAGGTCTTCTAGAGAAGTAAAAGATAGTTTATATCCCTTTTAAACTGTTATCTAAAAAGTAGAGTCTGATTATCTCCATGTCTCCAAAGCCTATAGTTCTTTGCATATAACGGATATGTTGGTTAAATCCTGTTTTATTGCCAAGGTCTACTGTAGATGGTCATTGAATTTGTGATTTGTTTGAAGCCTTTATTGAAGATACCATCTTTATTTCTTATTACTGTGCGAGATGGATCTGGATTCCAGTCCCTCTTGGTGTGAATTTGGGCAAGTTACTTAACCTTAATGAACCTTACCACTCATTTATATAATGGAATACATACTATCTTACTGTGTTGTAATGATTAAATGAGCCAGTGTATATCTATAACCTGACAGGCACAGAACATGCAATAAAATGGCTATCTTTTTATTTTACATACACAACATATTTTGGATTAGTTCTAGTTAGTAGGCAAAGAGGTCTGTGGATAAATTAGTATGTAATTAAGTAATCACCATTCGAATATATATAATAGTTTATCAGGAAGGGAGAAAGCCAAAATAATCCATTGTGTGGTTATTCATCTTTAGAAAAAGGAACTGAAACAAAATGTGGGCTTAGAATTGTTTAAATAAAAATAACTGCAGTACATTATAAGGATAGGACAAAGTTTTATGTGTCTGGTGCTCCCAACAGTGCCTCACATTTACTGAGTATTTAAACAATGTTAAATAGCTAGAAATACCTAAAAACATTTTTAGAAGCCTTGAAAAAATGTGTACCATAGTTTAAACGTCAGGTCTTAAAATATCTCACACGGCTAACTGGAGAAGTAAATAAAGGAACCTGGAGGAAAAACAGAATTGCCTTGGGGGGATAAAATGGTATCATAAGATGTGACTAAACAGGATCTAATAAGATGGTACAGAAGGGCATCTTGTGGTGGATTCCAAATGTAGTGGTTAAAATCTTAACTATGTTAAAGGTAGACTCCTTAAGATCACAGTGCAGAATGTTTGCCAAGGATGGCAAGGAAATAGGAAGATTAAGTGACTGCTTTGCTTTGCTTTTCATAGCATAGAGCTATAGGAAAATTATCCTTTATGTGTTCTCTTTTGAAGCAGGTGGTTCAGTTGTGCTTAAAAGAAAGAAAAAAACAGTATGGTGACAGGTGGTAGCTACACTTGTGAACATAGCATAATGTATAAACTTGTCAAATTGCTATGTTGCATACCTGCAACTAATGTAACATTGTGTGTCAACTATACTCAAAAAAATTAAGGAAAAATAATACTGTTATTCCTTATTTGAGATAAAAATCAACAAAGTTGACCAAAGCAACACAGAGGTTGGTGTCTAGAACTTGCTTATATTTTAAATAGAAAGGGCTGTAGACATTCTGTACTTTTTACAGCAAGTAGAATGTTTTACAGGAATTACATGTGTAATTATCTCATTTCTTTCTTGTTTGAATATTTTTATCAATTTAAGGTTTATTTGAGTTTTCATAGATTATTAAGGTGTATTACCTCCACAGCTGTGATCTTTGAACTTGAGATGTCCTTTGTTTTAAGAGCAAACGAAAAGTATGTTGCTATTTACATTTGCTATTTAAGTGGATGCTTCTATTATGCAATCAGTACCAGCAGTTGGTTGTTAATTGAAGATGGTTAAAGTGGAAAAATTTTTAAGGAAATTAAGATATAAATACTATATTTTAATTTAAAACATAAAAAATGTATTGTCCTATGCCTATATTTTGATATAGGGCCAAAGCCTTTTGTTTGATTAAAATGCTCTGACTGGAGTTCCATGTGTTTTTGCATGTGTCAACCATACTTAAAATGCATTATCCACAATTTCCTGTTTTCTTTTTACTCTAATCATCTGTGAGTTCAGTGAACAAATCATTGGAGATTCTAGGGGAGAGATGATGGTCACTTGGACTAAGGTGATAGCAGGGCAAGTGGTAAGAAGTAATCTGATAAAGGATATATTTCAAACATGGAGCCAGGAGAATTTTCTCTGGAACTAATTCCCAAATGTATAAATTTCAGAGACAAACTAAAAAAAAGAAACCACGGCTAAGAACCGAATTTCTGTTCTACAAGATCAAGTAAGATCTTTTTTCTTCAGATCCAGGATCCAGTCTTCTAGTGAGTTTCATCGGCACTACCTTTGAAATATATCTTGAACCGCTGTACCACTTCTCACTACTTCCATAGTCACCACCTTAGTCTTAGCTTTCATGTACCCAGTTACTGCAATAACCTTCTAAATGGTTTTGCCGCCTTACATTCTCTACTCTACATAGCAATGGGAGTGATCATTTAAGATGTAATTTATGTTACTTCTTTGCTTAGAAAACCACACTTAAGGGGAGCCTGGGTGGCTTGGTCAAGTTGGTTAGGCGTCTGCCTTCTGCTCAGGTCATGATCCCAGGGTTCAAGTTGGTTAGGCATCTGCCTTCGGCTCAGGTCATGATCCCAGGGTCCTGGGATCCAGTCGAGTCAGCCTGCTTCTCCCTGTCCGTCTGCTCTGTCCCCCCCCACCCCTCATGCTCTCTCTTAAATAAATAAAATCTTAAAAAAAAAAAAGAAGACCACATTCATTTAAAATGGAATCTAGACTTTTTAACTATGATTTTCAAGGTCTATATAATCTGGCCCCTGCCTGCCTCTGTCACTTTATCTTCTAAACTAGTGATTCTCAAAATGTGGAGATAGCCAGAGGCCCCCAAGGCTCTTTCCAGGGATCCACAGGGATATAAAAAATACCAAGATGTTATTAATATAAAATATACCAAGATGTTACTTAATTTTTAGTTGGATTTTCATGAGTGTGAAATGGAGTTTTCAGTTGTTCGTTGACATGTGGTTATTGCTACAGATTCCTGCAGAAACATATTGGAGTCCAGCTATCTTCTATTAAGCTAGTCATTAAAAAGAATTGTAAAGATGTAAAACAGTGTCATTTGGGGCGCCTGCGTGGTTCAGTCATTAAGCGTCTGCCTTAGGCTCAGGTCATGATCCTGGGGTCCTGGGATAGCCCCGCATCGGGCTTCCTGCTCGGCGGGAAACCTGCTTCTCCCTCTCCCACTCCCCCTGCTTGTGTTCCCTCTCTTGCTGTGTCTCTCTCTGTCAAATAAATAAAATCTTTGGGGGGGAAAAAAGTGTCATTCTTCTCACTAAATTTTTTTTTGTTTTGGACAATGTACTTAAAAATGTTACATGGTGGATTTCTTATTAAATTAATAGTTTGACAATTTCTCAGTCTTACTTTCTAGTATGGCAACTATCAATAGATATAGCCCACATAACCAAAAGCTTTTAGAGATCCTCAATAATTTTTAAGAGTGTAAAGTGATCCCAAGACCAAGAAGTTTGAGAACTGTTGTTTTGCACTATCTGCATTTTCTTAACACCAGCTACATTGGCTTTCCTGTTTTTTTGCGATCTCCAAGGCACACTTCTAACCTAGGGCTTTTCTCAGTAGTTGCTATTTTTTTCTCTGCCTGAGGGGTATTCTCTCAAGCTTCCTCAGGTCATTCTCCTATCTGTTCAAATGTCATCACCTCTGATAAGACCTTTCTTGACCACAAATTGCTCTTTCTAAAAGAGCCTCTCCTCTATTCTCTCTCCCTTACCTAGATTGAATTTTCTTCAAAGCACTTATCACTGTTGGAAATTGTTATGTTTGTTTTCCTGTTTGTCTGTTCCCCTACCTGAATGTATACTCTGTGCAGGCAGGGATTTTGTTTACTGCTATGTGGCTAGAGCCTAGAATAGTCTTGGGTACATAAGTGATTAATCAGTATTTGACAATGAAAAAGGAAAAATACACAGAAATGGAATTCATGAGTAAAAATGTGAGTGACTTAGAATATATACTCAGGAAATCTAATATATGAATTGAGGGATTTTTAGAATGAAAAAAGCAGAGAAATAAAAAACAATAGAAGACCGTATCTCTGAGCTGAAGAAAGAATAACAAGCAAAAGTTACATTTCCTGATGAGATTCCTGAGTATCAGGGATACAGATGATCAGAAGCTTGTAGACAGAACAGAAAGGAAAGATAAGTCAACATTGGCATTTCTCTCTATGGAGAGAAAAAAGTACATTTAAGAATCCCATACCCATGGGGCGCCTGGGTGGCTCAGTCGGTTATTAAACGGCTGCCTTCAGCTTGGGTCATGATCCTGGGGTCCTGGGATCGAGTCCCGCATCGGGCTCCTGCTCGGCGGAGAGCGTGCTTCTCTCTCTCCCTCTGCCTACCACTCTGCCTACTTATGCTCTCTCTCTGTCAAATAAATAAATAAAATCTTTTTTTTTTTTTTTAAAGATTTTATTTATTTGACAGAGAGGCACAGCGAGAGAGGGAACACAAGCAGGGGGAATGGGAGAGGGAGAAGCAGGCTTCCCGCGGAGCAGGGAGCCCAATGCGGGGCTCGATCCCAGGACCCTGGGATCATGACCTGAGCAGAAGGCAGACGATTAACAACTGAGCCACCCAGGCGCCCTAAATAAATAAAATCTTAAAAAAAAAAAAAAGAATCCCATACCTAGCCAAGATATTTTCAGACATGAAAGGAACCAATATAGATCCCATGTACACTATCTGTACACTAAGGAGATGTAATTAAATAAACTGGAAATCATCTCTAGAAAACTGATCCCATATACTGTAACATTAACTTTTTAGAGATTTAAGAAACATTCTTTTAATTCTAAATACGTGGTTCTGAAAGTGAGGTGCCCACAACCAGCAGCATCAGCATTACCTGGAACCCTATTAAAAAATGCAGGCTCTATTGAAGACTTACTGAATCAGAAACTCTGGACATGAGGCTCTACAATCTATATTTTAACACGCTGTTTTAGTGATTCTGTGCATGGTAAACTTTGAGGACCATTGTTAATTCCAGATCCAACTTAAATAATAAACACAAGCATTTTGGTAATTCTGTATGTTCTATTCTAAGGTTTTGACATATATTAATTTAGTCCCTTCCCTCACTACCTTATGAAGTAGGTACTTTCATCATTCCCATTCTGTAGTTGAGGAGACAAATTAGGAAATTGCCCAAGTATTCACAACTGGTTAGTGGTGAAATAAGATTTAATCCAAAGTATTAGGACCACAAAGCCCATGCTCTTAGCCACTAGGAAGTTCTAGTGCTTTTCTCAATTTGGAGGATGGAGCAGAACTAAGCAAGTTAGGAAATCCAAGAAGTATAAAGGAAAAGATTGACACACTTGAATATATAAAAATTCAGGATTTTTGTAAGATAATAGTGTGCACATAAAAGGAAAAGATGTGATAGACAATGGAAAAAACTGACACTTGGGTGTCTGCATGGCTCAGTCGGTTAAGCGTCTGCCTTCAGGTCAGGTCATGATACCAGGGTCCTGGGATTGAGTCTCAAATCAGGCTCCCTGCTCACCGAGGAGTCTGCTTCTCCCTCTGCTCTTCCCCCGTGCTCATGATCTCTCTCTCTCTCCCCCAATCTCACTCTCTCTCTCAAAGAGATAAAATCTGTAAAAAACAAACAAAAAAACCCTGACACTTAACAAAGGATTAACAGCCCTAATATACAGAGAGCTCTCACAAATTGATAAGAAAATGACACTGCATTAAGGGTGGACAAAAGATATAAACCTATAATTCATAAAACAACACATGCAGATTCACGTCTGAGTAGATAATCTCATTAGTAGAGAAGGAAGTTGGTTTTTTTTTTTTTTTTTAAAGATTTTATTTATTTGACAGAGAGCACAAGCAGGGGGAGCAGCAGGCAGAGGGAGAGGGAGAAGCAGGCTCCCCGTGGAGCAGGGACCCCGATTTGGGGCTCGATCCCAGGACCCTGGGATCATGACTTGAGCTGAAGGCAGACACTTAACCAACTGAGCTGCCCAGGTGCCCCAGGAAGTTAGTATTAACAGCAAGATTATGTTTTGTCCATTGGTATTGTAGCAAAAAATAAATAAAAAATAATAACATCACTTCTTCACTGGACTATAGGAAAATCAGGAACCTATCAGCACCTGTTTGGGCATGATGAGACTGAGTTGCTGATAGGATTGAGATACAGGTACTGACTAAGGATTGAAAATTTCTAGGGATGCTCAATGGTTGGCTCAGTTGGTTATGCATCCAACTGTTGATCTCAGCTCAGGTCTTCATCTCAGGGTGGGGAGTTCAAGCCCCGCATGCTGGGTATGAAGCCTACTTTAAAAAAAAATTAATGAAAAAGAAAGGATTGATAATTTGTAAAGCCTTTTGCAAAAGTATATGTTAATGTTTATTACAAATTTTAAAATTGTGTGTTTGTGTCCATCTTTTAATCCAGCAATTGCCCTTTAGGGAATCTATCCCGCAAAAATAAAAGTCCTGGTAGGGGGGCTGGGTGGCTCTGCGTTAAGCGTCTGCCTTCGGCTCAGGTCATGATCCCAGGTTTCTGGGATCGAGCCCCGCATCAGGCTCCCTGCTCCACGGGGAGCCTGCTTCTCCCTCTCCCACTCTCCCTGCTTGTGTTCCCTCTCTCACTGTCTCCCTCTGTCAAATAAATAAATAAATAAAATAATAAAAGCCCTGGTAAATGTGTGATTGTTTAACTATTGTGTGCTGCTGCATTGTTGAGCAAAATGTTCCAATAACCAGAATGTGTATGTCTTAATATTTGGTTGAGTAAACTTGAACACAAAATTACCAGAACCATGATAGTTGCCAAGTAATAATATATCAAGTGTAATCCTGGTTTTGTTTTTAAAAAGAACATAAAGGCAGAGAGAAAAATATGGAAGAAAATGACTCAAAATGTTGACATTGAGTACTTCAGAGTCATAGAATTGGGGGAAGGTGGAAGGGAAAATTACAAACTGATTTTTTTTTAATGTCCTTATTTGACTTTTGTGGAACAAGGTGTGTGTGTGTGTGTGTGTGATGTTAAGTCTGTGGATGAAATGGTGCTGGATTGGTTTAGTATCAGTATTTTGCTTGCAAAATATAAAAACTTTCAAGTTTAGAATGGTAGATGTAGAATGATGGGTGTATCCTTAGAAATGTCAAAACGTCTTCATTTGGAGCTATTTTTGTGTGTGTGATCCATAGTTAGCTGGCTTATTTCTAAAATATGTGTAAGATCACTCGGTGATGGACATTGGGGAGGGTATGTGTTGTAATGAGCACTGGGTATTTTTTTTTTAAAGATTTTTATTTATTTACTTGACAGAGACACAGCAAGAGAGAGAACACAAGCAGGGGGAGTGGGAGAGGGAGAAGCAGGCCCCCCGCTGAGCAGCGAGCCTGATGGCGGGGCTCCATCCCAGGACCCTGGGATCATGACCCGAGCCAAAGGCAGATGCTTAACAACTGAGCCCCCCAGGTGCACCGAGCACTGGGTATTATATAAGACTGATGAATCACAGACCTGTACCCCTGACAAATAATACATTATATGTTAATTAATTGGATTTAAATAAAATTTCACAGAACTATGCACCCCAAAAAATATGCATAAGATCATAAAATACACGAGTGTGTATTAGTATTGAAAATCTCCTTAAATGTTAAAGTAGGATGACATAAACTGGATCCACCAAAAATAACCACAAAACATTCTAGAAGAATCAGATTTATCTGATATGTGAATATCTCTTTAGAAATATCACTTTCTTATAATCTTATTTAAATAAGTAAATTTCAGTAGTTAAACATTTTATCTTTAACCTTTTTATTTGAATATAGTTTTAATCATAAAAACTTAGTTCTAATTAGATAAATTTTTTACCTGATTAATACTTGGTCTTGATATGCAAAAAAAAAAAACTTGTTGGGGGCGCCTGGGTGGCTCAGTCGTTAAGAGTCTGCCTTCGACTCAGGTCACGATCCCAGGGTCCTGGGATCGAGCCCCACATCGGGCTCCCTGCTCCGCGGGAAGCCTGCTTCTCCCTCTCCCACTCCCCCTGCTTGTGTTCCCTCTCTCGCTGTGTCTCTCTCTCTGTCAAATAAATAAATAAAATCTTAAAAAACCTGTTAATAGAGTGACTACACTGATTCATTATGGCTTTAAATTTATATATAATTTCAAAAATTTGTAACTAGTTTTTATTGAAAATTGCCAAAAAGTTTTAAAAAATACAAAAGCATATACATTGAAGGGTAACTTTTTTTTTTTAATTATTACTATTTTTCTTTTTTTAAAGATTTTATTTATTTGTCAGGGAGAGGGGGAGAGAGAGAGAGCGAGCACAAGCAGGCGGGGAGTGGCAGGCTGAGGGAGAAGCAGGCCCCCCGCCAAGCAAGGAGCTCAATGCGGGACACGATCCCAGGACCCTGAGATCATGACCTGAGCCAAAAGCAGATGCTTAACAACTGAGCCACCCAGGCGACCCAAGGAAGGGTAACTTTAACTTCCATTCTGACAGAGCTCTAGTCTTACTTCTCATAATGTATCCACTGTCAGTTTTTGTGTATTATTCCTGAGTTTGTTCATAGAAGCCTGCTGTTGGTGGACTTTAGAATGACTGATTAAAAGTCATTTTTATGACTTTTTATCAGTCATTTTAAAGTGTGTGATAGTAGAGTTTAAGGTAATTTGCTCACAGAGTTGTCATGTTGATGACACTGTCTTCCATTTTATTTCTCTTTAGCTATATTTAATGTCCATTATGTAAATTGGGACTGGCAATAATCAAAAATAAGCAGAAAAGTGAATCTGGCCATTTGAGCTGTTTTGGTTCTTTTGCTGTCAACTTTTAAAATTGTATAAATTTTTGCTGTATTGATTATGTAAATTGTATTGGCTATAGTCTTTATATTGGAAAAAAATAAAGAACGTTTAATCAGTGCCCAGAATATTTTTCATCTGGGGAACCTTTTGAATTTAACTTTTAATATATTTTTTAAATATTTTATTTATTTGACAGAGTATAAGCAGGGGGAGCAGCAGAGGGAGAGGGAGAAGGAGGCTCCCCACTGAGCAGGGACCCCAACCTGGAGCTCAATCCCAGGACCCTGGGATCATGACCCAAGCTGAAGGCAGATGCTTAACCAACTGAGCCACCCAGGCACCCCGAATTTAACTTTAAATAATAACTAAATAGTAGAAAAAGCAAAAATTCCACTTTCCTTTCAGTAATTTGAATTATTAGGGAAATTGACGCTTGTCCTCTTTTGTGAGGTAGTAACAGAAAATTGTTGGACATTTTTCACGCCACTAATGTTGTGCCATCTCAATCTATTCATTCATCTGTTGATTCTCTGTCTCTCTTTTCTGTGTTATTGTGTGTATGTGTCATAGGAAGTATCTGAATACAGGTATTTTATTAACTCCATTAGTTAAAAGGGGGATTTAAGTCTGAGTTTGAGTGCAAAACTGCTTGAGTGTGTGTGTCAGTTGTTTACTATAGTTAGGGAACTCCAACCACATGGCATCTCCAGACCGTGGAGGAAGATAAAATGGCACCTGTTATCCTTCATCCCTTTAAGGAAAGGGATATAAAACCTTAGGCCCTGGTATTTCTATTGGATACACGTTTTACAACCTTTTAGTTTCTTTACAGGCTTACTACCTAGGGTTTCCAAGTTTTCTTGAGTTGATTTTGGCAACTTAGATTTTCATGTAAATGCCTATTTCAACTAAATTTTCAGTTATTTGGAGTTGTTTGTAATACTGTCCTCCATATCGTTCATCTTTATCTGTGTGTTTTTTTTACCTTTTTGATTCTTTATTTCCTTTTTGAAATTTTCAGGGGATTGATCAATATTAATTTCTTCAAAGAATTAATCCTTAGTTTAACTTAATGTACTTAATTTTTTTAAAGGTTATTTATTTATTTATTTGAGAGAGAGAGAGAGTGAGAGCATGTGCACGCACACGAGTTGGGGGAGGGCATAGGGAGAGAATCCCCAAACAGACTCCCCACTGATTACAGAGCCCAACCTGGGGCTTGATCTCATGGGTCACCTAAGCCGAAACCAAGAGTTGGACACTCAACCGACTGAGACACCCAAGCGCCCATTAATGCACTTATTCATTTGCTCCTTCATTAATTTTGGCTATTAAAATTTATTTTCTTTTTACTCGAGGTTTTTTGTTATAATTATTGTTCTATCTTACATCAAACAATGTATTTTCAGATCTGTTTTTTCCTCTGATAAGTGCATTTGAATCTATTGATTTTCTCTTTTAAGTATTGTTTCGGCTGCATTGATACGTAGTGTTTTATTGTCAATGGTTTCTGAATATTGTACTTTCATTTGTGGATTTTTTTCTTTAACTCAGGATTTATTTGGAAGTTGAATTTTTAAAAAGCTTCCCAGTGGTTGGATTCATAGTTTATTGATTGATTGATTTTTACTTTTTAGCTATTTTATTCTTAATTTACAGTTTGGCTATCTTAAGTTAGAAAAGAAGGGTTATAAATAAATATATTTTGGCACTGCTGAGATTTCCTAAATGTTCTGATAGTTTTATAAATACTGATCCTTAGCTTTCTCCCCTCCCCCATTCTAAGATTAATTTGAAATATAATTCACATATCATAAAATTTGTCCTTTTAAAGTGTACAAGTCAGTAGATTTTAGTTTACTCAGAGTTGTGTAACCATCACCACTAATTCTGAAAAATGATTATTACTCCAAAAAGAAACCCTATTCCCATTAGCTGTCACTTCCCATTCTCTCTCTTCCTCCATCCCCTGACATCCACCAATCTTTCTGTCTGTAGATTTGCCTATTCTAGATATTTCATATAAAAGGAATCATACAATATGTATTCTTTAATGTCTGTCTTCATTTACTTAATATTTTCAAAGTTCATCTATATTGTTGCATGGTCAGTCCTTCATTCCTTTTTTTGCAAATTGAGGTGAAATTCACATAAAATAAGTACTTTAAAGTGAAAAATTCAGTGGCATTTAGTACATTCACAGTGTTGTGCAACCACCACTTCTGTCTAGTTCAGAATACATTCATCACTTTAAAAATAAAACCCTGTACCACTAAGTAATCTCCCTCCATTTTTCCCTCCCCTAACCCCTTACAATCACCAGTTTGCTTTCTGTTACTATGGATTTATCTATTCTTAAATTTTATACAAATGGAATAATAAAACATACAACCTTTAGTGTCTGTTGTCTTTCACATTGCCCATGTATACCACAGTCTGTTTATCCATTCATCCATTGATGGGTGTTTGGGGTTACTTGTAACTTTTGACTATTGTGAATAGTGCTGCTATGAATATTGGTGTACAAGTATTTGGGTACCTGTTTTCAGTTCTTTTGGGTATATACCTGGGAGTGGAATTGCTGGGTCATCTGGTAATTCTGTGTTGTTTTTTGTTGTTTTGAGGAACCAGCAAACTTGGTACAGCAGCTGCATCATTTTCCATTCTCACCAGCAATGCATGAGGGTTCTAGTTTCTTCATATTCTCCCCAGCACTTGTTACTTTCTCTCTCTCTCTCTCTCTCTGTGTGTGTGTGTGTGTGTGTGTGTGTTCAAATAATAGCCATCCTAGTAAGTGGGAGATAACACATTGTGATTTTGATTTGCATTTCCCTAATGACTAATGATTTTGAGCATCTTTTTATGTGCTTATGGGCTTTTTTCTATATCTTTGAAGAAATGTCTGTTAGAGTTCTTTCCCCATTTTTTAATTGGGTAGTCTTTGTTGTTGAGTTGTAACAGTTCTTTATATCTTCTGGGTACCAGACCTTTATCAGATACAGGATTTGCAAACATTTTCTTCCCTTTTATAGGTGGTCTTTTTACTTTCTTGATAATGTCCTTTGCACAGATGTTTTTGATTTTGTTGAAATCCAGTTTTTTTCTTTTGTTTGTACTTTTGGTGTCATAATGAATAATCCATTGTCGAATCCAAACTCATTAAGATTTACTTTGTTTTCTTCTGAGTTTATAGTTTTAGCTCTTATGTTTAGGTCATTTATACATTTTAAGTTAATTTGTATATATGGTGTGAGATGGGAGGAATTTACAGTATAAATTTCCTACTGAGGACTGGTTTTGCAGTATCCCATAAGTTTTGATACATTGTGTTTTCATTTTCATTTCTCTGAAAGTATTTTCTAATATCCCTTGTGATTTCTTCTTTGACTTTGCATCTATATTCAAAAGGGATATTGGTGTGTGGTTTTCTTTTTTTGTACAGTCTTTCACGGTGGTATAAGGGCAATGCTGGCTCCATAAAGTGAGTTGGCAAGTGTTCCCTCCTATTCTGTTTTTGGAGGACATTGTGTAGAATTAGTCTCATTTCTTATTTCTTTAAACATTTTGTAGAACTTGTCACTGAAATCATTTGGATCTAGAGATTTCTTTTAAAGAAGGTTTTTAAAATAATCTGTTTCCTTGATGGTTTTAGGAAATTTAGATGACCTCTTCCACCTTGTAGGAGATTGTGTGTGTGTGTGTGTGTGTGTGTGTGTGTGTGTGGTTTTTGAGGAATTGGTTCATTTCTTTTGTTTTTGAATTTATGTACATTTTGAGTTTTTCATAATATTCTCTTATTATCAACCTCTAAATGTCTTTGAGGGTCTGCAGTTTATTCTTCTTTCATTATTAATGTTGGTAATTTGTGTCTTCTCTTTTTACTTTGTCTTTCTCACTAGAGATTTATAAATTTTATTGATGCTTCCAAAGAACTAGCTTTGGTTTGTTAAAAAAACAAGATTCAACTGAGTAATTTTTAAAGATTTGATTAGCTTTATTCAACAATTCATGAATTGGGCAGCATCACATCTACAAGATAGAAAGGAGCTACAAAGAGCTCTGCAAGAGGGAAGACTTTTATAGGCAGAAGGAGGTAGGACAAGGAAGTTATTCTAGCAAAGAGCTGATTTCTTTCAAGCAAGGTCACCATTCTTTTGGGGGGGGGGTGCAGGGACAGCGTGGGTCTATCGGGCAAGTTACTGACTAGGTATTCCAGGCTGACTGGTTAAGGTTACATTTGTGGGGGAGACCAAAACTGCATCTATATCAGGTATTAAGTCTTGGATGGTGATGTGGGCTTAGCACAAGTGACTCCACTTTGAGTTGGTTGTCTTTTTTATTTTTTTAATTAATTTATTTGAGAGAGAGAGAAGAGAGGACAAGCAGGGGGGAGCAGCAGGGGGAGCAGCAGGGGGAGTGGCAGAGGAGAGGGAGAAGCAGGCTATCATGACCCTAGCCGAAGGCAGATGTTAACTGACTTGAGCCACCCAGGTGCCCCCTATTGTCTTTTTAACAGTTTAATTTTTTAAATGTATTTTCCCCTCTGTTTACAATTCAATTGATATCTCCTCTTCATTATCTGTCCTACTTTCTTTGGGTTTATTTTGCTTTTTCTCTAGTTTCTTAAGATGAATTTGAGACCATTTTTCTTTTCTGATACAATGATATAAATTTAATGGCATAAAGTCCCCTTTAAGTACTACTTTACCTGCATTCTACAAATTCAATATGTTGTATTTTCATTTTTACTTCTTTTTATAATTGCTGGATTATTTGCTAGTGTATTAATGATTTTTGCATCTTTGCCTATGAAGGATAATGGCCTGTGGTTTGGGGGCTTCCTTTTTGACCCAAGGATTATTAAGAAGTGAGTTTTTAGGGGCGCCTGGGAGGCTCAGGCATTAAGCATCTGCATTTGGCTCAGGTCATGATCCCAGGGTCCTGGGATTGAGCCCCACATTGGGCTCGCTACTCGGTAGGAAGCCTCCTTCTCCCTTTCCCACTCCCCCTGCTTGTGTTCCCTCTCTCGCTGTGTCTCTGTCAAATAAATAAATAAAGTCTTTAAAAAAAAAAAAGTGAGTTGTTTAATTTCCAAGTGTTTGGAGGTTTTTCAGTTATCTTTGTTTCTAGTTTAATTCTTTTATGGTCAGAGAACATACTTTGTGTTCTTTTAAACTTGTCAAGGTTTGTTTTATGATTTAGGATATGATCTATCTTTGTGAATGTTCTATGTGCATTTTACAAGAATTTGTATCCTGTTTTAAGTAGAGTGTTATGTAAATATAATTTGATCCAGTGGATTGAAGGTGTTCATTTCTTCTACATCCTACTAGTCTTTCTGCTAGTTCTGTTACTGAAAGAGGAGTGTTGAAGTCATCGAGTATAATTGTGAATTTGTTTTCATGTTTTGTGAGTTTCTATTACATGTTTTTTAAAGCTCTGTTAGTAGGTGCACAGTAGAATACTTGTGTCTTCTTAGTGAATTGACCCTTTCATCATTGTGTAATGTCACTTTTTCTCCCTCTTTTTTTCCTTGAAGTCTACTTTATCTGATATTAACATAGTCAGTAAAACTTTTTTTTAAATTAGTTTGCATGATAGATATTTTCCCATCCTTTTATGCTATCCATGTCATTATATTTAAAGTGAGTTTTTTGTAGACACCATATAGTTGGGTATTTTTTCATCTCTTCTGACAATCTTTATCTCTTAATTTGTATCTATAGACCATTTACATTTAATGTAATTATTGATATGTTTGGATTTAGATTTACCAGTTTAGTAATTTGTTTTATGTTAGTTTTCTCTGTTTTTCATTACTCTCTTTCTCCTTTCCTGCCTTCTTTTGGGTTATTTGTACGTTGTTTAGTATTCCACTTTAAAATTCCTTAGTGTGGAAATCCTGTGTCTGTATATAGTTTCTTTAGTGATTGCTCACGAGATTATAATATACATACTAAAGTCTTCACTATCTGCTTAGAATAAATGTTCTATCTCCTTAAGTGTATTATTGGAAATGTTACCACTATATAGGTGTCTTTGTCTTCCTGCCCCCCTTTTGTTATTGTCGACTTGGATGTTACATTTCTCTTCATACAAAGCCCCACTAGGCAATGTTATACATTTTCTTTTCAACTATTATACATATTTAAAGAATGTAAGAGGAGGGGATTAATGTATTATATTTACCATTTCTGTTAGTAATTCTTATAGAGCAGGTCTGTTGACAACAAATTCTCTTAGTTTTCATTTATCTGAAAATATCTTTGTTTTACTTAATTATTGTAAGATATTTTCACTGGATAGAGAATTCTAGGTTGTCAGTTCTTTTCTTTCAACCCTTGAAAATGTGCTACTTTCTTTTTGTCTTCACAGTTTCTGAAGAGAAATCTGTAGTCATCTGAAATGTTGTTCCCTTATAGTTTGTGGGTAATTTTATCTATCTGCTTGCAAGATAATTTGTCTTTAGTTTTCAACATTTAATGATGTATATGTGTTTATTTCTATGTATT
This sequence comes from Phoca vitulina, assembly GCF_004348235.1. Lineage (NCBI taxonomy): Eukaryota > Metazoa > Chordata > Mammalia > Carnivora > Phocidae > Phoca > Phoca vitulina. Next base: position 6,835,772 of record NW_022589707.1, read on the forward strand.
TATCCATTTTGGGATTCAGTGACCTTTCTGAATCTTTAGTTTTATGTGTTTTGTCAAATTTGGGAAGGTTTCAACAATTATTTCTTCAAAAAAATTTTTAAGATTTATTTATTTATTTTAGAGAGACAGCATGCAAGAGAGTGGAGGGAGGGGCAGAGGAAGAGGGAGAGGGAGAGAGAGAATCTCAGGCAGACTCCCTGCTGAGCACAGAGCCTGACATGGGGCTCAGTCTCATGACCCATGAGATCATGACCTGAGCCGAAATCACGAGTTGGATGCTTGATTGACTGAGCCACCCAGGCATCCCTCTAATATTTTTTACTGTTCACTTTCCTCTCCTTTTGGAGTTCAGTGATACAACTTAGATCTTATTGTTGACCCATAGAACCCTGAAGTTCTATTTTTTTTTTAATTTCAATTCCTTTTTTCCCCCCTGCTGTTAAAATTGGATAATTTCTATTGATCTGTCTTCATGTTAACTGACTCTTCTATCTTCATTCTGCTATGGAGTACATCCATTGAGTTTTAAAATTTGTATTATTTAAATTTTCAGTTGCAAAGTTTCTGTCCTTCTGTCTTCACTGTGCTGAGACTCTAGTTTTTCATTGGTTTCAAGAGTATTTTTTAAAAAGATTTTAATTTGTGAATAATCTCTACGCCCAACGTGGGGCTCAAACTTACAATCCTGAGATCATGAGTCACATGCTCTAGTGACTGAGGCAGCCAGGTGCCCCAAAAGTATTTTTGATCACTTACTGAAGCATATTTAGTATAGCTGTTTTAAAGTTTTTGTCAGATAACTTGAACATCTGGGTCATCTTGGAGTTAGTATCATTTGGTTGTCTTTTCCATGCGATTTGGGGATTTTCCTGGTTCTTTGTATTTTGAGTAATTTTGAATTGTTTCCTGGACATTTTGAATATTATGTTAAGAGAATCTGACTAGGAAATGACAGTCATACGGTTCACACTGAGGCATAGAAATACTCTTTATAGTTTTCTTTTTTTATTTTTTGTTTTCTTTTCTTTTGTTCAGGAAAGCAAAAATTTAGAGCAGGCTAGTTGGAATAGAGGCTAAAGCCTTTTTTTCTAGTTACCTGAGTCAGAAGGATGAACTCATTAGAGATTTGGAAGTAAAGAGAGCTACCTGTAAGGATTTATGATGTTAAGATTTTCTGGAACCTTGGATCTGTGCAAATTCTTCAGGTAGGGCCTTATAGTTTTAAGAAAAGTTAAGAAGTTTCAGAAATAAACTAAAATTAATAACATTAATGAGACCATACAGAACGCTTTTTTCTTTAAAGTTTTACCATATTTTAAAATATAGTTTTGAATGGTATTTTGAAATCTGTTTTTGTTTTAAATTTTCTTAAAAGTTAAAATAAAATAAGGATGTACATCTCCGTATTATAGCTCAGGGAGAAGAGCATATTGTTTTTTTTAGTATATGTGCTGCTGAAGCGAGCACAAGGCATATTGTTTTCTGGTTATCACAATAGATTTCTTTAGGTATGGAGAGGAAAGAATTATTACCTTTTAAAAAGATTTATTTAGGGGCGCCTGGGTGGCTCGGATGGTTGACCATCTGCCTTCGGCTCAGGTCATGATCCCAGGGTCCTGGGATCGAGCCCCACATCGGGCTTCTGGCTCAGCAGGGAGCCTGCTTCTCCCTCTGCCTCTCTCCCTGCTCATGCTCTCTCTCTGTCTCTCTCTATCTCTGTGTCTCAAATGAATAAATAAAATTTTTTTAAAAAGAAAAGAAAAAAAAGATTTATTTAGGGGTGCCTGGGTGGCTCAATCATTAAGTGTCTGCCTTCAGCTCAGGTCATGATCTCAGGGTCCTGGGATTGAGCCCCACATTGGGCTCCCTGCTCGACAGGAAGCCTGCTTCTCCCTCTCCCACTCCCCCTGCTTGTGTTCCCTCTCTTGCTGTGTCTCTCTCTGTCAAATAAAATCTTAAAAAAAAAAAAAAAAAGATTTATTTATTTTAAAGAGAGAGAGAGAGTGGGGGGTGGGGAGGAGCAAAGAAAAAGAGAATCTCAAGCAGACTCCTTGCTGAGCTCAGAGCCTGACACAGGGCTCGATCTCACAACCCTGAGCTGAAATCAAGAGTTGGTTGCTTAACTGACTGAGCCACCCAGGTGCCCCTAGAGGCAATTTTTTGATTGAAGGACATTATCTTAAAAGTTTATGGTGAATCACTATATTGTACACCTGAAACTAATATTACATTGTATTTTAACTAACTGGAATTTAAATTAAAAAAAAAAAAGTTTATGGTACTCAGAGGAGGCTGGGAAGATGTAAGAGTAAGAGGACCCTAGGCTCATTCCACTGATAACAACAAGATAACACTCACATCAGCATAAATAACCCAGAAAATGACCTGAAGGTGGTAGAATCAACTCCACAACTAAAGGGAGAGAAGAGGCCACAGTGAAGAGGATAGAAAGGTGGAGATGCAGTGGGAAGCTAAACGGACTGTGGCCATCCGTGGAGGCAGGGAGCCAACAGCTAAGAGAATGGGGGAAGCAGAATATCACATTGGGGAGACTGCGTGGGGAAGACAAATCCCCATAACTTGGTGTTGAAAGCAAGGGGCCGAATTTCATGAATTGGTATAACTAGCAGGACTTAAAGCCTGGAATGTTAAAAATCAGTGGGCTTTGTGGCTCTGGGAGAGCTTGGAGGGTGAAAGGATGCTGAGTCCCTGCCCTTAAAGAGATAGGACAAATAGCCCACAGAGTTATAGTGTAAAAGCAATAGTTTGAAAAACATCTGGGATATACTGGGAGGGGAGAGTACTTTACTCATTTCAGAGTGTGTCCCTGAGGGGCAGTGATGGTTAAGGAACCTCTCCAGGAACAAAGGAGCTGGCAGGTGCCATCTCTCTCCCCTGCCCCCCAGCATAAACATACAGCCACCTGTGTGAACCAGTGCTGCTCCCAACATTCACTTTCTAACCTGCTTACACCAGGCCCCATTCCCCATGCTTCAGTGGATCTGCCTTTCCAGTCATGCTTACCTCAGCCCACTTAACCTCAGTCCTGGCACTGTCAGTCCCCTCCCCCAGAAGAACAGTGCAAACCTTGCCAACACCATGTCTCCTGACTCACAAGCTTTGCAGAGCCTCAGTCTTGGTAGGCAGTGGTGGTGGGCCCTGCAGAAACTATAGGTGCACGTTGTTATAATTGCATCCTCACCCACTTTGCTTATCTGCCCAGGCCAACCCCTGCTCCCGGTGCGGGTGGCAGCTGTGGTAGATCTCATTTTGCAAGCAGACCAGCACACACCTTGTTAAAACTGTACACCACCTCAACTGGGGATTAAATACTACCCATAACAGGCAAAGAGAACCTCTGTAGATGACTGTACTGAAGGAAAAAAGTGACCAGGACAGAAGAACAGGGCATGGGCAACACACATGCCACACCCCCTGAAGTGCAAGTTTCTGGTAAGCAGGGGACATTGCACTGAAGGGCACTACAGGACCTCTTCTTCATAAGGCCATTACTTTCAAGCGCAGGAGATGAAACTGACTTCTAACACACAAAAACAGACACACAGAGTGTTAGAGAAAGTAAGGAGACAGAGGAATATGTCCCAAAAGAAAGAATAGGACAAAATCACAGCAAAAGAGATAAACCAAATGGTTATAAGTAATATACCTGATAGAGAAGTAATGATCATAATGATACTGAATGGACTTGAAAAAAGAATGGAGGACATGAGTGAGACCTTTAACAAAGAGATAAAAAAGAACCAGTCGGGTGCCTGGGTGGCTTAGTTGGTTAAGCCTCTGTCTTCAGCTCAGGTCATGGTCCCAGAGTCCTGGGATGAAGCCCCACATCGGGCTCTCCACTCAGTAGGGAGCCTGCTACTCCCTCTCCCACTGCTCTTCCTCCCTGCTTGTGCTCACTCTCTCACTCTCTGTCTCTCTCTCTCTCTCAAATGAATAAATAAAATTAAAAAAAAAACCAATCAGAGATAAAGAACACAGTAAGTGAAATAAAAAATAAACTGGATGGAATAAATAGCAAGCTAGAGGAAACAAGCAAATTAACAATCTAGAAGTCAGTGTAATGGAAACTAATCAAGCTGAGCAGGTGAGAGAAAAAAAATAACACAAAATGAGAATAGACTTAGGGAACTAAGTGACTCCCATCAGTCATAATAATATTCACATTATAGGGATCCCAGAAGAGAGATGGGGGGCAGAAAATTTACTTGAAGAAATAATAGCTGAAAACTGCTCTAATCTGACCCAGGAGGCACAGAGATTCCCCCAACAAAGTCAACCCAAGGAGGGTTGATAAAGTGATAAAGAAAATTTTAAAAGCAGCAAAAGAAGACTGCTGCATACATGGGAAACCTTAAAAGGCTACAGGTAGACTTTTCAGCTGAAACTTTGCAGGCCCGAAGGCAGTGGCATGATATATTCAAAATGTTGAAAGGAAAAATTAAAAAAAAAAAGCCAGGAATACTCTATCCAGCAAGGCTGTCATTTAGAACAGAAGGAGAAATGGGAGTTTCTCAGACAGCAAAAGCTAAAGGAGTTCATGACCACTTAACCAGCCCTACAAGAAATGATAAAAGGGACTCTTTGAGTGGAAAGGAAAGACCATAAGCAAGTATAAGAAAAGTAGGAAACACAAAAGCAGTAAAAATAAGTATATCTGTAAAAAAAAAATAAAAAAAAAATCAGTCAAAGGATTCACAAAATAAAAGGATGTAAAATAAGACACCATATACCTAAAAGGTGGTTGAGGGGGAGGAGTAAAGAATGGGTTCAGGGGCGCCTGGGTGGCTCAGTTGGTTAAGCAACTGCCTTCGGCTCAGGTCATGATCCTGGAGTCCTGGGATCGAGTCCCACGTCAGGCTCCCTGCTCAGCGGGGGGTCTGCTTCTCCCTCTGACCCTCTTCCCTCTCGTGCTCTCTGTCTCTTATTCTCTCTCTCTCAAATAAATAAATAAAATCTTAAAAAAAAAAAAAAAAAAGAATGGGTTCAAACTTAAGTGAACATCAATTTAACATAGACTTATATGCAGAAGATGTATATATATAATTATGTATGAAGATGTATATATATATTATGTTTATATATAAGCCCAATGGTAACCACAAATCAAAAACACAAATCAAAAACCAGTAATAGATACGCAAAAAATAAAGAGAAAGGAATCCAAAGATATCACTATGGAAAGCCAGCAAACCATGAAAGAGAGCAAAAGAAGAAAGGATTAGAGAAGAACTGTAAAAACAACCACAAAACAAGTATAAAAATGGTAATAAATACATACCTATCAATTACTACTTTTTTGAATATATATATTTTTAAAGATTTATTCATCTGTCTTAGTGCACACAAGTGTGCATGGGGTGGGGCAGAGGGAGAGGAAAAGAATCCCCAAGCAGATCCCCTGCTGAGCATGGAGGCCCACCCAGGGCCCAATCCCAGGACCCCAAGATCATGACCCGAGCCAAAATCAAGAATCAGACACTCAACCGACTGAGCCACCCAGGCACCCCTATCAGTAATTACTTTGTAAATGGACTAAAGCCTCCAATCAAAAGACATAGGGTGATGGAATGGATAAAAAAACAAGACCTGTCTATATGCTGCCTACAAGACACTCATTTCAGACCTAAAGACACATACAGATTGAGGGGGTGGAGAAACATTTATCATATAAATGGATGTCAAAAGAAAGCCAGGGTGGCCATACTTATATTTGGACAAAATAGACATTAAAACAAAGACAAAGAAGGTTACTACATAATAATAAAGGGGATAATCTAACAAGATAGAACAATTGTAAATATTTATGCACCCAACATGAGAGCACCCAAATACATAGAGCAGCTAATAACAAACATAAAGGAAGTAATCGATAGTAATACAATAATAGTAGGAGACTTTTATATCCCTTACATCAGTGGACAGGTCATCCAAACAGAAAATGAACAAGAAAATGGAGGCTTTGAATGACACACTGGACCAGATGGGTTTAACAGACATATACAGAACATTCCATCCTAAAACAGCAGAATACACATTCTTTTCAAGCAAACACAGAATATTAGGCAACAAAACAAGTCTCAACAAATTAAAAAGGACTGAAGTCATCATGCATCTTTTCTGACCACAATGCTGTGTAACTAGAAATCAACCACAAGAAAAAAATTCTGGAAAGACCATAAATACATGGAGGTCAAATAAGATACTACTAAACAATGAATGGATCAACCAAAAAATCAAAGAAATAAAAAATTATGTGGAGAGAAATGAAAATGAAAACAGGACAGTCCAAAATCTTTGGGATGAAGCAAAAGGGGTTCTAGGGGGAAGTTTATAGCAATACAGGCCTACCTCAAGAAGCTTGAAAAAGAACGAACAAAACCAAAAACCAGCAGAAGAAAGGAAATAATAAAAATGAGAGCAGAAATAAGTGTTATAGAAACTAAGAAACAGAACAGATCAATGAAGTCAGGAGCTGGTTCTTTGAAATGATCAGCAAAATTGATAAACCTCTAGCCAGATTCATTAATAAGAAAGAACTCAAAGTCACAAATGAAAGAGAAGAAAAAATAACTGACACCACAGAAATACAATGGATCGTAAGAGAGTATTATGAAAAATTAGATAGCAACAGATTTGACAACCTAGAAGAAATGGGTAAATTCCTAGAAACATAACCTACCAAAATTGAAGCAGGAAGAAATAGAAAATTTGAACAGAAACAAATTTTTCTGCAAAAACAGAACAGCAATGAAATTGAATCAGTAATTGAAAAACCAAACATATAATGAAGAATTGATACCTTTTCTTCTCAAACTTTCCCAAAAAATAGAAGAGGAAGGAAAATTTCCAAATTCATTCAGTGAGGCCAGCATTACCCTGATACCAAAACCAGTTCAAGATACCACAAAAAAGGTGAACTACAGGCTGATATCTCTGGTGAACACAGATGCAAAAATCCTCAACAAAACATTGGCAGACTGAATCCAACAATACAATGAAAAAATCATTCACCACCTATCAAGTGGGATTTATTTCCAGGTTGCACGTGTGGTTCAGTATTTGCAAATCAGCCAATGTGATACATCAACAAGAGACAGGATGAAAACCATATGATCATTTCAATAGATATAGAAAAAGCATTTGACAAAGTACAACATCCATTCATGATAAAAACCCTCAATAAAGTAGGCTTATAAGGAACACACCTCAACATAATAAAGGCCACATGTGGAAAAACTCACATTTAAGATCATACTAGGGGGAGGGGGCGGCATGAATTGAGCTTTTCCCCTGAGGTCAGGAACAAGACAAGTATGTCCACCCTCACCACTTTTATTCAAATAGTACTGGAAGTCCTAGCCACAATACACACGAAAAAGAAATAAAAAGAATCCAGATTAGTAAGGAAGAAGTAAAACTTTCACTATTTGCAGATGACATGATATTATACATAGAAAACCATAAAGACTCCACCAAAAGACTACTAGAACTGATAAATGAATTCAGTAAGGTTGCATAATACAAAATCAATATACACAAATCCATTCCATTTCTACACACAAATAATGAAATAGCAGAAAGAGAAATTAAGAAAACAATCACATTTATAATTGCACCAAAAATAATAAAATTCCTGGGAATAAACTTAACCAAGGAAATTCAGACCTGTACTCTGAAAAGTATACAACATTGATGAAAGAAGCTGAAGATAAACAAATGAAAAGATACCCCATGCTCATGGATTGGAAGAACAGTGTTAAAATGTCCACACTACCAAAGCAATCTACAGATTGAATGCAATCCCTATCAAAATACCAGTAGCATTTTTCACAGAACTATAACAAATAATTTTAAAATTCGTATGGAACTACAGAAGACCCCAAATAGCCAAAGCAGTCGAAAAAGAATGACAAAATTGAATATATCATAATCTCAGATTTCAAGATATACTACCAGGCTCTGTTAATCAAAACAGTGTGGTACTGGCACAAAAGTAGACACAGATCAGCGGGACAGAATAGAGCCCAGAAATAAACCCATGATTAAATGGTCAATTAACCTTTGACAAAAGAGACAAAAATATGCAATGGGGAAAAGATAGTCTCTTCAACAAATGGTGTGGGGAAAACTGGACAGCTACATGCAAAGGAATGAAACTGGGCCACTTTCTTTCACCATACACAAACTCAACATCAATCAAAGATGTAAATGTGAAACCTGAAGCCATAAAAATCCTGAAAAAAGAGCACAGGCAGTAATTTCCTTGACGTCAGCCATAGCAACGTTTTTCTAGATATGTCTCCTGAAGGAAGGGAAACAAAAGCAAAAATAAACTATTGAAACTATATCAAAATAAAAAGCTCTGCACAACAAAGGAAACAATCATCAAAACTAAAAGACAGCTTATTGAATGGGAGAAGATATTTGCAAATGACATTAGCTAACAGTTTAGTATCCAGAATATATAATTTATACAAGTCAACAGCAAAAAAACAATCCAATTTAAAAAATGGGTAGAAGACATGCAGATGGCCAACAGACACATGAAAAGATGGTCAACATCACTCATCATCAGGGAAATACAAATCAAAACCACAATGAGATATCACCTCACACCTGTCAGAATGGCTAAAATCAAAAACAAGAAACGTGTTGTCAAGGATCTAGAGAAAAAGGAACCATCATACACCATTGGAGGGAATGCAAACTGGTACAGCCGCTGTGGAAAACAGAATGGAGGTTCCTCAAAATTTTAAAACAAGAATTACCATGTGATCCAGTAATTCCAGTACTGGGTATTTACTCAAAGAATATAAAAACACTTACATGAAAAGATATTTGCATCCCTTTGTTTATTGCAGCATTATTTACAGTAGCCAAATTATGGAAGCAGCCCTAGTGGCCAATGATAGATGAATGGGTAAAGAAGAAGTGGGGTGTGTGTATATGTACATATGTGCATATGTATATATATGTACATACACTGGAATATTAGTCATAAAAAGGAATGAATTCTTGCCATTTGCAACAACATGGATAAATCTAGATGGCATAATGCTAAGTGAAATATTTAAGTCAGTCAGAGAAAGACAAATATCTTATGATTTCACTCATATGTGGAATTTTAAAAAACCAAACAAAAGAAAAAAAGAGAGACCAACCAAAAAACAGACTTCTCTATAGGAAACAACCTGAAGGTTACCAGAGGGGAATTGGGTGGGGGAATGGGTGAAATAGATGAAGGGGATTCATCATACACTCATCATGATGAGCACTGAGTAATTTATAGAGTTGTGGAATCACTATGTTGTGCACCTGAAACTCATCTAGTATTGTATGTTAACTATACTGGAATTAAAGAAGGGGCAAAGGCTATTAAATGTGGATGGTGTTTGGTAGATGTAATATATTTCCTTATTTCTTCCATGGCATCTAGTAATCATTCTGCTTAAGTCCAAGTGTCAGGTTATCTTTCTATAGTTTTCTTATATATATTTCTAGATAAATCAGTCTTCTGTGGTAGTCATTTGTGCTTCTTACCCATATCCAGTTTTCCTATTCTGATCACACAGAAGGCCATGTGACTAGTTCAGTTCAGTGTGTTATGAACGTCTTGTGTCACCTCATGTCTTATGTCTAATTGCCAGTGTTAGTTCCTCCAGAGCTTTCCCCCACCCACCTTCTGTCCAGCCTGGTGATTGGCATTGTTCAAAATGGTGGCTGCTCTTTCAGCTTGAATCCCTGAATGACTGTAGTAATCAGATAAAATAATCAGGGCTTCCCTACCTCTCTGAAATGGACAGATAGCATGAATGAGAAATAAACCTTTTTTGTTTGAAGCTATAGATATTGGGGATTCCTTAACACACAGCATGATGTAGCCTATCCTGGCTAGTACACCTTCTCTGGAAACTGCTCATTTGATAGAACTGGGCCTTTAAACATTTAATGATGATATCAATACCTAATGGTTGTGTTTTGTTTTGTTTTTTAAGATTTTTAAAATATTATTCATTTGAGACACAGAGATACAGAGAGCATGAGCAGGGGGAGAGGCAGAGGGAGAGGGAGAAGCAGGCTCCCTGTTGAGCCAGGAGCCAGACGTGGGGCTGAATCCCAGGACCCTGGAATGAGACCTGAGATGAAGGCAGACGCTTAACCATCTGAGCCATCTAGGCACCCCAATGGTTGTGTTTTTAATTATGTCTTAAGCAGTCTGCATAGTGCTTTATAAATATCTCACTAAATCTTTGCCATTCTCCTATGAGGGAAGAGCTATTATGAGGTAGGATCTTACCCTATGGTCTGTCTTTTCATTTTATGGTTTTAAATATCATCTCTCATTTTTCACTGAATCAGAGATACAGTTGATTGTAAGATACACTGTTGTTTTATGTACCACCAAAAAATAGTCAATTAAACTTTTTCAGTGCTTATTTTCACTTTTTAGACTTATCTGCTGCTCCACCCACATCAAATTTATGCTCAGCCAGCTCTTATTTTGTGCCTTTCTGCATACATAATAACTTTTGTTTCAATGGAGAAACATAATCTTTCTGGATGTATTTTACAGTGGCAGTTAATGTCAACATACGTAATAGCAACAATGCTCATAAGTTAGTTTACTGACAACAGTCTGAATAGAGTTCATCAGGTTATACATGTGCAGGCAGTGAGAACTACATTATGCTCACCATCTGGACAACAGCAATTTTAAGATGTCATCAGTTGTAAGATACATTCTGGTTTCTGTTACAATGTAAAAGAAAAATTGTCTTTTAGAATGGGTGAAAAACATGTTACTTCTCAACTTCCAAATTTATATCTCCAGCCCAGACCTCTTAATTTAATTCCAGATATAGATATCTAGCTCTTATTTAAGTTCTCCACTCTGATTGTTTAATAAGCCTCTCAGGATGTTTAAAATAAAATTTTTAACTCCTTATGCTGTGTCCCCCCAGTCCCACCTCTAGTCTTCCTTCTGCAGTCTTTTCGATTTGGTGCTCTTACGTCTATTGGCTTACATAAGTTAAAAACTGTAGAGTCAGGGGCGCCTGGGTGGCTCAGTCGTTAAGCGTCTGCCTGCCTTCGGCTCAGGTCATGATCCCAGGGTCCTGGGATCAAGCCCCACATCGGGCTCCCTGCTCCGCGGGAAGCCTGCTTCTCCCTCTCCCACTCGCCCTGCTTGTGTTCCCTCTCTCGCTGTGTCTCTCTCTGTCAAATAAATAAATAAAATCTTTAAAAAAAAAAAACAAAAAAAAAACCTGTAGAGTCAAAGATGACTCCCTCTATCATACCCTGCATTCATTTCATCAGCAAACCTATTGACTCTATCTTTATAATATATCCAGGCTATGATGCATCTTACAACCTCTGCCTGTATCAGTCTGATAAAAGGCACCATTTTCTTTCATTTGGCAGTCATTTCCCATCTGGTTTCTTGGCATCAACTCTTGCTCCCACTATGGTTCATTTTCAATATAGCAGCTACTTTAGTTATTGGGAGGAGTTGAACCAGTTTAATAGATACAAAGTGTGTTAACAGGGCCTGGTACGAAGTAAGCACTAGAAAAGCACAATTCTGGCATAATATTCCTATCACCCACTTGTTATTAGAGTACATGGCATAGGGAAAATGGAATTAGAAGCTGGCGAGATCTTATACTGAGGGAGAAATTATAAGATTGTTGAAAATTCGACAGTGTATTTTTTGGGGAAGGGGAAAAGCCCATAAAGCAAAGGAAATAGGTGATGTTTTTTGTAACATCATGTCCTGAAAACATTCACATACCACCAAGTGCTCTTCACAAAATAGTGTTCATTATTTCAGGATTTACTAAAAAATACCTAAAATTAGTGAACATATTTTTTAACTCTGTCTCTTTTGAGAGTCATATAAGCATCATTGTCGAGACATCAGAGAGAATGCCTTGGACTCACACTTGGTGCATTAGGACTGAATTCTCTCACGGAGCTTCATTTGAGAAAGATGGAAAATACTTTGACTAAGGTGCCTCCTACTTCTCTGACCTGTAAACTACCTGCTTCATGCTAGTGCTCTTAGGTGCTGGGAATGAAATAGTGATCAATGTGGTATAGATCTTAACTTCACTGAGCTTACAGTCCTAATAGGCCATTATGCCCTAGTTATTTACTTATGTTTTCCCACACATCTTTTATTTTAGAATTGTAAGGCTCAGTGCTCTGGAATGGTGTTCCAGGGTTTTGGAAAACTGAGAGTGACTTGTTTTTAAAGTTAAATAAGTTTAGTGCATGATCTTATGGACAGTTTAAAAAAGTGTTTGGGGGGCCACCTGGCTGGCTCAGTCAGTGGAGCGTGCAGCTCTTGATCTCAGGATTGTGACTTCAAGCCCCAAATTGGGTGTAGAGACTACTTAAAAATAAAATCTTTTTAAAAATAATAATAAAATAGCTCATTTTTGGTGCTGTTTTGTTTTTCCAGGATCCCTGAAACTATAAGGTCTACCTGCTGTTAATTAGCCAGAAAAAAAAAAAAACAGTCTTTCCTCCCTTTATTCCATTTTGGATAATTTTAGATTAATTTCCAAGTTTAACTGAAAAGTCAGGATATTTTCTGCTTATTGATTTCATGAATACTACTTCCCTCTTTGTATTTCTCACTCTCTACATGCCCAAAGTTATTGTGGAACTATGATCAATAAACTCTTAAATCCTCAACCTCTTTTTTATTTTTATTTTTTAAAGATTCTATTTATTTATTTGAGAGATAGCAGGAGAGAGCATGAGCAGGGAGGAGAGCGCTCTAGCCCAGGACCCTCAGATCATGACTTGAGCCACCCAGGCACCCCTCCACCTCTTTTTTAATCTTAAGAAGATTCCAGACAGCTGTCTGGCCCCTGACTATAGCACTTCTTCAGCCTTCTTAAGTGAAACTGTCTTTTCACAACCCACCAACTTTAGGACCAGGGAATGACTATAACAATTACCAATATCCTTGACTCTCTCGCCTTTCATTTTATGGGCCTAACAAAATACCAACTGTGTACTGTCTCCCTGCCTACACTCAGGCAGTTGAATGTACCGCTTTAAATTTATGCCATAAACCTCAATAGGCCTTTACCTGTCTGCTGGTAGTGCTGCTGCTGCTTCTTCACTTTCCCTGTTAAGACTTCATTTCCACTCATTGCAAACTTGTCAACTCCCACTCTCATCTGCGGACTTCACCGCAAACTTTATTGAGAGGTTAGATGCAGCTCTCATCTCACCACCAAATCTGCAGACCTCCCTGCATTGGGCTGTGTGTTCTCTGTCTTCCTTTCACTTGTTATCAGAGACCTTCCCTGCCAGTCTAATTCCTCTTCTTGTGACTCAGGTTCCATCTCTTCTTACTGTCTCTGGGGCTTCTTTCCTGCAGTTAGCATCTCTCTTCCACATCATCAGTTTCTCCCTCTCTGTTGGATTTTCCTTTTAGCCTACAAACATGCTGTGTTATCTCCCAGCGCTGTTCTTTCTGCAAATGTGTGTAAATGTGATGACCAGATATATAAAATTCCATCCTTCTTAGTGTCTTCTGTCTATTATTCTTGTTCCAGTTTTTATCCAATAAATCTTCTCAGAATAGTTTTTCTCCTACCTCAGTGTCCATTTCTTCTCAACCATTTTTGTGGTGTCTATTTTTTTTTTTACTAGTCCTCTAAATATTGATGGGCCTTGTGGTTGAGTCTTTGCCTATACTCCCTTGGAAATCTGCTTATTAGTGTGCTGTGACACCTAAATGTATCTCCTGCTTCATCTCTCCTCTGGCCCCTGTTTATAGCATGGCCAGCTTGCCTCCTTGATAATTTCATTGACCTCTCCTGTTGGTGACATAATGCTTGCTAACTCTCCCTCTTGATTCCCCCACTTCAGTAAATGGCATCATTGTCCATCCTGTTGCTTATACCAGAATTTTGGCTCTTGACTCTTATTTTTCTCTCCCACCCCTTCCCCATGTCTAATCTATTAGTAAGTCTTATTTTCTCTACTTCTAAAATATATCCCAAATTCGCCAGTTTTTCTCCATCTCCACTGCTTCCACCTTAGTCCAAGCAATCATCTCTTGCTTAGCCTACAACCATAGTCTCAACTGGAATATAATCCATTCTTCACTGGAGTGCTATTTAGAGGCATTACAATATTTACTGCTCTGGATTTACATTATCTAGAATTAAATCCTGACTGTTGTTCACTAGCTCTGTGGGAGTGATATTTAGAGGCATTATAATATTTACTGCTCTGGATTTACATTATCTAGAATTAAATCCTGACTGTTGTTCACTAGCAAAATACTTAATATCTCTGTGCCACAATATTCTCATCTAGAAAACGGGATGATAATTGTCAGTAATAATAAGATAGCAATCAGATTATGTCACACACACACACACACACACACCTGGTTTTGAGAGTTTGGGTTCTCATTGCACTAAGTAAAATCCAAACTACTTACCATGGATTTCAGGACTTCTTCATAATCTGGCTTCTTGCTTAATTTTTCTGACCTCTTTCTTGTTTTCATGTGCCTCTTGCTTACCGTACTTACTGTACTAAAACCACACTTGCTGTCTTTTAACCCTTTACTCTGAAACATGACTTTTGATGGGGTGTTTTCCTTTCTTTTTTTTTTTTATTAGACCAGTTTATTCCCGTTCTTGTTTTGTGTTTGTTTTGTTTTATGTAAAGATAGTGCCATTTTCAAAAATTAGTTGATGTTTTTCCACGTGGTGACTTACCTTTTTAAAGGCTAGAACCAGGGACCTATTATGTTTTTCCAGTTTTGTGTGAGATTTGTAAAATTCCTGGAGGTGGACTTGCTAAGTCAAATGATAGGAATGTTTTCAGACCCATGATTCCTATTGAAGTAAGTTTTTGAGACTTTACATGTCCAGAAAGATTTTCATTTACCCTTATACTTGATTGGTAGTTTGCCTATATGTAAAATTCCAGAGTCAGAATCATTTACTTTTTATTTTTAAAATTTTTTATTGACATACAGTTGACACACAGTGTTACGTTAGTTTCAGGTGTACAACATAGTGATTCAACAACTCCTCACCACAGGTATAGCTACCATCTGTCAACATACAGTGCTGTTCCAGCACCATTGACTGTATGCCCTATGCTGTACCTTTTATCCCCATGACTTATTCCATAACTGGAAGCCCATACCTCCTACTCCTCTTCACCAATTTTGCCCACCACCCACCCCCACCCCTCTGACAACCATCAGTTCTCTGTATTTATGGGTCTGTTTCTGCTTTTTCGTTTGTTCATTTGTTTAGTTTTTAGATTCTACATATAAGTGAAATCATGGTATTTGTCTTTCTCTGACTTACTTCACTTAGCATAACACCCTCTAGGTATTTAGAACTCTTGTTAAATGAATTTTGAACCTCCCAGATATGGTCTTAACATACCAACTTTTTACTTGTATTATCCATCTCTGTTTTTTGTTTTGTTTTGTTCTATTTCTCTGGAATTTTCTTTACCTTTATTTTCTTTTTATATTACAGATTGCTACCGTGGTCTTTACCAATGCTCATTCTGTTATTTACACTTTCTAAAATGTTAACAATATTTCCACTTTCTCCTTGCCTAGTCATTCTGTTTCTTCATTGTGATCTTTCTCTTTCCTTTTTTTGGATTTTCCTGGTCTTGTGATTCTTTTCTTTTCTCTCTCTCTCTCTTTTTTTTAAAGACAGAGATTGACTTTATTAATTAATTAATTAATTAATTTAAAGTAGGCTTCATGCCCAACATGGGCCTTGAACTCAGTACCCTGAGATCAAGAGTCACATGCTCTGCTGACTGAGCCAGCCAGGTGCCCTTCCTTTTTTTATTGAGATATAATGGACATATTATATCGGTTTTAGGTATACAATATGATTTGCTATTTGTATATATTGAGAAATCATCACCACAGTAAGTCTAGTTAATGTCTGTCACCATACATGGTCACAGTTTTTTTTCTTGTGATGAGAACTCTTAAGATTTAATCTCTTAGCGATTTTCAAATATGTAATACAATATTAACTGTAGTCACCATGCTGTTCATATCTGGTGATTCTTGACCGTCTATTCATATTCATGAATAAAGGACTAAGCTGAATAGAGTAGAGAGTTTTGCAGTTATATAGTCTAGACTTTTCTAAATGGGAAGTCTGACTGTGAGTTCTCTTTAAGTTTTGTGTATTCATTGGTTGGTTTTTTTCTAGAGCACAGGGATTGGAGTTGCCAGGTTTAGGGCTACCCCCTAATTATAAATATAAGGACAGCTTTTAGTATGGAAGGAGCTAACCAACTCACCACCTCAATTTCCTTCTTCATTCTCTCCTTCCTTCCTTTTTCAAGCATATAAGAAGTGTATAGAGTATAATAATATTGATTATCCATGTACCTGTAAACCAATTTTGTTGAATTAAGTCTTTTATCATTTTTACTTCAGATTTTCTAAACAAAAATTACAGACACAGATAAAGCACCTTATAGACCATCAGAAGTAATCAGAGCTTATCCTTTGATCCTATTCCCTGCCCTCTTCATCTTCAGAGGTACCCATTATCCTGAATTTAGTGTTTATCATACCCGTGCATGCTTCTAAATTTTAAATTCAGTTTAGTTAAGGGACACCTGGATGGTTCAGTTGGTTGAACATCCGACTTTTGATTTCAGCTCGGGTCATGATCTTGGGGTTGTGGGATCAGGCCCCACATCTGGCTCTGTGCTCAGCACGGTGTCTGTTTGTGCCTCTCCCTGCTCCACCTCCCCACCCCCACCCCACCCCTGCTTACGCTCTCTCTCTCTCTCGAATAAATAAATAAAACCTGTAAGTAAATAAATAAATTCATTCAATTTAGTTAACATATAGTGTATTATTAGTTTCGGGGTAGAATTTAGTGATTCATCAGTTGCGTATAATAGCCAGTGCTCATCACATCAAGCACCTTCCTTAATGCCCATCACCCAATTACCCCATTTCCCACCCACCTCCCCTGACTTCTAAATTTTTGCCATGGGTGTATATCCATAAACAATATTAATTGCATATTTTAAAGCTGTATATATCTTGGAACTTGATTTTTTTCATTCAGTGTTGTGTTTTTGAGATGTATCCATGTTGATATATTTAGCTCTAGTTCCTCATTTTGATTTATATATAGTATTCCATTTTACATTTTTTCTTTTGCTCATTTTTCTCTTAGGGAGTATTTTAGTTCTAGTATTTTGCTGTTATAAACGTTACTGCAATGCATACTTCTTGTACATATGTTAATATTATAATAGGTGATAGCATAATGCCTATCTTCAGCTTAACGGGATATTTCCAGTTTACTCTCATGCATTTATATTATATCCACATGTAGAATAGAAAAGCACCTATTGCTGTATATGGTTAGACCTAAATTTTTTGCCAGTCTCATGGGTGTGAAATGATTTATTTTAATTTGCGTTTCTTTGATTACTAATAAGGTCATTTATTTTTTTATTTGTTTGAGAGAGGGAGGAGGAGCAGAGGGAGAGGGAGAAGCAGACTCCCCACTGAGCAGGGAGCCTGACATGGGGCAGTCGCTTAACCGACTGAGCCATCCAGGGGCCCCAGTGAGGTCATTCATTTTATCATGTGTCTGTTGGATAGTCTGAATTCTCTTTAGTTCAACTACCTATTCATAAATCCTTTGCCCATTTTTCTTTTGGATTATTTGACATTTTCCATAAGGATAGCCAGTTACCCCAGCATTATTTATTATATGGTCCATGATACATGGATAGTCTTACTGTATATATGGTACAGTGTTACTCTCATTATTTAAAATAGTTAAAAGGCTATCATTTTACAGTGCTTTCATAAGAATTTTAGAATCAGTTTCCCAAATTCCATGAGGGAAAAAAAAATCTCAGTATTTTGTTTATTGTCTTGCACTAAATTAATTTGGGGAAAATTGAGATTATTATGATATTGAGTCTTCATACTAAAAAGCATTTATGTTAGTCTTTGTCACATGAAGGTTTGGAGCATGTACGTACACACATGCATCACATGGCATAAATGTGAAGTAAGATTTAGTGGGAAACAGTAAGTGCCAGAGCACACACACTCCCCTGAGCTCTATTATCTTCACATAGATGTGTACTTAGAGTAGACATAACTAGAATATGCCAGGGAAAGGGCTCCTCAGTAATTGGAACTTTGAGGTTGATGAAATGGCCTTATTAGAAAGGGGAGCTCTTTTGTCTCTTTCATCAGTCTTTTCTTGCATTGAGTAAACTCACACCTGCTGAGTCAGCTTGTTGATAGGTTACTGAGAGGAAGCAATTAACCTGCAGAGTCCTCTGAGTTTCTCTTCTCAATCTTCTTTTACTCATTTGCATATTATTTTCCTGTTCCCTCCACAAAGGTCTTGCAAATCTTTTATTACATTTATTTCTAGGGGCTCCAGGCTGGCTCAGTTGGTGGAGCATGTGACTCTTGATCTTGGGGTTGTGAGTTTGAGCCCCACATTGGGTGTAGAGACTACTTAAAAATAATCTTTTTTAAAAAAAGGATTTGGGGCGCCTGGGTGGCTCAGTCAGTTAAGTGGCTGCCTTCAGCTCAGGTCATGATCCCGGGGTCCTGTAATCGAGTCCCGCATCGGGCTCCTTGCTCAGCAGGGAGCCTGCTTCTCCCCTGCCTGCCATTCCCCCTGCTTGTGCTTGCTCTCTGTCTCTCTCTCTCACTTTCTCTGTGTCAAATAAATAAAATCTTAAAGGATGTATCCCTAGATTCTTTATGGTTTTTGTTGTTATTGTGAAGGGCATGTTTTTATTTGCTTGTTTGTTTGTTTAGATAAATAATTTATTTAAATTTATAAATAAATATTTATTTATTTATTTAAAAGAGGGAGGTGGGGAAAGGGAGAGGAAGAATGAGACTCTTAAGCAGGCTCCACGCTTAGCGCAGAGCCCAACGCGGGGCTAGATCTCACAGCCCTGAGATCATGACCTGGGCCGAAATCTAGAGCCAGACACCTAACCAGCTCAGCCACCCAGGCACCCCGAAGGGCATCTTTTTTTATTTGGGTCTGGCTGATGCACTGGAATACTATATAACGTTTGTATCCTTGATCTTATAACTCTTAACGTAAATTAGTCTTTATAGATACTAGTTATTAGCCCTAATGGTTTCTAGGTTCTCTTTAGTTTTTCTATAGATAGCGTGTTTCCTACAAATAAATTTTTATCTCTACTCTTGCAATTTTTATGTCCTTTTTCATATCTTCTTTCCACACTATTAACTTCCTCTATATACTTCAGTGATAACAGGTACCTTTGTCTTATGCCTGACCTTTCACTGTGATATTTTGCTGCAGGTTTCTTCCTTTTTTTTTTTTTTTTTTAATTAACATATAACATTTGTTTCAGGGATACAGGTCTGTGATTCATCAGTCTTACACAGTTCACAGTGCACACCATAGTACTTACCCTCCCCAGTGTCCATCACTTAGCCACCCCATCCCTCCCACCCCCTCCACTCCAGCAACCCTCAGTTTGTTTCCTGAGATTAAGAGTCTCTTATGGGGGCGCCTGGGTGGCTCAGATGGTTAAGCGTCTGCCTTCGGCTCAGGTCATGATCTCAGGGTCCTGGGATCGAGTCCCGCATCGGGTCCCCTGCTCAGTGCAGAGCCTGCTTCTCCCTCTCCCTCTGCCACTCCCTCTGCTTGTGCTCTTCTGTCTATCTCTCTGTCAAATAAATAAATAAAATCTTTAAAAAAAAAAAAAGTCTCTTATGGTTTGTCTCCCTCTCTGGTTTCATCTTGTTTCATTTTTTCCTCCCTTCCCCTAGGATCCTCTGTCTTGTTTCTCAAATTCCTCATATCAGTGAGATCATATGATACTTGTCTTTCTCTGATTGACTTATTTCGCTTAGCATAATACCCTCTAGTTCCATCCACGTTGTTGCGAATGGCAAGGTTTCATTTTTTTGATGGCTGCATAATATTCCATTGTATATATATACCACATCTTCTTTATCCATTCATCTGTTGATGGACATCTAGGCTCTTTCCATAGTTTGGCTATTGTGGACATTGCTCCTATAAACATTGGTGTGCATGTGCCCCTTCAGATCACCAAATTTATATCTTTGGGGTAAATACCCAGTAGTGCAATTGCTGGGTCATAGGGTTTGCTGCAGGTTTCTTATAGATACACTGTATTAAGTTAAAAGATCCCTATTTCTAATATTTCAAGATTTTTAAAATAAGTGAGTATTGAACTTTTCAAAATATATTCGGATTTTGTTACTGATTTCTAAATTAATTGCATCATGATAAAGGAATATGGTTTGTCTAATAATACTTTTCTGTAGTTATGAAACATGTTTTATGGCCTGGAATGTAGCTGGTATATAGAGGTAAAAAGGAAGAATAACAAAACTTGATCAGTTCCATAGAAGTCAGAAAATCAAGAAAAAGCAGTGTAGGGGCGCCTGGGTGGCTCAGATGGTTAAGCGTCTGCCTTCGGCTCAGGTCATGATTCCAGGGTCCTGGGATCGAGCCCCACGTCGGGCTCCTGGCTCAGCAGGGAGCCTGCTTCTCCCTCTCCCTTTGTCTACCCCCCGCTCATGCTCTCTATCTCTGTGTCTCAAATGAATAAATAAAATCTTTAAAAAAAAAAAAAAAAAGCAGTGTAAGTGAAAAACACACAATAAGATGGTAGAAATAAATCAGCTTTACGAAATAAATCAAATTTACGAAAATGTAAGTGAACCAAATTGTCTAATTAAAACACCGATAAATATGTTTAAAACAAAACAAGCTAGCAAAAAGAACTATGCATAATTCATTTACAGTAGACACACAGTGGTTGAAAGTAAAAAGATGAAGGGCGCCTAGGTGGCTCAGTTGGTTAAGTGTCTCACTCTTGATCTCGGCTCAGGTCTTGATCTCAGTGTTGTGAGTTCAAGCCCCATGTTGGGCTTCATGCTAGGCATGGAGCCTACGTAATTAAAAAAATAATAATAATAAGGTAAAAAGATGAGAAAGGATATATCAGGCAAGTAGTGGTAGAATGCTAGTGTAGGTAGGTTTGTATCATAAAATAGACTTTAAGAGAAAAAGCATTGTTGGGAAGAATTAAAGGAAAAAAATAAAAAGTTTGGAGAAAAACTCAAACCTACAGAAAAGTGGAAATAACAGTACAATGAACACTTACATAGATATTACCTATACTACCTAGCTTCAACAGTTATTAACATTTTGCTAGATTTATAGGTCCTGGAAAATTATTTTACCTGTCTAAAATACATTTAGAGAGATTAACAATTCCATAATTGCATGAAGTCCATGTTTAAATTTACATAGTTATCCTAAGAATGTCTTTTATGACTATCCTCCATCCCTGAACTAAGATCTCCTTTTTGTGCATGCATTGAATTAGTTGTTTTCTTTTAGAAGTTGTTATCTTAGAGTCTTCAACTGACCACCCGCCATTTTGTTTCCCATGACATGATTTATTACACTTGTCCTGCAATGTCCCACATTTTGGATTTCTCTGGTTGTCATGGCTTTGACTTTTAAAGAGAGAGGTAAATGTCTTAATGTCCCATATTTTCTCTTTTCCTGATTATTTCATTGTGGTGTCTTTAGCATATTTTTTTATCCTGGATATTTCTTCTAAATTAGAAGTATAAAAGTTTGATTTGATTCTATATAAATGTTTTGCAGGTATACTTCATGGGTGATAGATAATGTGTCATTTATGTTGCATCACATTAAGAGGCACTTGTCGGATTGTCCCTCTATTAATGATTCAAAGCCACATCTCCTTGTAAAGGTGTGTGTTTCCCTTTGTCTTTAATCTGCAGAAATGCTTTGACACTATATGAGTATTCCTGTTCTTTATTAGCTTTTCATCTAATGGCTTTAGCCTCCTGTGATCCTTTCCTGAATCAGTGATTTTATATTAGCTGGCATTTTTTTTTTTTTTTTTTGTAAAGAGAGCTTCCCACATCAAATGGGAATAAGTAGAATTTTTCCCCCAAAAAGGCAAGATAAATACATAATTCTGTTCCAGTAATGTTTAGTTTTCTAAAGATGTAATAGTCACCTACAGTGGTGGCAAACATCGCCCAAAACACACTTCTTACTTTTATGGACTAGTGAGTTTTTATTTTATGTATGCAATCTGTTGTAGTTATAGTTTTTACTCTTTTTGCTGATAATCTTCCAAATTTGGCCAGTAGGAGTCCCTTTAAGCTGACTCCTGTGTTGTTTTGACATCTGTCTGGCACATGAAGATGTTCCAGGATCCCTCTTCTTGGATAATAGGTGGGTCTTAGAATGCTTTAGTGCTGGCCATTTTCCCCTAGTAGTTGTTATCATTGTTTTTGTTGTTTTATATAGTTTATGTTTATTTAGATTTACTCTTGTGTTTATTAGTTAAGGTTCCCCATTTATATTAGTTTCCTGTGGTTGCTGTATCAAATGACCACAAACCTGGTGTTTTATAATACCACAACTGTATTCTCTTAATAATTCTGAAGGTCTGAGGTCCAAAGTGGGTTTCACTGGGCCAAAATGAAGGTGTCAAAAGACTGTTCTCCCTCCGGAGCACATATCCCTGCCTTTTCCAGCTTCTAGAACTGCATTCCTTGGATTCCTTGATTCATGGTCCCTTCTTTCAACTTCAGGGCCAGCAGTGTAGCATCTTCAGATCTCTCTGGTTTATCTTCATGTTACCTTATCCTCTGTAACAAAATCTTCCTCCAATACCATTTTATAAGGATGCTTGTAGTAACATTTATGGCCCATCCAAGATAATCTACCCTAACTCAAGATACTTAATTGCAAAAAAAAGAAGAAAGAAAGAAAGAAAGAAAGAAACTTAATTACGTCTGCAAAATTCTTTTTGTCATATAAGGTAACATAGGTTCTGGGGTTTAGAATGTAGATATTTTGGGGGCTGTTGATCAGTCTAACATGCCCATACCATTCTTCTACATTATTCTGGGTTCAGTTTCCCTTTTCTAGGTTGTCAGCTGTTTTCATTTGTATCTTGAAGTCATTTCATTATCCTCTGGCTTCTTTTACTATTAAGAAATACGCCTCGGTGGCTCAGTTGTTAAGCGTCTGCCTTCGGTTCAGGTCATGATCCTAGGGTCCTGGGATCGAGCCCCATATTGGGCTCTCAGCGGGAAGCCTGCTTCTCCCTCTCCCACTCCCCCTGCTTGTGTAGCCTGCTTCTCCCTCTCCCACTCCCCCTGCTTGTGTTCTCTCTCTCACTGTGTCTCTCTCTGTCAAATATATAAAACAAATAATCAAGTCAAAAAATGGGCAGAAGACATGAACAGACACTTCTCCAAAGAAGACATACAAATGGCTAACAGACACATGAAAAAATGTTCATCATCATTAGCCATCAAGGAAATTCAAATCAAAACCACATTGAGATACCACCTTACACCAGTTAGAATGGCAAAAATTGACAAGGCAAGAAACAACAAATGTTGGAGAGGTTGTGGAGAAAGGGGAACCCTCTTACACTGTTGGTGGGAATGCAAGTTGGTACAGCCACTTTGGAAAACAGTAGGGAGCTGCCTCAAAAAATTAAAAAAATAGAGGCTACCCTATGACCCAGCAGTTGCACTCCTGGGTATTTACCCCAAAGACACAGATGTAGTGAAAAGAAGGGCCATATGCACCCCAATGTTCATAGCAGCAATGTCTGCAATAGCCAAACTGTGGAAAGAGCTGAGATGCCCTTCAACAGATGAATGGATAAAGATGTGGTCCATATATACAATGGAGTATTACTCAACCATCAGAAACAATGAATACCCAACTTTTACATCAACATGGATGGGACTGGAGGAGATGATGCTAAGTGAAATAAGTCAAGCAGAGAAAGTCAATTATCATATGGTTTCACTTATTTGTGAAACATAAGGAATAGCATGGAGGACATTAGGAGAAGGAAGGGAAAAATGAAGGGGGGGAAATCGGAGGGGGAAATGAACCATGAGAGACTATGGACTCTGAGAAACAAACGAGGGTTTTAGAGGGGAGGGGGGGTAGGGGGATGGGTTAGCCCGGTGATAGGTATTAAGGAGGGCACGTACTTCATGGAGCACTGGGTGTTATATGAAAACAATGAATCGTGGATCTCTACATCAAAAACTAATGATGTACTGTATGGTGACTAACATAATAAAATTTAAAAAAAAAGAAATATGCTATCTAATTTATTTTTCTTTTCTCTCTGGTTGACTTTTTTTTTTTTTTTTTTTTAAGATTTTATTTATCCATTTCACAGAGAGAGACACAGAGAGAGAGGGAACACAAGCAGGGGGAGTGGGAGAAGGAGAAGCAGGCTTCCCGCTGAGTAAGGAGCCCAATGCAGGGCTCGATCCCAAGACCCTGGGATCATGACCTGAGCTGAAGGCGGATGCCTAACGACTGAGCCACCCAGGCACCCCTCTCTCTGGTTGACTTTAAGAACTTTTATGCACTTTGACTTCAACCTGAATGGTTGTGGATTTAGTTTTATCTGTCACGGCCAGGACACAGGGCTCATTGTGCTACTCTTGAGTAATTTTTATTTTCAACTGTTTTGGAAAATTACAGCCATCTTTTCTTCAAATATCTCTCCCATTGTCTGTTTAGCTTCTGGATTTACTAATTCCATTCTTTGTCTTTCCTATTTTCCATTCATTTTTCTCTGCCTTTTGGCTAATTTTCTCTGAATCCTCTTCTAGTTCTTTAATTCTTTCTTCAGCTCTAATCTTTTTACTTCAGCTGAAATTTTATTTTAATGACTATATGATTAAAATTTCAGTCTTTATCATTTCCTCATGCTTCCTTTTTATATGTGCTGTCTTTAAGCTTGGAGATATTCTAGAATTATCTCAATAGAAACTTCCTTTTGTATTTTGGTCTGTGATTTATTAGTTTTGATTTCTTTCCCAAGCTGCTGGTGTATTTGTTTTTTTTTTTATTTTAGAGGAATTATTTAGAATCTTTTTCACTGAGTGATGGTCTAGCCTTCTTGCTTACAGTACCATAATTCTTGTAGCAGTTCTTCTGAAACTTTAGGACCATGTCTGTCTTTTTGAATTATTTATTTAAAATTTTTTATCTTTGGTAATAGTCATTTTTTTTTGGCATCTATAATCTGTAATTTTCTCCTTCGACCTGTTAAGGTATGACTTTACTGGATTCCTGATGAATGACTAGCATTAATTTGAAAGAAAGAGCAAGAGGGAGAGTTGGGGGAAGGGAGAGGGAGAGGGAAAACAGTTTTTCTATCCAGAGCGCCTGGGTGGCTCAGTCGGTTAAGGCCTGACTCTTTTTTTTTTTTTAATTTTTTAAATTTTATTATGTTATGTTAGTCACCATATAATACATCATTAGTTTTTGATGTGGTGAAATGTCCAACTCTTGATTTCAGCTCAGGTCATGATCTCAGGGTTGTGAGATCGAGCCCCACCGTCAGGCTCCGTGCTGTGTGTGGAGCCTGCTTAAGATTCTCTCTCCTCCTCTCCCTCTGCCCCAGCCTCCCTCTGCCCCTCTCTCTCCCTCCCTCTCTCCCTCTCTTTAAAAAAAAAAATTGGGGGGCGCCTGGGTGGCTCAGTCGTTAAGCGTCTGCCTTCGGCTCAGGTCATGATCCCGGGGTCCTGGGATCGAGCCCCACATCGGGCTCCCTGCTCTGTGGGAAGCCTGCTTCTCCCTCTCCCACTCCCCCTGCTTGTGTTCCCTTTCTTGCTGTGTCTCTCTCTGTCAAATAAATAATATCTTTAAAATAAAAAAATAAAAAAAATAAAAATAAAAATAAATTTTTTTTTCCATCCTCACAGGTTGGATTATTGTGTTTTTTTTTCTTTTTGTATTACCTATGTCAAGTTTGGACATCTAGATTTTGCTAGTTTCATAAAATGTATTTGGAAGATTTTTCTTTTTTATATGCTATCATCTAATAATTGTTATTATATTTTCTTTAAAGGTTTGATTGAAACCAATCATATAATAATCTGGACTTGATGCCTTTTTATTGGGAGGAAGGAAGCCGGTGGCTGTAGTTTTTTGTACCATTGTTTCCCTGTAGTTCCTTCCCTAGTAGTTTGTCTGAATTTATATTTTAACATAGGCATCTTCTGAGGTAGGCTTTTAAAAAAATATTTTTAGGGGGAGAGAATTTTGCCATTTGTAAAGTCACTAGAAATGATCACTTGTTTACTAAAATTACCTGGTTTTAATTGCTTTGGTCCACTGAAGAGATCGAAACAGGACAGGAAATCTAGTACCCTTCTTGAATATTTTTGCTTTTGTTTTTAATTCTTTCATTTCCCTTTTAGGATTGTTGAAAAAGATTTTCTTCATTTTTTCTAAGAAGACATGTTAAGGCCAAAACTGTCTCCTTTTAGTTTTACAATATCCTATTCTACTTTAAAAAAAAGCAACAAAACTATTTTTGGAGACAGCACATGGGCGCTCACACGCATGCACCGCAAGGGGTGGGGGGCAGAAGGAGAAAAAGAATCCCAAGTAGGACCCGCCCCCCCCCCCCCCCCCCCCCCCCCCCACCGAGCACAGAGCCAGTTGCACGGCTCTATCTCAGGACCCTGAGATCATGACTTGAGCCAAAATCAAGAGTCAGATGTTTAACCGACTGAGCCACCTAGGCGCCCCTTTATCCTGTTTTTAATATATTTCTATTTTATAAGTATCATCAAAGTTCTTTCTCTTACTCTTCTGGGGAAATCTGAAAGAATTTTTTGTCCCAGACTCATCTTTAATTTCAACGAGGGCTTGTAGTGAGTTTTCTTCATTTTTTGGATATAAAATTACTTTTGTTTGGGGAGATAAGAAATCTTATTTCTGGACATTCATGGTCTGGCCCTGCCCTACATCACCAAACCAATCATTTTCTACTGCCCAGCAAAAAATTTTTATTCTAATCAGTTTTAATCAGCTCCGTTCCCTCATTTTCCTCATACTCATTCTCCTTTGCTAATCCAATTTTTTTTTTTCCTTTCTCTCTCCCATCCCTTGGGGGAGTGGTTCTTTACCCTTACTGCACATGATTTTATCTATGGAGCTTTAAAAAAGGGGGAGTTGCTGTGGGTTATAAAGTCTTCAGTTTGCTGGACTGGAAAGAATCACTGAACTAGGATTAGTTTTTTTCTCTTACCCTATTCTAAAGACAGCTTGAATCTTAACTTCAGCACTGATTGAATACCTGTTTATGACCATGACTCAAGATTTAAGCAATGAGGAGACAAAAGAAGAATAGAACATCTTTCTGATCTCAAAGCAGCTAGTAGATATGAAAAACATAATCAATTTTAGGATATCAAAATTCTTATTATAAAGCTGT
Source organism: Phoca vitulina (assembly GCF_004348235.1). Taxonomy (NCBI): domain Eukaryota; kingdom Metazoa; phylum Chordata; class Mammalia; order Carnivora; family Phocidae; genus Phoca; species Phoca vitulina. The sequence goes on from NW_022589707.1 coordinate 6,863,162, forward strand.
TCTGCCTGGGTGGTCAATGAACTCATCATATAAGGAGGTTATCATTTTCTGTGGGACTGTGGGAAAAATAAATTTTGGGAGGGTTATGGGGTAGATCATAAGTTAGTCTTTGAATGAGATGTCTATTCGTTTTCTTAGTAGAGATGTTCAGTAGGCAGTTGGACAAAAAGAGTCTGGAGTTGAGAGGACAGAGCTGGATTTAAAAATTTGGGCTTCATCAGTCCATATTTGGCATATAAAGCTATAAGTTTGGATAAGATCACCTGGGGAGTTAAGTATAGCTAGAGAAAAGAAGACATCTAATGCTTTTGGAGGGTTATGAGAAATTATCCATGGAGTCATAAAGGAAAATGTTGCAATATCTGACCATAGAAAGAAAAGGAAACTTCTGTCATTGCTTCTCAAATTTTAATATAAATCATTTTGTTAAAGCTCGGTAGGTCTGAGATGGGGCCTGAGATTCTGCTACTCTAACATCCTTCCAGGAGATTATGCTGTTGCTGGTCTATAGACCACACTTTGAGTAGCAAGACTTTGTATGACAAATGAGACATAAAATGAAAAACAAGAAAAGACTGCAACATTTGGAGGAGGATAAGGATTAGTATATAAAATATCTAGAACAAAGGGTATCTATACATCAACAAGAAAAAAATAGAATAAAAAAATGTGGATAGGGAATTTTTCAAAAAAATGTAAATGTCCAATGAACATGAAAAATGTTCAGTTTTCTGGGAAATAGAAATTGAAACAACAAGATCACCTTTTCCCCTTCAAATTGGCAAAAGTTTCAAAGTTTGATAATACCCAGTGTTGATGGGATACCCTCCTAATGGGAGTATGACTTAGTACTTTTTCCTTTTGGAAGACCATTTGACACATTTATTAAATTTTTTAATGCACATAACTTTCAATTCAGAAATCCTGTGCCTTGATATCTAAAGGGGAAACTTGTACCTTTGCCCAGAAAGGCAGCTCAGAACTATTCATTGAAGCATTGTTTGAAGTTGAGAAAAATGGAATAATCTACATGTCCTCTAATAAGGGAATTATTAAGTAAACCGATGGTCCTGAAACCCCCTTGTTCATCTATCTATTCCCTCTTGTACATTTTTTAATTATCTCACATTTTTAAATTACAGCAGTAGTTTAAAAGGCCATAATTTCTAGTGTGTATTGTATTTATGCTGTTCATCTTTGGTTTAGATCATGCAACTCATAGAGTATCTAGCATATAGTGTAATTTGCAAAGCACGTTCTCTAACCAGATAAATTGGACTCGGTCTTAATCAGGGAAAAAAAACTGACTTACATATCTTAAACATGTAATATGTGCCTGTACTATAACCACCTGACTTCTGAATTCTAGGCTGGCTGGATGGCTAAATGGATGAGGCTTAGAACCCTGCCAAGAATTTGTTTCTTTGATAAAGGCCTGATTTTAATCACTTTCCGCCTCTCCGCCAACACACACACCTTGCTTTCTCTCAAGGGATTTTTACCACTTGTTTGTTAGGTACTTTGAAGTTTGCACATCTCAGAATAGTGCATCTTAGTAGGGTCTGAGATGGATAAGAATTTTGCCTTTCTTGAAGAGAGTGGAGAATTACAATGTGATTTTAAAGGGAGAGGAAAAAAGAACTAGTTCTCAAACCGTTCAGTTAGAAGGAGTACATATAGACATCGAAGATCTGGAAATTGTTTCTCCTAAAATCATCCATGTCCACCCACTGTTAGGTTGCTGTTGAAGTTTGAAGACCATTGAGATAAGCAGTGTCAAAATATTACGAAATGAATGTATCTATACTTAACCATTTTAAAGAAGTAAAATATGTATGTCTTGACATGGAAAGAATTTTGAGGCATGCTGTTCAGTGAATGACAAAGCAAGTGTTAAAAATATATTTTATATATAATACTTATATGTTTTTGTATATTTTGTATGTGTATGTATTATGATATTTACTTGAATTAAAAGGAGATGTGGAAGGATGCATAACGAACTGTAAATAGCACTTAACATTTTTGGCAAGGGGTCCAGGAATGTGGGGAAGGTGAAAAAGAGATTTTCATTATTTATTCTGAATATTTATCTATTACTTGAGTCTTTTACAGTTGAGAGTTTATTGTATTACTAGTGTAGAAAAGAGTTTTAAGATGTTTAATAATAAATGGGAAAAATTGCTATATTAAACAGGTCTCTAAGCCCTAAATTTCAAGGAATGCTGGCAGTTGCTGCAATATTTTAATAAAAATATTCTAATTCATTTTATTTATATTCTTTTAAAATATTTTTCAGGTGTGGAATATCAAACAAATGATTAAGTTGACACAGGAACATATAGAAGCCCTATTGGACAAATTTGGTGGGGAGCATAATCCACCATCAATATATCTGGAGGTAAGCTACTGAGTATCCTATCTGTTGTAATTTTGAAAATAAAAGCATGAACTTATCACAAGGGTTTGTACTGGTAACATTGTTTCTCTTAGGAGATGAGATGAGAAAGGGGAAGGTGAATTACCTTTGTCTTTCTTATACTTCTTAATCTTGTTTCACTTGTTATAGTAATATGCAGTATTTTGTAATTTGGAAAAATGTCAAAACTAAAGGAGAAGTCATGTATAAACTTAAAAATATACCTTGGTGGAAAACTTATTTAAAAGGGGGGGGGGGCGCCTGGGTGGCTCAGTCGTTAAGCGTCTGCCTTTGGCTCAGGTCATGATCCCAGCGTCCTGGGATCAAGCCCCCGCATCGGGCTCCCTGCTTGGTGGGAGGCCTGCTTCTCCCTCTTCCACCCCCTCTGCTTGTATTCCCTCTCTCACTGTGTCTCTCTCTGTCAAATAAATAAATAAATCTTTAAAAAAAAAAATAAGGGCGCCTGGGTGGCTCAGTTGTTAAGTATCTGCCTTCGGCTCAGGTCATGATCCCAGTGTCCTGGGATCAAGCCCTGCATCCGGTTCCCTGCTCAGTGGGAAGCCTGCTTCTCCCTTTCCCACTCCCCCTGCTTGTGTTCCCTCTCTCACTGTGTCTCTCTCTCTGTCAAATAAATAAATAAAATCTTAAAAAAAAAAAAAAGAGGGGCACCTGGGTGGCTCAGTCATTAGGCGTCTGCCTTCGGCTCAGGTCATGATCCCAAGGGTCCTGGGATCGAGCCCCGCATCGGGCTCCCTGCTCAGTGGGAAGCCTGTTTCTCCCTCTCCCACTCCCCCTGCTTGTGTTCCCTTGCTCGCTATGTCTCTTTCTGTCAAATAAATAAATAAAATCTTAAAAAAAAGAGAGAGAGAAAAGAAAATAGTAATTCTTTGTTAATTAGAACTAGACAACTTAAGCAACAGTTTTTCTGCCAGCCACTTCTATGTCTTGGGAGACTTTCCCCCATGCTTAGTTGTAAATACATTTACATCAATAACCGTGTTTGAGTATAGCAGGGATTCGCTGCCTCCTCCACACTCACACTCTTCAGGCTTTTTAATGTTCAAATTACATCTAACTAGGATAATATACAGGAGACCATACCTCATAGATTCTATCTTTAGCATGTAGATCCGCATTCTCAGGGACAAACACTACACAGTTTCTCTGTAGAAAGCCCTGTAATATAGTGGTTAAGATGAACCTTGGAGTCACACAGACCCTGTGTTTGAATCTTAGCTGTGTCTTAGTTTCTGCAGATAGGTTACCTAACCTTCCTATTACCTCACCTCTTTGGTAAAATGGGAATACTATCACACATGTAGTAATTGAAGGTTTCATTAAGTTTATAATTATGAAATAGCATCATTCTTGACACATACTGAGTGCTCCATAAATTTTTGAATTAGAGACAATAAACATGGAACTTACACCACTTGATATACTATGAAGAGGAGCCTGCCTGGCAATGACAATATTTTTCCCTGGGGAAGGTTGGCGAGGCCCAGGGAAAAGACCTTTGGGTACTAATACATGAAGGCCCTTCAGTGAAAAATCAAATCTCTTAGTTACCTACTGAGACCCACCATTCTGGTTTCTTTATGAACTTGACTACTCAAATAAATGGTACTATACAGTATTTGTCCTTTTGTGACTAGCGTATTTCATTTAGCATAATGTCTTCAAGGTCTATCTGTGTTGTAGCATGGGTTAAAATTTCTTTGCTAATTAAGGCTAAATAATATTGTACATACTGTTTATCCGTTCATCTATCAATGGATACCATCAGTGATTGGTCGTTTTTACCTTTTTGTTATCATGAGTAATGCTGATTTTACTCCTTTTGACTATATACCCAGAAGTGGAATTACTGAATCATGTGGTAATTCTGTGTTTAATTTTTTAAAGAATTGCCATACTGTTTTCCACAGCAGCTGCCTTTTTCATTCCTGTTAGCAATACACAGGAGCTCCCATTACTCCACATCCTTGCCAACACTTTCTCTTTCCGTCTGTGTGTGTGTGTGTGTGTAATGGCCATCCTAATGAGTGTGAAGTGCTGTCTTGTGGTTTTGATTTGTATTTCCCTGATGACTAATGATGTTGAGCATCTTTTCATGTGCTTATTGGCCATTCGTGTTTCTTCTGTGGAGAAATGTCTATTTAAGTCTCACCCATTTTTTAATTGGGTCGTTTATTTTGTTGTTGAGTTGTAGGAGTTATTTATATATTCTGAGTATCAGTCCTAATTAGATACACGATTTGCAAATATTTTCTTCTAATCCACAGGTTCCCTTTTCACTCTGTTTATTACGTTTTGTGCAGTTTTTTTTTTTATTTTGATGACGTCTAACTTACCTATTTTTCCTCTTACTGACTGTGCCTTTGGTGTCATATCCAAGAAATCATTACCAGATCCAGTGTCATGAAGCTTTTTTTCTGTTGTCTTCTAAGATACATAATTACAGCTTTAGCCCTTTTGTTGAGGTCTTTGATCCATTTTGAGTTAATTTTTCTGTATGGTATAAAGTAAGAGTTCAGCTTCAATCTTCTGCATGTGTATATCCAGTTTTCCCAGCCCCATTTGTTGAGAAGACTGTCCTTTCTATAGAAGGACAGTTGAGAAGACTGTCCTTTTTATAGAAAGTTTGACATGTGCCCTTGTCAAAAATCATTTGACCATGTATGTGAGAATTCATTTCTGGGCTCTTTTTTCTTTTCCACTGGTATTTATGTCCAACGTTATGCCATTTTATACTATACCTATTTGATTACTGTAGCTTTGTAGTAAGTTTTGAAATCAGGAATTGTGAGACCTCCAGCTTTGTTCTCCTTTTCAGGATTGTTTTGGCTATTCAGTATCCTTTGAGATTTCATAAGAACTTCAGGGTAGATTTTTCTGTTTCTGAAACACGTTGGGATTTTGATAGGGATTACATTGAATTCATAGATTGCTTGGGTAGTATTGACATCTTAAAAGCTCTTAAGTCTTAAATATAAATGGATAGCTAAGAATAAGCAGATATTGGAAGAAAGCTTATAACAGGAAAGATAATAGCAAAAATGGCCAAAAGAAACTCAGAAACAGTGCAGCGAAGATGAAAACCTGAAAATAACTATAATTAACATCAGAGATAAGACAGTCTGTTCTTGTTTCATGGCTGTTCTAAAACAAAAGTCTTAATGGAGCACAAGAAAGAGCTCTTGGTATTAAAATAATTAAAATAGTATAAAAGTTAAGCAGAAAATGTAAATGTATGTGTATATGTATGGCTCTGTGCATATAAATAAATGTTATAAAGTTAAGGAAATCTCTAGAAAGCAGAATAAAAACACAGATGGAAAATATTAGAGGAAAGATGAGAAAAATTAGAGAATAAATCTAGGAGATCAAAATTACAAATGCTTTTAGCTATAGAAAAACAAAAAACAATCACAAGTTGCCCAAACAAATAGGAGTTTTATTTTCCGCTCCTATAACAAGAAGCATGGAGGTGAATTATTTTAACATTTGTTCTACAGCTCAAAGTTACCAGATGCTGGGGTGGATCTCTACAGTCCTTTTGGTTTTTCGGTCATGACTGCAACAGATCTGTGTGGTCTCATAGGACACCTCAAAACAGGACGCCGGGATCACAGAGGCTCTCTTGTGTACTGAGCTCTTTCAAGGAAGAAATTATTCCCTCCAAATCCCCTAAAAGTCTTTTCCTTTACATCTCATCGAGTGGGATGGGATCACATATATCCCTACACCAGGACTGTGTTGAAATAAGAGGCTAAAAAGTGAAGTTTTTCCATTGTTCACAATTTGGCTTCAGATTGGTTTGAGACTGACAAGTAAGAGTTAGGCTGGTTATTTCAATCCATACCATTTCAACACAGGAAATAATGTTTCCTATATGTTTGATGTTTCCACAGGAAACATCTTTACCTATCCCAGCATCTCTTCCTTGTAGCAGAACAGAGTGAATTCGGTTATATCACCATCAGAAATCCTCTTTTCTTTTTTCCTTGTACTAATTTATTTTAAAACTTTTAAGTTGTTCTAGATTTTCTCTTACTGACATGAATAATAATTAAAATTCTGTTGATTCCCTTGATGATAACTATAGTGAAATGAGCTGTAGTACTCTAAAGAATTTCAAATTTGTCTTTTTAATCTTTGATCTCCTTTTTAAATCATCATCCAGAGGAAGAAAAGATAAGTTATTTCCCAGAATTTTTTCTTTTTCTCCCAATTTTTCTCTCTTCACTCATCCAACAAATTATTTGAATGACTTCTGTGTATAAGATATAATGCTAGATGCTCTTCTAGTAGTAGATTCTTCTTTTTGGACCTGATATATATTGGATTCCTGAAGTGAAGAAATGGTGTTTCTGGAATTACCCTACTTATCTAGTGTTACACACTGAGTCCTAGCTACCACAGAATTTACATATGTGCTAGGGTTCCCTGCAGACAGATGATAACTGTAGGAGCTCCTAACATTTATTGAGTTGCTATGTACCAGACACTGTTCCAGGCATATAGTAGATCATTTAATCCTCAACCTACCCTATGAGTTATACTTCCTATTCTCATTTTCATTTTATAAAGATGAAGAAACTCAGGCACAGAGAAGTTTAATAACATGGTTAAGGCTACACAGTTAGTAAATGGTATAGTCAAACTTTGAATCTAGACATTCTGAATTCGGATTCTGCTCTTAACTGCTATATCATTATTATGATGCTGCCTTTTTGATCTTTAGTCTGTGTAGAATCCAGGATAATGCAGAGAAATTTTGTTAAAACAAATGAAAATACTGGAAGCAAGGTGCTTCCTGTGGAATGCAGAGCAGTTCATTAAATACCATTTTTGGGTAGTCTGCAAGATTTCATTGTGTCTTGTAAGATGAAGTTTAGTAAGAATAAATTTAATGAACTAATGATAAAAAAAAATTCAGGGTGCCTAGGTGGCTCAGTTGGGTAAGCATCTTCTGCTCTGGTCATGATCCCGGGGCCCTGGGATTGAGTCCCAGGTCCGGCGCCCTGCTCAGCAGAGAGTCTGCTTCTCCCTCTGCCTGTGCTCGATCTCTCTCTCTCAAATAAAATCTTTAAAAGAGTAATTTTATTTCACTGCTTTTTCCCATTTGTTTAAAGTAGATCCGTAGATAGTTTTCCTTCCATTCTTAATTGAGAAATGATTCACATACTGTAAGATTCACTTTTTTATTTTATTTATTTTTATTTATTTGAAAGAGAGAGAGAGAGAAACAGCATGAGAGGGAAGAGGGTCAGAGGGAGAAGCAGGCTCCCCGCTGAGCCGGGAGCCCGATGTGGGACTCTATCCCAGGACCCTGGGATCATGACCTGAGCCGAAGGCAGACGCTTAACCAACTGAGCCACTCAGGCGCCCCAAGATTCACTTTTGTATTTTAAAGTGTACCACTCAGTGGTTTTTTAGTATATGCACAGAGTTGTACAATCATCATCAGTTCCATCACTAATTCCAAAATACTAGAAAAAGAAACCCTTTACCCATTAGCAGTCGTTCCCTTCAGCCCCTGGCAACCACTGATATGCTTTGTATTTCTATAGATTTGCCTTTTTGGATAATTCATGTAATGGGATCATACGTGATGTGGCATTTTGTGATAGGCTGCTTTCACTTAGCATAATGTTTTCAAAATTCATCCATGCTGTAGCATGTAGCATTCGGTGTAGCATTCATTCCTTTTTATTCCATCATATGGATATACAGATTTTGTTTATCCATTTATCAGTTTTTGGACATTTGGGTTTCTTCTTTTTGGCTGTCATGAATAAAGGTATTATGAACATTCATATATAAGTTTTTGTGTAACATATGTTTTCAGTTGTCTTGGCTATATGCCTAGGGATGGAACTGCTGTGTCCTGTGGTAACTCGATGTTTTAACTCTTTGAGGAACTACCAGACTATTCCAAGGTGGCTGCTTCATTTTACATTCCCACCAGAAGTGTATGAGGGTTTAAATTTCTCCACATCAGTACCAACACTTATTTTCTGTTTCATTTTTTTAAATTGTTTGTTTTTTGAATAGTCATGGTAGTAGTTGTGAATCGGTGTCCCATTGTGGTTTTGGTTTGCAGTTCCCTGATAACTAAAGATGTTAAGCATCTTTTTTTTTTTTTTTTAAGATTTCATTTGCCAGAGAGAGAGCGAGAGAATGAGAGCAAGAGAGAGCACGCAAGCAGGGGGAGCAGCAGGTAGAGGGAGAAGCAGACTTCCTCCTGAGCAGGGAGCCTGATGTGGGACTTGATCCCAGGACCCTGGGATCATGACCTGAGCCGAAGGCAGACGCTTAACCAACTGAGCCACCCAGCCATCCCTTTAAGCATCTTTTTCATGTGCTTGTTAGCTATTTCTGTATCTTCTTGGGAAAAATATCAATTCATATTTTTTGCCCATTTTTTAAACTGGGTTATTGTTGAGTTGTGAGAGTTCTTTGTATATTCTGGATAATAGAACTTTATCAGATATGATTTGTAAATATTTTCTCCTATTCTATGGGATTTATTTTTCATTCTTTTGGTAGTGTCTTTTGAAGTACAAAAGTTTTAATTTTGAGAAGTGTAGTTTGTCTATTTTTTCTTTGGTTGTTGTGCTTTTAGTGTATCATATCAAGAAATTATTGCCTGATCTGGCGTCATGATGATTTACTCCTATGTTTTCTTCTAAGAGCTTGGTAGTTTTAGCTGTTAATTTTAGGTGTATGGTTGATCCATTTTGAGTTAATTTTTGAATATAATGTTAGGTAGTAGTCCGACTTTATTCTTCTGCATGTAGATATTCAGTGGTACCAGCACCGTTGTCGAAAATCAGTTAGCCATAAATGTAAGGCTTTGTTTCTGGACTCTCATTTCTATTGTGTTGTTCTATGCATGTATCCTTATTCCAATATACATGTCTTGATTACTGTAGCTTTATTGTAACTTTTGAAATGAAGAAATTAAATCCTCCAACTTTGTTCTTTTTCAAGATTATTTTGGGTGTTCTGAGTACCTTGCACTTACATAAGAATTTTAAGATCAGCTTGCCCATTTCTGCAGAAAAGCCACTGGGATTTTGATAAAGATTGCAGTGAATCTGTAGATCAGTTTGGGGGAATATTGTTATCTTAATGATATTAAGTGTTCTTGTATTCTTTTATTTATTTAATTTTATTATAATAATTATTATTATTTTAGAGAGAGAGCAGGAGCAGGTTTGGGCATGAGGGATAGAGAGAGAGGGAGAGAGAATCTTAAGTAGTCTCCACACTGAGCATGGAGCCCGACACAGGACTCAAGTCTCACAACCCTGAGATCATGACCTGAGCCGAAATCAGGAGTCTGACGCTTAACCCTCTGAGCCACCTAGATGCCCCTATACTCTTTTATTTAATTCAAAAACATCTGACATGATCTCTGCCTTCAACTAGCTTATAATTTAGTAGAGTCATCTTAAAAACTCAGCTAAGTAATATAGTGATAACAGGAATAAACATAACAATTACTAGTACTACTTATTATTACTAATAAGAATATTTATTGGGCTTTTGCTATATGGTAGTCTCTGTAATAACTTATTTGTATTATCTCATTTAATCCTCACAAAATTTTTTCAAAAAAATAGAAATAGTCGTAAAAAGAAGAACGTGATAATACTCTAAAGGAGGTGAAGACAAAGAATACCCCTTGGGTTTTATCAAGCAGAGCTTTGAATTGGACTTTGAAAAATAAGTAGGTTTTTTTTTTTTTTAAGATTTACTGTTTATTTGAGAGAGAGCTTGCAAGAGAGCGAGAGTCGGGGGAGGGGCAGAGGGAGAGAATCGGCAAGTAGACTCCCCTCTGAGCACAGAGCCTGACATGGAGCTCAATCCCAAGAGCCATGAGATCATGACCTGAGCCGAAACCAGGAGTCTTGACACTTAACTGACTGAGCCACCCAGGCGCCTTGAAAAATAAGTAGGATTTTGATGAGAAAGAACAGGGTTTTGGGAAAGCTGCGTCCTGAAAAAGTCTCTAGATCTGCAACATCTTGAAGAACCACAAGAATTTTGTTGATCGCAGTGGTGGTGGCTGAGATGTGCATTTACGTGGGAAGACGTGTTCACATTTGCTGGGTAAGGAAACAGAGGAAAAGGTTGGAAGATATAAGAGAAAATGGGGATTACAGTGTACCAGGGCCTGAGGCCCTAAACACTCAGTGCCAACACTAAATTGAGAACAGAAGAGGGGTGGGGAAAGGTGTGGAGAATTGCTTAGACAAAGAAAAGAAGAGGAAGCTTTTATTTAATGGCTTTGATCTTTAGTGTAAATTTGAAGTTAATGCTTTTTTCTGAGTGAATTAAACATTGAGGGATGAAGGTAAGGAACCAAAGAAGCATGGAAAAGGTTGGAGTAAGTATTGTGAAAAACGTAATATGATGATATTAAAAATAAGTAAAATTTTTCAGGTAGTAGTGTGAAGGACTTATTTCCATGAATTGATGATGGAACTAATTGGCTTTGTCTTACTACTACCTTCTTCAGCAGTGTGTAGTAGTAACCTGAGAGAAAGAATGGAATAATTAAATGGTAGGATTTACTCAATATTTGTATCTGACGAACAAGTTGGTAAAAGAATAAGAATTAGCCAGAGAATCAGAGATGTTACTAGTGGCATTATTGAAATGGTGAGCCACAAAGTAGGGGAATTAAGACAGTGAAGGCCCAAATCTAAGAAACTTGAAGGGATTAATGTTGCTCATGAACGGGTTAATGTAGTGAGATGGAAACTTAAGAAGGTGTGCTCAGGGACAAGGGAAGTTACAATATGAGATCTTGTCATCATTTGGAACTAGTGGATCTGAAAGGTAGAGTGAAGATAAATACCTTTAGAGATAAGAGATCTAGAGAACTTCAAGACAGGAGTGTTAAAAGAGTAATCCACACTGAATGCAGCAAGAATAATGGGAAGAAATGAGCCAAGCCAGGTACAAGTGCCTTGATAGATTTCAGCTGTGAGGATGGAGGGAGGTGGAATAAGTAACTGCTTTGTACTTAAGGAAAGGAAGAGCTGTTGATAAATGCAGTGAAATAGTTTGTAATCCACAATAGAGGGAACAGTATCCTTTCAAAAATTAAGACTAACATTTTGATAAATAACATTCTGAGAGTTTATTTTTTACATGCATTACTTTTCCTAAGGCTAATTTTGTGTAGTAAAGGTACTTGTCCAGATGATAGTAAATACGATTTGATCTATGCAGGAGGTAATTTTTATCTCTTAGACTGCATATATATGTTCTTCCCAGGGTAGGAATTGTGTCCATCTTTATTTTTGTAGCTTGAGGTCCAAACAGTGCAAGGCACGTGTATGTTCACTATATATTAATTGACTTTTGTTTTTTGTTTTTTGTTTTTTGTTTTTTTTGAGAGGGAGAGAGCATGAGTGTGGGGGGAGGGGCAAAGGGAGAGGGAAAGAGAATCCTGAGTGGAAATCCTTGACCTGAGCAGAAATCCAGAGTGGACACTTAACTGACTCAGCTACCCAGGTGCTCCTTAATTGATTGATTTTAAATTAGGCCTAAAAAGTGGATCATATTGAAAGAGATGCCCTTAAGTAATTAGATCTTGGAACTGAAAACTAAATCAAAATACAGCTTAGAAAAATTTGAATTGATTTGGTTATAATGCCCCGAAATGCTGTGAAACATTTCCGGAATCAGGGTAGGGTAGCTAGTAGGCTAAAGGAGAGGGCATTTTGATACTTTAGGCCCTTAACCTCAGTGGCTCAGTTTAGTAGTATTCCTCCTTTTTTCTTCAAAATTACATTTTAAGGTCTAGCATAGCAAGTGCAGTGGTCTTTATTGAAATAAAATTTCTCCTTCATTCCCATCTACCTTTGATAATTCTCCCTTGCTTGTGGAATGAAGTTCAGGCTTCATAGCATGGTATATACACCCTCTACAAGCTGGTCCCTTACCCACTTTTCCAGTCTTATTATTTGCTTCCCTGTATTGCTGTTTTGCATTTAGATACCGCAAGCATATATTGATCCCTTGCTATGTCCCAGATATTAAATAGCATTCAGCTATACTCGTCTGTAGTTTTCCCTCTATGCCTTGAAATTCCCTACCTCTTTTTTTTTTTTTTTTAAAGATTTTATTTGTTTGAAAGCAGAAGGTGGGGGGAGAAGAGCAGAGGGAGAGGAACCAGCAGACTACGCGCTGAGTATGGAGCCCGACACAGGGCTCAATCCCAGGACTCTGAGATCCTGACCTGAGCCGAAATCAAGAGTTGGACACTTAACCGACTGAGCCACCCAGGAGCCCCAGAATTTCCTACCTCTTTATTTTATGGCAGAATTTCTCCTGTACACAGTATTCTCTTCTCCCCACTTAACTCCATCTATCTAAATGCTAACATTTTAAGGCCCTTTCCCTTCTCATTCTCACCTTGTATCAGAAATGTTCTTTGTTTATTTCTCATGTACAGCATTTAAACAAATGAAAATACATCCACCTACTTCTCTGCAGCCCAGTAATAAACTCTTTGAATGATAGGAAATGCCATTTTAAAATCTATGATTCTCCCTTGTAGCCTTTTATAAATGTTTGTAGCTACTGCATCTGTGTATGGTGATGGACAGAAATGGTGTCCTATGGTGTGGTGGAGAGTGATTACCACTGCCTTAAAGAACCATAGACATATATATTCCAATTCACTCCATCTCTTTACTTTCAATATTACTCTGTTGGCAAAATTCTTTTTTTTTTTTTTTTTAAGATTTTATGTATTTATTTCACGGAAGAGAGAGAGACAGCGAGAGAGGGAACACAAGAAGGGGGACTGGGAGAGGGAGAAACAGGCTTCCCACAGAGCAGGGAGCCCAATGTGGGGCTCGATCCCAGGACCCTGGGATCATGACCTGAGCCGAAGGCAGACGCTTAACACCTGAGCCACCCAGGCGCCCCTGTTTTCAAAATTGTTGTTACTTTTAGAATATGATACCTTATGTGGTCATTTGACTTTATAGCTTTAGTCAAATGAAACTTGTAGAAAGAAACCATGATGGATAATGGCCCCAGAATTTCTTGACTGCAGGTTGTAAACCACCTTTTCAGATAAAATTTTATTCTCTAAACAGTATTTGATGGGATCATCAGAGACCCATAGTGAGGAGAATAAAGTATTTTAACTAATAGCTATTTCAGAAAGAAGCTGGCAGTTATACATCTTTTAAGTAATGGTGGGATCTGACACTATACCTGAGTCTTATTTTTTGACAAATCTCTTTTAAGACCTCATCTCCTTTTCAACCTCTCTTTCTGTTCTTTGGAGAGGAGAAAGGTATGATACTTTATATGCCTACAAGTTTTCTGGAAAAAATAAATTTTTAATAGAGATTGTACTTACCCTTGATGTAGTATATAGTATTTTATTTTATGTTAGATATGTGGTTTGGAAGGTAAATTGCAGTATGACCAGAACATTCTAAATACTGTATTTTTAAATTAACATTCATGGCTATTCTAGACATTTATGTTTTTGTCAGTTTCTCAATGCAGTGTAGTATCTTATCACAAAAGATTTATCAATTTAAAAGTATAAGTATTAATTTACAGTACTTTAGCATTTATCTTGTAACTTCTAACTTAAAACCCTATTAGCTAGATTATAAAGACATTATAACCAGACTTAAATTTCTTATTTCCTTTTGTTACTGTCAGGAAAAAGTCCAGCTTCAATGTAAGTCTGCTTTATTTTATAGGCCTATGAAGAATACACCAGCAAGCTAGATGCCCTCCAACAGCGAGAACAACAGTTATTGGAATCCCTGGGGAATGGAACTGATTTTTCTGTTTCTAGCTCTGCATCAACAGACACCGTTACATCTTCTTCCTCTTCCAGCCTTTCAGTGCTACCTTCATCTCTTTCAGTTTTTCAAAATCCCACAGATGTATCACGGAGCAATCCCAAGTCACCACAAAAACCTATCGTTAGAGTCTTCCTGCCCAATAAACAGAGGACAGTGGTGAGTCAACTTTTAATGTCATCGTTGCTTTTTCTTTGTGTTTTTCAGAAATAGTAGTCGTTGAAACTGAAATATGTTACCACTCCATACTCCATGGTCATGCAAATGGAAGCATCCATTTCAAACAGGAGTGAAAAAGACATAATTATTTGGTACCACTGTCTGTGTTTCTTAACTGGAACAAATTGTATTGTGTTTAGTGTCCGATTTAACATTTTAACCTATCTACCAAACTTGAACCACACTCAAGTCTAAGTACGAGTTTAGAATCAAAAAGAATTTCAAGACTTGAGCTTGTTTGTTGTTTAACATGTCAGGTCAGCTTTGTTCTTTGCCCTTGAGAAATCCCTATTTGGACTTATTATCAAACGTTGGATTTTTAGTGTGCTTGATATTTTTTCTCTGTCTACGTAACTTTTGTTGATGGTAAGTATTACCAGTGGAACAGACTACTATGTAAGTAATATTTAAAGCAGGGAAATCTGCACAATTTTATGGGTGGTCTATAATCCTTGAGTGCAACAAGTACTATCATTGGATTTAATAATAATGCACCTGTATACATCACTACTTTTTAAAAATGTATATGGTTATTTTTGAAATTAATAAAAAACCTTTTCATTTACAAATACACGTGAAATCAAAGTAGTTTTAATTTTTTTTCCCTTACACAGCATTAGTAGTAATTCTGGATTTTCATGGAAAAAAGTGCTATAGTGGCCTCCAGAGAGGTCAGTTTGTCACCTTGTGCAACAAAGGGATGCGAGTGTCAGTGTGTGGGGATGCAAGACGAGGCCTTCGGCCAGTGTCACAAAGGGTAGTTGGAACTCAGATCCTCACGTAAAGCTGAGCCTTTGAAGGGTTTTAGCTTCAGCAAAAGGGTAAACTAGAAGAAAATCTACCTACTCAGCATACATAAATAACAATGAAACTTGCTTGTCTTTACCAGCAGTCCAGATAAAGGTTAAAGTTTCCCTTGAATTCTTAATTATAGGCCTGTCCTCACCATGGTGTGGGCTTCATATTTATACTTATGGGCACTGTCCAGGAACTTTAAACCCAACAACTGGTCCTGGAGAGGTAATAGCAGTCAGGCACTAGGCAGAAGCAAATGCAAAGTCTCTTTGGCCTATCTAGAGCTCATGGAACCCACGTAGATAATGCCCACTGATAAGCTCAAAATCCCATGTTATAAAATACACAAGGAAAGAGCTTATCAGTGCATTAGAAGACTTAAGAACAACAGGACTCCTAAGAAGAAACCAAACAGAACTTCTAGGTGGTCCTAAAATTTTAAACTCAGTGGATGACTGTTATCATCTATGAAGTATTCTAGCTAAAGACAATTCTGCTGTTAAGCTTCTGAACCTTCCATTTTACAAGAAACACAGGGGATAAAGGAAAAAGTTAAGTGCCATGACGAGACAAACAAGTTCAGAATTTGGACATTCTGTAAGACAGATGGCCTGGACTCAATGTCACAGAGGACAAAAAAGATTGGAGATTATTCTACACTAAACAAGACTAAAGAGATGTAAACAAATGCAGTGTGTGATCCTAGCTTGGGACTAGGGTGGGGAAGAGCTATAAAAGGCATTTTGTGTTGGGAAATAGTGAATATTGATTAAATATATTATTATGGAATTATTAATTTTCCTAGTCTGATATCAGGAATGTAATTATGTAGGGGAATGTCTTTATTCTTAGGAAATACATTTTTCGGTGTTTAGACATAAATTGTCATGACACCTACAACTTTTTCCATCCTCTTTTTTGAAGTAAAACTTAGACAGAGTAAAGTATACAAATCTCAACTGTACAGCTGAGTGACCTTCTACATATGTAACTGCCACAGAAATCAAGATACTGAACATTTCTAGTGCTTGAGAAAGGTTCTCCCATGCCCACTCCAAAACAGTAATCACCTTCAAGAGTAACCACTATTATGACTCCTTTCTCAATCAATCAATTTGGAACTTCATTTCAAATGGTAAGATGGAAAACAAAATGTTAGAGAAAATAAATATGAAAAAAAATTTAGAATCTAAGTAGAGAGAATTTGGATGTTAATTGTATCATTCCTTCTAATTTTCTGTGAGTGCAATTTTTCTTAATAGAGTTGGAAAAATTCAAACAACTTAGACCAAAGGAAAAATAGAAAGTTCAGGGGCGCCTGGGTGGCTCAGTCGTTAAGCGTCTGCCTTCGGCTCAGGTCATGATCCCGGGGTCCTGGGATCGAGCCCCACATCGGGCTCCCTGCTCCACGGAAAGCCTGCTTCTCCCTCTCCCACTCCCCCTGCTTGTGTTCCCTCTCTCGCTGTGTCTCTCTCTGTCAAATAAATAAATAAAATCTTTAAAAAAAAAAAAAAAGAAAGTTCAAAAGAAATAGTTGCCACTAGGGAAAAAAAACTAACGAATATAAATTGATACTGATTTGAGGAAGTAGCAAGGTAACTTTAAATAAAATCTCAGTATGTCAAATAATTACATCATATTACAGAAGAAGTATCAAAATGCTAAATAAAAATTAGAATATTTTAAAAAACTAAGTGGATGAGGTAAAAAGTAGATTAAAGGGAGAATTAGTAAACTCTAGAAAAGAAGGAAGGAGAGTAAAAAAAAATAAAAAAACTGTAATAGAGAGGATAAGAGATATGAAAGATGGAGTGAACAGTTTCATTATATGCCTCAGAGGAGTTCCAGAAAGTGAGAATAGAAATAAAAGAGTAGAGCAAAATTCAAAGAAATGATGGCTATCATTTGTGAAAGACATAAATCTAAATAGATTTGGGAAACAAAGGCCCTAAATGATGTAAATAATTTTCAGTATAATTATTAGATACAACAAAATGAAAGGATAGTATTTTAAAACCATTCAGGGAAAAAATTATCTTTAAAAAATTCTCAATTAGATTATCAAAAAATTTTCATTGTAGCAGCTGTAGAAGCCAGAAGACAATAGACTAGTATACTCAGAATGCTGAGAAATGCCTGTAAGTTGCTTAGATAAAGTATGAGTTGAAAGTACAATAAAGGCCTTTCCGGATGAGAATTTACCTTTCCCAGGCTCTGCTGGAAGGAACTACCCAAAAATTAATTTAGAAAGAAAGTTGAATACAGAGGAAGGAATGAAAAGTAACATATTCATGAATTAGACTTCACTGAAATTAAAAACTTACGCTCTTCAAAAGACAGTGTTAAGAGAATAAAAAGACAAACCACAGACTAGTCTTTGCAAAACATACACCTGATTAAAGACATGTATCCAGAGCATACAAAGAGCTCTTAGAACTTAATAATAGGAAAGCAAATTACTCAAAAAATAAGCAAAAGATTTGAACAGATACTTCACCAAAGAAGATATGTAGATAGTAGATAAATACACTAGAAGATGCTCAACATCATTAGTCACTGGGGAAATGCAAAATAAAGGCACAAGGATAACACCATATACCTACTAGAATGGCTAAAATGAAAGAGAGGCCGTACCAACTATTTGCGAGAATGTGGAATAACTGGAATTTTCATTCATTGCTGGTGGGACTGTATAATGGTACAGCCACTTTGTAAAACAATTTGGTAGTTTTATTTAATACAGTTCCTTTTTTTTAAATATTTTATTTATTTATTTGACAGAGAAAGAGAGCACATAGAAGCAGGGGGAGTGGGAGAGGGAGAAGCAGGCTCCCCACTGAGCAGGGAGTCCGATGTGGGACTCGATCCCAGGACCCTGGGATCATGACCTGAGCCGAAAGCAGACACTTAACTGACTGAGCCACCCAGGCACCCTGCAGTTCCTTTTAAAATCCCAACAGCGTTTTTTGCAGAAATAGAAAAATCCATCCTGAACTTAATGTGGAGGCTTAAGGAAAAGAGAAAAGTTGGAGGTCTCACACTTCCTGATCTCAAAACTACTACAAACCTACAGAATGGCATAGACATAGAGACATATAGATCAGTGAAATAAAGAGTCCAGAAATAAATTCTTATGTATATGGTCAAGGGATCTTTTGACAAGGGTACCACAGAAAGGACAGTCTCTTCAACAAATGATGCTGGGAAACCTGGATATGCACATGCAAAACAATGAAGTTGGACCCTTACCTTACATTATATGCAAAGCTCTCTCAAAATGGATCAAAGACATAAATGTAAGAGCTGAAACTTTAAAACCCTTAGAATAAAACATAAAGGAAGAGCCTCACAATGCTGGATTTGGCAGTAGTTTCTTAGATATGACACCAAAAACACAGGCAACATACATAAAAATAGAGAAATAGGACTATATGATAATTAGAAACTATGTGAATCAAAGAACACAATCGGGATGCCTGGGTGGCTCAGTCAGTTAAGCGTCTGCCTCTGGCTGAGGTCATGATCCCAGGGTCCTGGAATTGAGTCCTTCATCGGGCTCCTTGCTCACTGGGGAGCCTGCTTCTCCCTCTGCTTGCTCTGCCTGCCACTCCCCCTGCTTGTGGTCTCTCTCTCTCGGACATAAATTAAAAAAAAAAAAAAGAACACAACCATCTGAGTGAAAAGACAACTTATAGAATGGGAGGAAATATTTCCAAGTCATATCTGTGATAAAGGGCTGATATTCAGAACGTATTTTTATTTATTTATTTTTTTTTTAAGATTTTATTTATTTTTTGACAGAGACAGTGAGAGAGGGAACACAAGCAGGGGGACTGGGAGAGGGAGAAGCAGGCTTCCTGCCAAACAGGGAGCCCGATGTGGGACTCGATCCCAGCACCCTGGGATCATGACCTGAGCTGAAAGCAGACGCTTAATGACTGAGCCACCCAGGTGCCCCTAGAAGATATTTTTAAAAACTCATACAACTCAATTAAAAAACAAAACAAAACAAAAAAAACCCTAAACAACCCGATTAAGAAAAGGGGAGAGGACTTGAATAGATATTTCTCCAAAGATACACAGATGGCTAACAAACACATGAAAAGATTCTCAACAGTAATCATTAGAAATATGTAAATCAAAGCCACATGAGCTACCACCTCACACCCATTAGAATAGCTACTATCAAGAAAGAAAGAAAGGGAGAAAGGGAAGAAAAGAAAAAGAAGAAAAGAGGAAAGAATGAATAGCACATTGGCAAGGATGTAGAGAAATTGGAACCCTTGTGCATTGCTAGTGGGAATATAAAATGGTGTGACCTCTATGGAAAATAGTATTATGGTTCCTCAAAAAACTAAGAATAGAATTATCATATTATCCTGCAATTCTGCTTCTGAATATATACCCAAATGAATTGGAAGGGTTTCAAAGAGATTATTTATATACCATATTTATAGCGTCATTATTCATAATAACCAAAAATGTGTGATCAACCCAAGTGTCCATCAACAGATTCACGAATAAACAAAATGTGATATATGCATACAATGAAATATTCAACTCTAAAAAGGAAATTCTGGTACATTGTACAGCATTGATGAATCTTGAGTCAGTCACAAAAAGACAAATACTGTATTATTCCACTTATTTGAGTTAACTAGAGTAGTCAAATTCATAGAAACAGAAAATAGGATAGTGGTTGCAACGTGTGGGGGTGGGGGAGCATGGGGAGTTGTTCTTTAATGGTTATAGAGTTTCAGTTTTTCAAAATGAAAAGAGTCAAGGCCATTGGTTACACAACAATGTGAATGTACTTAACATAGCTAACTGTATACTTAAAAATGGTTAAATGTTAAATTTTATGTTATATGTATTTCACCACAATTAAAAAAAAAAGTTTGGCAATTTTGTAAAAAGTTAAGCATACACCTAGTATATGATCCAGCCATTCTACTTCTAGGTATTTACCCAAGAGAAAATAAAGCATATGTCCATACAAAGATTTGTACAGATTTGTTCTTAGCCCCAAATGTTCATCAACAGATGGTTAAGCGAGTTGTGGTATATCCATAAAATGGAATACCATGTGGTACACAGGAATACACTACTGATAGACACAACATAGATAAATCTCAAAATAATCATGCTAAGTGAAAGTAGCCAGACAAAAATGAATATGTATTTTATACTTTCATAAAATTCTAGAAAATGCAAACTGTTCTATAGTGACAGTGTTAGGTCAGTATTTGCCTGGGCCTGGGCCTGGGGCAGGAGGGAGGAATTACACAGGAGCGCAAAGAAACTTTGAGAGGTGTAATGGGTACATTAGATGATTTCATGGATATATACATAATGTCAAATTGTATCAGACAATATACTTAATATAGTTTATTGTAGGTCAGCTATACCTCAAATACCTTTTTTTAAAAAAGGAATGAAGAAGGGCACCTAGCTGGCTCAGTTGGAAGAACATGTGACTCTTGATCTCAAGGTCATGAGTTCGAGCCCCATGTTGGATGTAGAGATTACGTAAATAAATAAAACTTAAAAAAAAAAAAAATGAAGAGCTGTTAGTAACCAAAAGAAAATTGGTAGGGCTATCTAAGTATTATATGAAATAGACCTTTAAAGAGAGAAAGAAGTGTTAAGGATGAGGAGGGTCATGCTCTGGCAGGAGAAAAAGACTAACCTTTTACCTTATACTTAAATCTTTTTTTCACAGAGCTGTTTCATGCAGAACTGTTTCTTACGTTTAAAATTACTGTTTACAGTGGTTGTATCCAACTTATTTAGCCATTTTTCATGATGGATAGTTAATACTGTAATATACATTTAAATATCTGTGTCCTGAAACACTGTGGGAATATTTTTATGTTAGATACCTAGAAATAATTACTGAATAAGGTATGCATTAGTATACACTCTCAATAGTGTATGAGACTTACTTTTACCATGAGACCTTGGCCAACACTGAATGTTAAAATTTAGAAGATATTATTGATCTAATAAAATTTGAAGTATTTTAAGCCTGAGATACCCACATTCATGTATACTCTTCAATACATAAATCATCCAACAAAAGGTTAACAAAGAAATTAACAAAAGGCTAACAAAGGAAGTATTAGACTAACCCAATTACCCTGAAACACAGCTTGTCCTAAGCCTGGCTTTTGGAATTCATAATTTAAAAGAATTTTTTTATAGACTAAGACTTAATTCACATATTATACAATTGATTCATTCAAAGGGTGCAATCCAGTGATTTTTAGTCTATTCATAGAGTCACACAAATGTCATCTCAATCAATTTAAGAACTTTTTCAGCACTCCAGGGGCGCCTGGGTAGCTCAGTTGTTAAAGCTTCTGCCTTCGGTTCAGGTCATGATTCTGGGGTCCTGGGATCGAGCCCCGCATCAGGCTCCCTGCTCAGTGGGAAGCCTGCTTCTCCCTCTCCCACTCCCCCTGCTTGTGTTCCCTCTCTCTCTGTGTCTCTCTCTGTCAAATAAATAAATAAAATCTTAAAAAAAAATAAAAGAACTTTTTCAGCACTCCAAAAAAGAAATCCTATATGCATTAGAAGTCACTTACCATTTCTCCCCAATCTTCCCAGCCCTAGGCAACAAGTTACTTCCTTTTATCTCTATAGATTTGCCTATTCCAGCATTCCATGTAAATGGAATTGTGGAATGTGTGGTCTTTTGTGACTGGCTTCTTTTACTTAGCATGTTTCCAGTGTTCATCCATGTTACAGTGTGATTCAGTCCTTCATGCCTTTTTATGGTCAAAAGATACCCTATTGTTTGTATATACTCTATTTTATTTATCCATCCTGAGTGGTGTTTCCACTTTTTGGCTATTGTGAATAATGCTGCTATGAACATTCATGTACAAGTTTTTGTGTGGACATATGTTTTCATTTCTGTTTGGTATATGTCTATAGTAATCTTTTGAGGAACAGCCAGAATGTATTCCAAAACAGCTGTAGCGTTTTACTTTCTCAGCAGTACTGTATAAGGGTTTTAGTTTCTCCATCCCCTCACCAGCATGTTTACGGTCTTTTTTATTACAGCCGTTCTAGTGTGTGTGAAGTGGTGTCTCATTGTGGTTTTGATTTGTATTTCCCTGATGGCTAATGATATTAAGCATCTTCTCTTGTGCTTATTGGCTTTCTGTATCTTTTTTGGAGAAAGAAATTTCTTTTATAAATAGTTTTACATGGCATGCAGAGACAAAATAAAATACGATAGGTCTGAAATAAGAATAATTATAAGAGCTGATGAGCAATGCTCTAATAATAGAAATTGGATAAAAAAGAGAAAATAGCCAAGATTATTTCTTCTAGAGATAGCAAAAAGTACACGTTCTAAGACTAATAATTTTAGAAGGAGGAAGAGAAGTGGAGATTATAGGAATAAAACTGAATGCGTTTCAGGTTTGAAAAAAGAGCTATAGAAGACAAGTAAGCCTGAGATTAGAAAGTAAAAGTAAGGTAGACTAAATGAGAGGATTATAATACAGGAATATGATAGTAGCTAGCTATTAGAAGTTTTCTTTTATGACTGTAAACCAGTACTAAACAAAAAACCATGCTTACCATTTTTCTTTCTTTCTTTTTTTTTTAAAGATTTTATTTATTTGACAGAGAGACACAGCGAGAGAGGGAACACAAGCAGGGGGAGTGGGAGAGGGAGAAGCAGGCTTCCTGCTGAACAGGGAGCCCGATGCGGGGCTCGATCCCAGCACTCTGGGATCATGACCTGAGCCGAAGGCAGACGCTTAACGACTGAGCCACCCAGGTGCCCCAAAACCATGCTTATCATTTTTCAAAGCAAGGTATTTAAAAATTGGTAACTTTGGTCACCAATTTAGCATTTAGAAAAGAATGTTCATAAGGTTTTTAAAATATTTTTATTTAGAAAATGTATTTATATGGAAAAGTATAAAGGACAGTATATTAAAATCTGTGTTTAGTCACCTCCAATGAACAAATAGGAGTGTTTGTTATATTTCCTTCATACTGCACACACATACGCAAATGTGGTCCCCTTTACCAGTCCCATTCCCCTCATAAACATCCACGTCCCACTGTGTTTCCCAAGAAGCAGCCATTCGATAAATGTGGGCTACATTAATTCTTATACTTTACTAAATATATATATCTATAAGTATTTTTAAAGTTTATAGTAGTATGATACTAGGGATGCCTGGGTGGCTCAGTTGGTCAAGCATCTGCCTTCAGCTCAGGTCATGATCCCGGAGTCCTGGGATCGAGCCCTGCATTGGGCTCCCTGCTCAGCGGGAAACCTACTTCTCCCTCTCTCATTCCCCCTGCTTGTGTTCTTGCTCTCACTGTGTCTGTCTCTGTCAAATAAATAAATAAAATCTTCAAAAAGAAAAGAAAAAGAAATGGGGCATCCATATTGGTAAGGAAGAAGTTCAACTGTCTATTTGCAGATGACATGATACTATACATAGAAAATCCTAAAGACTCCACCAAAAAAAACCTATCAGAAGTAATAAATGAATTCAGTAAAGTTGCAGGGTACAAAATTAATACCCAGAAGTCACTAGCATTTCCATATGCTGGTAATGAGGTAGCAGAAGGAGAAATTAAAAAAACAATTCCATTTACAGTTACACCAAAAAGAATAAAATACCTAGGGATAAACTTAACCAGAGGTGAAAGACCCATACTTTGAAAACTATAAAACACTGATGAAAGAAATTAAAGATGACACAAACAAATGGAAAGATATTCCATGCTTATAGATTAGAAAGATTAATATTAAGATGTTCATACTACCCAAAGCAATCTACAGATTGAATGCAATCCCTATCAAAATACCAACAACATTTTTCACAGAACTAGAACAAATAATCCTAAAGTTTGTATGAAACCACAGAAGATCCCTAAATAGCTAAAGGAATCTTGAGAAAGAACAACAAAGCTGGAAATACCACAATTCTAGAATTCAAGATATACTACAAAGCTGTAGTAATCATACCAAGTATGTGCTACTGGCACAAAAATAGACACAGATCAATGGAACAGAATAGAGGCCCAGAAATAAACCCATGATTATATGGTCAATTAACCTATGACAAAGGATGCAAGAATAAACAATGGGAAAAGTCAGTCTCTTTAATAAATGGTGTTGGGAAACCTGGACAGCTATATGCAAAAGAATGAAACTGAACTACTTATACCATATACAAAAATAAAGTCAAAATGGATTAAAGACCTAAATGTAAGACCTGAAACCATAAAACTCCTAGAAGAAAACATAGACAGTAATCTGTTTGATATCAGCAACGTTCTTCTAGATGTGTCTCCTTAAGCAAGGGAAATAAAAGCAAAAATAAATTATTGGGACTACACCAAAGTAAAAAGCTCTTGCACAGCGAAGGAAACCATCAACAAAAGAACAAGGTGACCTACTAAATGAGAGAAGATATTTGCAAATGATATATCTGATAAGGGGTTAATATTCAAAATATGTAAAGAACATACAACTCAACACCAAAAATTCCAAATAATCTGATTAAAAAATAGAGGACCTGAACAGATATTTTTCCTAAGAAGACCTATAGATGGCCAACAGACACAGGAAAAGATGCTTACCATCACTTATCATCAGAGAAATGCAAATTAAAACCACAATGAGGGGGTGCCTGGCAGGCTCAGTCAGTAGAGTATGCGACTCTTCATCTTGGGGTTATAAGTTCGAGCCCCATGTTGGGTGTAGAGATTACTTAAAATCTTTAAAAAAAACAAACAAACAAACCAATGAGATAATACCTTAAACCTGTCAGGATCACTAAAATCGAAAAGAAATGTTAGGATGGAGAATGCAGAGAAAAAAAAACTTTCATATGCTGTTGATGAAAATGTAAATTGGCACAGCCACTGAAAAACAGTATGGAGGTTCCTCAGAAAAATAATAAAAATAGAAATACAAACAAAAAACAGAATCAGAGAACAAAGTGATGGCTGCCAGAGGGGACAATAGAGGGATAGGCAAAACGGATGAAGGGAAGTAGGAGATACGGGCTTCCAGTTATGGAATTAATAAGTCATGGGGATGAAAGGCATAGGGAATATAGTCAATGATATTATAATGTTGTGTGGTGACAGATAGTAGCTACACTTGTGAGCATAGCATTATGTATAGAGAAGTTGAATCACTATGTTGTACACCTGAAACTGATATAATGTGTGTCAACTATATTCAAATTAAAAAAAAAAATTTTTTTTTAATTGCTTTTGCTTTAAATGTTGACATTTCTCAGTGATGGGTATATAGGAATCTGTTATATTTTCTGTTCTCTTTTTATATGTTAAAATATTTCATAATTTTAATAAAAAGCAAAGTCAGTTTTGCTTTAAGTTGATGAGTAATAGATACTTGAGTCATAATTTTCCTTTAATAGCAACTTAGCTTTACAAATGATGTTGTATCTGACATACTAATCCATATGACATTTTAAAGGTATTATAAAGGTAAAGTATTGAGCTTTTTAAAATGATGTAGAAAAAATACATAATTTATTCCCTTTACCTCATATCATATATCTGTGATATCATAGGTACCTGCAAGATGTGGAGTTACAGTCCGAGACAGTCTAAAGAAAGCTCTGATGATGAGAGGTCTAATCCCAGAGTGCTGTGCTGTTTACAGAATTCAGGATGGGTATGGTTTGTATGTGATGTGAAATTTTGTTTAAAAAGGAAAAAAATCCCTCAGACATAAAACTTTTGGGTTTTCTGTAGCAGCTTTACCCAAACCCAGGGTGTTGAAATTTAACTTTAGAAAAAAATATTAAGTTAGCCTAAAGAAAACTTGCAGGCCTTTTGAGGAGTTAACATTAGATACTTTGTGTGATGATAGTGTTTGTTACTCTGATCAAATGATTTTATTTGGAGTTTGAGATTCTTATAATTTTTGTGAACCATTTAAAATGTGGCTTATTTGAATAACGGACTCTTCCCTATTCCCCTATTTTTAATATAAACTCATAGTTTCACAAAAGGCTTATCAAAATTAACATTTTATATTAAACTATTTTTCTTTCAGAAAAGTATCTAAAATTGTGCCAAGAACCCCCCAAATTTTGAATCCTGTTTTTAAAAAAAATACCCTTTCTGGGGCATGTTGTCCCTTGAGTGCTTTTTTTTTTTTTTTGAATGGATAGATAAATCCGTACCTGGTTGGTTTTTTTTTTTGTTTGTTTGTTTTGAGGGGGGGACCCTAGGAACAATCAATTTTCTGCTGTTGTAGGTCTTTTCTGGAGCTGGCTTGAAGAAAAGAGTACATCTCTTTACCCTGCTGTTTGTCCAAGAGTGATACATTTATTTGGGGTAAACTTAAAAATTAATTTATTGCCATTTAAATTTCTAACGATGGAAAACCAGGGAGCCAAACCTCCCTCACCATTACTAGCCCCTCAATAACCAATTTTCATATCTTCAGCATGAGGTATAAAGATTT
Source organism: Phoca vitulina (assembly GCF_004348235.1). Lineage (NCBI taxonomy): Eukaryota > Metazoa > Chordata > Mammalia > Carnivora > Phocidae > Phoca > Phoca vitulina. The sequence continues at coordinate 6,889,944 of NW_022589707.1, forward strand.
TTAGGTATGATAACCAAGAAAGGCTGTGTCTACACTTTCAGAGAGAAGAAACCGATTGGCTGGGACACTGATATTTCCTGGCTCACCGGAGAGGAACTGCATGTAGAAGTGTTGGAAAATGTTCCGCTTACCACACACAACTTTGTATGTACTTTTACATTTTTTCCAAATGTCAAAAGCATTCAGGTTCTTGCACATGAATTTTTATTTAGGGAATATGAAATATAGATGCATAATTTTGGGATTGATATTTTACCTACGTTGAAAATCAGTTCTGTTCTTTAAAAAATTTGTATTTAAACTAAAGAGTTTTATTTTCTTTTTAATTTGAAAAAGCAATAAATGTCTTTCATTAAAAGGAACTGAAAAGAAAATCTGAATGGTACAAAAGTATATCATGTGAGAAAAGGAAAATACCTAGTAGGGTAAACACTTACTAATTATTGTATGGTCTTCCAAACTCTTTCTGCTTATACAACCGTGTGCTTATTATACCTTGGGAGCCCAAAGTTCTCTCCATTCTTTTTTTTCTCCCTTCCCTTCCATTAATTTCCATTTCTTTCCTAAAACTAAAAATGGAGTCCTGTTCTGTGTGATAGTCTTCATCTTTAAAAAAAAAAAAAAAATTAAACAGTGCATCATGGATGTCTTTCCACGTCAGTACACCTAGTGTTATGTTTATAGTGATTGCATAATAGTCTATAAGAATATAAATTCAGTATATTTATACTTAACCATCCTCTATTAATAGACATTTAAGTTTTTTTTAATCTGTTTTGTACAGGGCTAAACAATCTTTTTGCATACATCTTGATATACTTGCGTTAATGTTTCTGAAGGATGAGTTAGTGGAAGTGGAATAGCTCTCCTTGAGGACCTCTCCCTTCATCTGGTTTTTGCATTTGCTGGAACCTAGCCTAAGCTAAGTGTCACCAGCATGATACCTGGAACGTGGGGCATCTCCACCTTAGAGATGAGGATATAGTGCCCAGAGCTTGAGAACCTACCCTCTAAAAGGGTAAGGCAGAAGCCAGGAGTAGAATGATCTATAAGGCAGGAATGCATTTCTCACTTTCTATTATATATGGAATTTTGACCATAGTTTATATTTTCTAGATGGATAGTTAGTTATTGCTACCCTTTCGGCATCAAGTGCTTTCCCATGTGCTTTGATGATTAGTACAGCTGGACTCCTAAAGCAGACGAATAATGAGCTGATTTCCTTGGGGATTTGTGCTTTCAGGGCTCCATTAGTGGTGAATAATGGTGAATAATTTGTGCTTCAATAAGGCATCTTTTCAATGAGTGTTGTCAATCAGATTTACTATGTAGCAAATAGTTTTGTAATGAAGACCTAGCAAGTTCATTACTATTGATTTTTTTTAATTTATAGAATTTCAAGTGGAAAAATCTGAAGATAATTTTAAGTTTTTAGGAATCCAAAAACAGTAGAGGTTACATTTCATGAAGATTACTACTCTTTTTCCTAATTATTTTTCTTGGCTAGAAAGTAGTTAGGAGGTAAGAAGACCTAAGTTGTTAACCATAAAATGGTGTTAAAGTGGTGCCTCAGGAAGATCGTTGTCACAAGAGGATAATGGAAACAAGCTGCAGCCTAGTTCCAGAGTATGGAAATCCTCACAACACAATTGGAGACCTGCCAGTAAATATCTATTAAGAACTTCCCATTTGCCAACACTGTGTCTGATCTGGGACTATAACAATGAATAAGAAAAAACAATATCCCTGCCTTAGAGTAGAGAGACAGATGTTTTGATAAGAGAATTTCATAAGCGCTCTTAATTACTGTGTATGTATAAAGTACAGTAGATGCACAGAGTAGAGACTCCTAACCTAGCCTTTGAGGAGTCAGGAAGGTTTCCCAAAGGAAGAACTCTCTAAGCTAAGGCCTGATGGATGAGGGAATAGCAGATGGAGTGAAGGGAAGAGTACTCTCAACAGAGGAAACAGGGAGAGAGCATGGAATTTTTCAGTTTTGAAAGTTCAGGGGGAATGGTATAAAGTTGGAGAGTGTAGCAAGAGTTATGGGTAGAGTACGAAGAATCCTGCTCCTAGGAGTCCTTGTAAGGCATGTTAAAGATTTACACTTCTCTTTAAAATAATTGGAAATTGATTGTGAGCAGGGGAGACATGATTGGATTTGTGTTTCAGAACAATTGCTCTGAGTGCCATGTAGAGGCAAGAGTAAAAGCACGCGTTCTACTTGAGAAAGGGAGAGAATTTCTCTCTGCTTCTCTGTGCTCGGTTTTGCTGGCAACTCAAGCAATGCTGCTTATGCCTCCCAGTTTCTTAGTCCGTTATAAAAGCAGTTCTTTGGTATTTGCCTACATTCCAGGAGTCCCGGGGAACTGGCAGGGTGGAGGAGGCAGGAGAGTTAGAAAAACAAGAAAATGTACCTTCCTGTACTCACTTTTATTGACAAAGATATACTCCCAGATCCAATTATATGTCACCATTTATACTCAAATGCATTCCCACATTTGCTTCTGATTTCCATTCCTCTGTGCTTTCCTCTGTCCTCTCCTACTGCCATGTTTGGTTTTCTCCTTTACATACACAAACAGCCTGGTACACATAGTTTTCAAATAGAAGTCAGTAGCAGGAAGAAAGAGTGCAAGCGAGTAGATTAATGAAAAGAGAAATTAGAACTTCGTGAAATTCAACGGATTATTAGGTGAGTGAGAAATGGAGAGGATAGGAGAGGATCAGATGACTATAAAATGCTGATTCCTGTGAACATGTTTTGTATATTTCTGTGCTCTATTTTCTGAAATCCTGCAAGAAATATGAAAAACGCTTGCTTTGGCACATAAATGTTAAATGTTTTCGCCACATAAATGTTAAAGGTTTTCTAATTTCTTGTATATCCAGAGACAAACGGAAAAGTAACAAAGCTAAAAACGAGCAGTTGCCTTTTATATCCCCTAGAAAGTGATACATAAGACAAAAAGGTGAAGAAAACAAGAGCCACTCTTAAATTAAATTACCCGAATGTTCTCAAAAAGCCTAGAATGGCTGATGTGCTAAGATATCATTTTCTTGATGAGACATTATTTTTAAATAACTGTATCCTGTTAAATGCATGTTTATTGGAAAAAGTTTGGTAAACTGTGGGTATTGAAATCAATTTAATGGATCATGAAAGACATTTCCATATAGTAGAAAGTCCTGATGTACATTATATATAGTCAGGGTAAATACTATTATCTGAATATAGGTATGTCCTGGGTCATAATGTAAAATGTAGTTCTTACTGTTGTTAGTGATGAAAACTATCTGAGAAACAGGTGAATTGAGAATACACACAGCAAAGACAAAGGACGAAATAGAGTCAGCCATGCTCTCACCACTCTGAAATAGCCACTGTTAACATTTTGGTATTTCTCTTATGTTTTCTGCTCATTCTGTACCCAAAACAGATACTCTAAAAATAATTTCTGGCTTCAGTAGTTATCAAGGTAGAGCCTCCCTAATGTAATTCTTTTTATGTGACCTCTGTGTAGATCATTTGTCTTCTCACATGGAGTCCTTCCATGTTGCCTTTTAAGTTTCCTGGAGAGGAATGTTCACAAATTTAGGTGTTCTAATCCTCTAACAAACTGATAATTGGTTAGAAGTGGTTCTTACTGTCTTTTAGGTAATTTTCCTGTTCCTTAGCCTAGTTAGTTTCTGTTTTAAAGCTCTTTGGGTGATTATCTCCCCATTACTAAATAGTAACTTTAAGCCATAGTTCCTTGCTTTATCAACTTCGGCCACTATTTACTGATTCCAAAGGGAATTAGCTCATTTGTAGCATTACAACCTTTCTTCCTTCTTCCCCTCCTTCAGTGTGATTTTTTTGGATTTTTTGTTGGTTGGTTTGTTTTGGGGGCAGGTTCCTCTATTGGATACCTTTGTAACTTTAAGTAATATAAATATACCATTGTTTCTTGTTCTGTCAACACCAGTAAGCATCTCTTAACTCCTTTCTTTGTACAGTTACTAAAGTGTGCCCTTACCCTTCCTTTCACCCTTGTTCCCTCCTTCTACTTATCATCTCTATTTTTACTTTCATGGAGTCAAGCTTGAAAATAGTTTCCAGTCTTTTACTCACTTTCCATCTTCTTGACTTCTGAGTTTTTTTTATTGTATATTGGGTGGGAGATAAATACATATAGTCCATCTATTGTCTTGAACCCCCGGGTTTCCATTTTAGTATCTTCGTGTGTAAGACGGTTCTCAGGATATGAACATATTAAAGATTTGTTATTATAAGCAAGAGAGTAAATAAGTTGATATCTAAGAAGATTCTTGCAAGTTTTTGAAATTCTCTATGATGTTTTTTACTTTGCAGGTACGGAAAACCTTTTTCACCTTAGCATTTTGTGACTTTTGTCGAAAGCTGCTTTTCCAGGGTTTTCGCTGTCAAACATGTGGTTATAAATTTCACCAGCGTTGTAGTACAGAGGTTCCACTGATGTGTGTTAATTATGACCAACTTGAGTAAGTAATCAAAAAAATCTCTTTTCTATCTACATTTTATTTTTCCTAGTGTGAAACTAGTGTATCTTAGAGTCTGGGAATTTTCTGTCCAGTAGAGTTACAGGAAATTAGAAAAGGCTGGCTAGAGAATACTGTGTAGTATAGGCAGTACTGCTCTCCCAAATGGTCATTCTGACTCAGCTGTACATGTCATCTATGTCTTATATCCTCTCTTAGTTAGTAAAAGATCCCTTGCCCATAGACATCATTTTTAGATGGTTTTTGGGAGGAGAGTGGGTGTGATTTCAATTAAGTTAACCATTATATTTGTGGATCACAGATCAGGGGTTCTGGTTCTGTCACTATTTTGTAAATTATATATATTCTCTCTCTCTTTCTCTCTCTGTCTCTTTCTCTCTCCTTCAACCTCCCCTGCCCAGTTTATTTAAAAGTAAGATATAAAATCTTTATACCCGGTGTTTCTCTTTCTAAAATTTCTATTTGCTTTATGCCAGAGTTTCTGTAATAGATTAGACTGAGTCTATTGTAGTCTCTCTTGTTGCTGCTGCTCCTGCTGTCAAGGTCTTTTTACTTTTCTCAATCACTTGAGCAAAGAGAATCCAACTCTATAAAGTGTATTATAATGATGGAATCTAACTGAGACAGTAGATACATTTTCTTCTAATTCCTTAACCATAAAGCATGATTTTTCCCCTCTAATATGTAGAAATTTGCTGTATAGAGCAATTAGTTTTAGATTATAAGCTTGCCTTTCAAAGTACAATGTAATTTTTTTAAAATAAGCTTTTAGGCAAAAATACAACTAATTGAATTTAACAATCATTTCTGAAAGTGGAATTTGATCTCGTATTTCTGTTAACTCTGTAATGTATTCTGGTGTATGAAGCTTCTGGGTTTTGCACAAGTTAGGTTTGCTTTGTTTTGTTTTTGTTTTTGCCTCACAGTTTGCTGTTTGTCTCCAAGTTCTTTGAACACCACCCAATACCACAGGAGGAGGCCTCCATAGCAGAGACTGCCCTTACGTCTGGATCATCCCCTTCCGCTCCCCCCTCCGATTCTGCTGGGTATGATTTGACTCCTGCTGTTCAATGGCAGTGCTATTTGAGCTGGTTTCTTTTGGATCTTTTGGTTAATTATAAACCTTTCCAACTACTTGGATTGTTAAATTAAGGATTTTTCTTCAGGTAACTTATTTTATCACATAAGGCAAATTCATACATGCATTTGGTAAGATACGTGGGATTAAAACTGACATAGACTGTTTCAGGACCAGTCTTGAAAAAAATCAAGTAACGGATCATTTAGAGTCCCTGCCTTGTGCTCATCACTTTATTAGGTAATATTCAAATATAGAAGTGTATGATTTCCATTTAGAAAAGTAGCATTGACCAATGAGACAATGGCAAACAATTTAAAAATAGTATATAATTATAGTCTTCGGTTTCTCAGATGATATGATATTTTAAGCCTTTTTTTTTTTTATTGAGACAGTTTTCTTTTTTTTTTTTTAATTTTTTTATTGTTATGTTAATCCCCATACATTACATCATTAGTTTTAGATATAGTGTTCCATGATTCATTGTTTGTGCATAACACCCAGTGCTCCATGCAGAACGTGCCCTCCTCAATACCCATCACCAGGCTAACCCATCCTCCCAACCCCCTCCCCTCTAGAACCCTCAGTTTGTTTTTCAGAGTCCATTGGCTCTCATGGTTCTTCTCCCCCTCCGATTCCCCCCCTTCATTCTTCCCCTCCTGCTACATTCTTCTTCTTCTTTTTTTCTTTCTTAACATATATTGCATTATTTGTTTCAGAGGATATTTTAAACGATGCAAGGACATAAATATGATCATATTTACCATAGACAGGAGAATAGTGATAGTAGTCAAAAACATTTAATGAAGAAATGATATTTAAACTGGACCTTCAAGAATTCTAGAATCTGAATGAATCCAGGGAATAAAAAGCATGGTGTGGTGGGTTGGTAGGGGAGAAATAGCATAAACAAAGGGAATGGGGTGGTAGATTTGAGAGAGAGTGAACACAGGCTAATCTAAATTGAGAAGTATCACATATAAGACCAGATTATAAAGAGTGTTGGAATTCAAGCTGGAATTTAGACTTAACGGAAGAGGGGAAAAAAGTAAAGGTTTTTCAACAGAGGACTAACCTGGTGAAAATTTAAAGAAAGAAGCACTTAGCAGTGATACACAGATAGATCAACGGACAAATGTTGTGATTGAAGAAGGCCAACTCAGATGCTGTTCATAATGAAGACAGAGGCAATAAAGACTTGAACTGGGGTGGTAGCATTGTGGAGAAGGGATGGATATGTATAAAGTGTAAAGAAAAATATTAATAGTATTATTAGTTGTCGAGGATAAAGGTGAAACTGACTTTAAAGATAATATAAATGCATCATATACTCAAGCTTCATAGTGGGGGAAAAAATGATGAGTAATAGATATTAGTGTTTTGGAGAATTTCTTACACAGGTCTGTGTACTCTTTCCCTTTTGGATTTGAGGCAGAATAAATTATGCCAAACCTAATAAATTAAAGCCAACCTTTCTAAAGGTCTCATAGGCTAGAAAATTTAGCAAAAGACTTATATTAAGGACTGGATGTTTTTATCTACTTTGGAACACTAGAAAATGCAACCATTAATTTTTTTTTTTTTTTGCCAGGTTGTAACAGTTACCTGCTCTGGTGGAGTCCTGTTATTCCTGTTATCTCTATTGTTAGTTTTATGTACCTGGGTCTTTCTTAGAGCAAAGTGTTGTTATTGTTTGTTTTGATTTTTAATTAATCTTTTGGTTATGGCATTTACTCCTGGCAGGTTCTGTAGACCATCATGCCTTTCTAATGGCAGGTTCCAGTTCTCTGAGCAGAGTTACAGAACACCACAATGAAATTAGCATGGTCTTTCTGAAGGTTCATAATGGCAGTTACCTTCCACTGAAAGGGTGCTGTCTTAAAACTGAGAAACAACCACAAAACTGAGAAACCATTTGCCTATGCCATGAGTATTTTATTTATAACTAAACTGAAGTACATTCTGGTCTTGAGCAAATGATAAGAAAGGTGTTCAAACTTTTGCTTTCCTGATGCTTTTAGGTCACAAGCGTCTATATATGCCTGTGAAAACATAGAAGCCAGTCCTGTTCTGAACTGCTCTTCCTTTGCATTTTGTTAACAGTTCTTATATTAGCACTGTAGTGCTCATGAAACGCTTATAATAATGGATGTAACCAAGACATACTGGAGAAGTGATAACATTGGCCAGTCTGTACTTCCTTTTCTGCTTTTTAAAAATGCTATGGGATGTATGAATGTCTGAAAAGTCAGCATTTTAAAATTTGCATATTGCTGAACAGGAGTAGTCACTTTGCTTCAGAACTTTTAATATTCTTAAAAAACTTTTAATGTTCTAGATTGAAAATGAGATCTAAACTAATGTAATTTGCTGAAGGGTGTTAGAGGTGAAATTCTTTTTCTTTTTAATCTAATACTGCTTTAAAGAGGTTTGCAGCAAGATAGATAGAGATATCAGGAGAAGCCAGTTTGCTGACTCCCAACATACTTCACAGGGTATAAATCACCTTGGTCCAGGTAAAAACATCCATAGAAACTGAATTTTATTAGTCCCCAGAAATGATGAGAGTTATTAGAGATATACTGGTGTACAGTGACCAGAATTAGAAAAGACTGAATCAGAATTCCAGGTGAATTCACTTCCCTGAGAAATATAGCTATTGTATAGACCAAAGTTCTTGTGTTGGATGGACCAGTACTCAGTCCACTTTTAGAAGATATTTATGAGAAAAAAAAAAAAAATCTTAGAAGATATTTATGAGAAACCAAATTATAATCCAAAGATTGCTTTTGTTAAACATGGGATTAGGACATGACTGAGAAGTTTAATGATACCAGGACATAATTACTTGAAGTTTTCTCCAAAGTTATAAACTTGCTGTCAAGGCTAGGTAAATTGACTTTATGGACCAACGTATGCCTTCTGCTGGGTGGTGTTAGATACCAACTGCCAAATACAGTCTTTCTGATTTTGTGTAATACACAGGATATCTTCACTTTCTTATATATCCATTCTTTAGGTAATAAAGTCTATCATATTAAATCCAGGTTTTTGTTTTTCCTACTTCTGGACCAATGCCCCTTGAATACATGTTCTGCCTTGTTATAAACTACACATTGCAGTCATGGTGTTAATTCAGTAACTTTCAGAAATGACTTGCTGTCACTTATGCCTACATCAGACCAATTATATTGATTAGACTCCCTACACAACTGTAGTTAATTCAGGCTCTTTCCACTTTTAAGTCCTAACTTAAATTATGCTATTGACTTGAGACTTTAAATCAGCCTATGGTTTTTTAAAAGTAGGTGCATTTTCCAAAACTTTTTTAAAAAACCAGTTTTGTCATTTTTACATTCTTTTACCTGTTCCCAAAATCCCTTAGCAAAAGGCATATATTGGCTGCCAAAGGCAAAAGTAAAGATAGCTCTGTCACAAACTAAAAATTTCTCAATAATTAATAGAATAAAAAGGACAAGTGGAGCATGGTAATTTTTCTAAAGGCCGGATCCATCAGTTTTATCCTGTAATTCTCCTTGGGTGATACTTATTTTTTAAAGTACATAATATTTTATTATTTTTATTTCAGTTCTAAGTGGACTCCATTAATATGAACAGATAAGCTCAAAATGTCTTTCCCTACCCTTAAGAGCATGCTTCAGAGGGTCAAACTATAAACTGGTGTGGTTCAGATTTTGTTAACATGCTTTATTCAGAACCTTTAAAAAAAAAACAAAAACAAACTTTTTGTCACTATTTGGCTTCTTTGGCCCTTCAAACCCCTGTCTACTCCTTTTGTACTATATTTTCTTCCCATTCCTTTCTAAACCCTGTCCCCTCACAAAATGTCTTTGTATTCCTCCACATTGTCTTTCTGGCTATGTCTTAATAACTACTAAATAATGCAGATGATTACAGAGTTTGCATAAAATGGGGTGGAATGATAACCAGTCTCTGTAGAGAGGCTGTTAGCACTGTGTCATTCTTTGGTCTTGGTGGAGCTCACTGAGACAACCATACCTCCTCTATCATATGATACTCCCTTCCCAGTTCCCTTGGATATCCTTTCTGAGGGACCTAAACTCCTCACTGATGTTTACAATCTATTCGCAAAACTTTAGTGTGCTCTGTGAGTGCCAGGTTCATTTCAGGGCAGTGAGAGATCTACAGTACGAAAATAGATCATTCTGTCACCTATTTTGATGATCTCATAAAAAAGCAATTTTTAAAAAGATTTGCTTTAATGCTTAACATATGATTCCCTTTTGTTGCTCAATTATTGGACATGATAAAAAATTTAAAATATGAGAGAACACTATAAGGGGTCATCTTTTGGATTTGCAAATGGTCTTTTGCTATTATTCAAGATTTTAATTCAATGCTATGTAAAGCAACAGATACATCTTTCAGGCCCTGAAATCCACAGGTGTATTTTCCAAAATATTCATAATTTCCTAATACTTTCCATAAAAATCTCATTTTAGTAACTTTGGCTATCAAGAAATGACAAAGGTAGAAAAAAATAGCAGATATTATTCAGTCAGTCTCTAGTATCTAGAGATTTTGGTGTAACTTTAGAGAGTTTCTTCAGCTGACTAACCACAGGTAATTTCTAGCCATTTGTAGATTTCCCTGGAGTTTTTTGGATAAGAATCATTTACCATTGATAGTCCCTGGAGGGTCTGCTTGAGCAAAAGCAGCTTTGTCGGTATTAGCTGTAGGCATATGTTAGTTTTTTAAACAATTACTGCTGGGTTTTTAATGCTTTACAAGGAAATCTTTATATCATCCATTTTTTTATGTTATTATCTCTATAAAGTTGCTCTGAACTTATCTTTCAATGACTTGATTTTTCCAGGCCCCAAATTCTCACCAGTCCGTCTCCTTCAAAATCCATTCCAATTCCACAGCCTTTCCGACCAGCAGATGAAGATCATCGAAATCAATTTGGACAACGAGACCGGTCCTCATCAGCTCCAAATGTGCATATAAACACAATAGAACCTGTCAATATTGATGTAAGTAATCCAGCATTGTTAGAACTAAAAAAAATCAAGTGTATTTCTTTATTTTTGTGCTAAAATGCTTATAATATAGATCAGAAATGCACGTCAGTTATTATTAGTGGTAGACTTTTCTTCAATTACTGATCAGAAAAGCCTTGTCATCTTCTCTGATGGTATTAAATACTTAACTGGTGCCAAATTATGGAGTTGTTCTGATTTTTTTCCTTATGACATTGTTTCTGCAGAAGTCTTATCTTCATTTGTTTAACAGATAATCCCTTGGCCATTTTATGGTAAAGAAAATAGAAATACAACTACAGATTTTCTATTTAGATCAATTTGAAATCTTTATCTAAATTTCTAAAAGTACAACTTTGAGTTAAATAACCCTTAAGAACTAATCATTACTTTATGTACAAGACATGCAAAACTACCTTTTACCTTCCTTATTTTTTTGACTGTAACATTGTATTCCATCTCTCTATATATCATGAATTTTTGCATATTCTTTTTTTGTAAAGTTTCTCCCTAAGTTCTAATCATTCATTTTTAAAAATGTATCTTCTCTTGTGTAATCATCATATACTGTAATCCCATATCTTCAATTATTTTAGCCACCCTCTAGCTGGTCACTCTTGATGTTTTTACTTTTCCGGTTTATCTTGCGCACTGTAACTTAATTATATACCTTAGTGATGCTTCTTCAATTAGATCTTCTTGGCAGCAGAAACCATTCCTAATATTAGTTCACTTGGCACCTGTCTTAGAACTAAGTACATAATTGGTCATCAAAAAATACTTGTTTCAGTAAAAGGGTTAGAAGATGAAACAGGAAATTTTCCATATTATAGACCAGGGATCAACAAACATCTTCTTAAAGGGCCAGATAGTAAATATTTTAGGCTTATGGGTCATATGATCTCTAATGACAACTGTTGAACTTTGTCATTGTAGTGTGAAAGCATCCAGATATAATACATTATAAACAAATGGGTGTGGCTTTATTTCCATAAAATTTTATTTACAGAATAATCCAGTAATTGAGTAACAGAAGAGAATAAGGTGCTCTTGCTACCTGAGCTGTGGTGGGCTGGGGATCCCGATCTTAGAATTAGGTGTCACTTCTCCCAGAATTTGTGCTTTCATATAAAGAATATAGGTTATCCTTGGGGCGCCTGGGTGGCTCAGTTGTTAAGCTTCTGCCTTCGGCTCACGGGTCCTGGGTCCTGAGATCGAGCCCTGCATCAGGCTCCCTGCTCCGCAGGAAGCCTGCTTCTCCCTCTCCCACTCTCCCTGCTTGTGTTCCCTCTCTCACTGTGTCTCTCTCTGTCAAATAAATAAAATCTTTTAAAAAAAAAAGAATATAGGTTATCCTTAATCTCTGTAATAAGCAACAAAACAGAAAACCCACCAAGCTTGTTTGCCTTGGGGAAAGTAATTATATTTAAAAAGGAAGTTAAAAATAAATAAACAAATAATAAAAATAAAAAAGAAGTTAAAACTGTTTCCCCAAGTAAACAGGGTACTAGAATTAGTGAGGTGGTTACTTGTATGTTAGAAGATAGGAATTGTTCTTATTTTACAGGCATTCCTTATGTGAGTCCTCAGAGTTATAAGGTTGAGTAGAGAAGCAAAAATTGTCCTAACAGGAAAATATTCACTTATTAACAGACTACTTTAATATTAGTACCCACACAAACATTCCTCCCCATCTAATACCAGTTTGCATTCCAATCCCCTTACATCATTATCCAACATTTCAATGAAAACATAATGCAAATTGATTGCAAATCTGGCAAAAAAAAAAAAAGGAAAGATTTTAAGGCTTTTATGAAGACCGTGAAAAAGGACTTTGGAGAACTACTGAAATTACAAAAAGCCATTGAGAAATAAGGAATACAGTAGAATTAAATTAGTCCAGTTAATAATAGAAAAGAAACATAAAGATGACAATATAATAGGTTCTTCAAATGAAAATAATTTAAGTATCAAAGGATTGATAGAGGCCCTTCAGGGAATTGATGAAGCCCTCTAAAATTTTTATAAAGATTTATTTATTTATTTATTTATTTTAGAGAAAGAGAGAGAGCATGAGCAGGTGAAGGGGCAGAGGCAGAGGGAGAGAACCCTCAAGCAGATTGCCCCGCTGAGCGCAGAGCCCAACATAGGGAGGGCTCCATCTCAGGACCCTGTGATCATAACCTGAGCCAAAACCAAGAGTCAGCTGTTTGAGTCACCCAGATGCCCCTACAATTTTTATAAAAATGATTATGCCTGTGATATAAAAGATGAATATGAAATTGAGGATTTCAGTTTGTTCTATCAAAACTTCTGTATTGACCAAAAAAAAAAAACTTGATTTCTATGTTCTAAGAATTAGCATATTGAAATTATATCTTAAAATTTATTGGGGCACCTGCGTGGCTCAGTCAGTTTGGTGGCCAACTCTTGATTTCAGCTCAGGTCATGATCTCACTGTCCTGGGATCAAGCCCTACATCGCATCAGGCTCAGCGTGGAGTCTGCTTCAGGATTCTCTCTCTCCCTCTTCCCTTCCCCCCACCCCCCCTCTCAAATAAATAAATAAATCTTAAAAAAACAAAATTTATGGGGCACCTGGGTGGCTCAGTCGTTAAGCGTCTGCCTTTGGTTCAGGTCATGATCCCAGGTCCTGGGATCGAGCCCTGCATCGGGCTCCCTGCTCAGCGGGAAGCCTGCTTCTCCCTCTCCCACTCCCCCTGCTTGTGTTTCCTCTCTCGCTGTGTCTCTGTCAAATAAATAAATAAAATCTTGAAAAAAAATTTTTGTTAAATGTAAAAGAAAAACTTTATTATAAATTTTAATTTCATTTTTCAAGATAAATTTCTAAATTCTGGACTTTGTTCCCACTTTTTACTTTGAAATTTTTTCTCTATTTTTATTGGATTCATTTTAAGTGGCCTTTTACTAATATCAATTTTCCTCAACTAATAAGGTCTTCCTTTATCTAGCTAGACCTGAATACAAAGGAAGAAAAAAGTGGGAGAGGGAAATATGGGAATAATGAGATTGTGAAATAAGAAATCAAATCTTGTAAGTTAGGTCTATTCGCATTATGTTCAAAATTGTAGCCATTTTTCAATACTAACATCCTTTTAGACTATTTCCCTCTAGACTTTTTTACACCTCTATCATCATCTGTTTCCTTGTTCCACAACTTTCATTGACTTCGCACTGATTTTAAGATAATATATAAATTCTTTAGCATTTTCATTCAATTTCAGTCATTTCATTCAGCTCCAGTCATTATTTATCATTTATTATTCTAGCAAACAAGGTTGTTTTGACTTGTTTTTGACATACTTGGCAATATTGGCTCTGGGATAGGCACTATGACAGAACTGGGAATTAAGGATGAATTAGAACACGGCCTTTGACCTCAAAGAGGTCAGAGTCTAATGGATGAATCAGACATATAAATAAATAGACATTAAAAATATATAGTGGTAGTTTATAGAAGAGAGTAATAAACTCTACATTGTTGTATATAGGAATATTTAACAGAGAAAGGATAACATTTAATCCACATTGTAAAAGATGAATGCGTAGGAGTTGATTTAAGGACACTCAGTGGGGGTTTTAAGAAGAAAGGACATTTGTTAAGGAAATAGTATGTGCAAAAGTATGGAAGTACCTTTGCATGGGATGTAATTAATAGTTGATATTGTAGGAGTTTAGGACTCGGGAGAAGGGTAGGGAATGGTAGAAGACAAAACTAGGTAGGTAGAGTGCATACTGAAAGGCATTTTGTCTTACTTTAAGGTCTCTGTAGGAGTTGGTAGTAGAGAGTTTGAAAAATTTTGAGTGGGAGAGAAAGTGCTCAGCTCTATATTCTGGAAGAATCTTGAATTCATGAGAGATTTGTAGGCAAGACTGTTAGGAATGATATTGAAAATGCCTACTGTTTATGAATGCTTACTCTATGGCAAGTACTGTACGAAGAGCTTTACATAAATTTTCTCACTCTGTCCCCATAAACACTCTTGGGTTAAGTACTATTTTTATTCTTATTTTACTGTTGAGAAAATTAGATTTGGGGAGGTTAAGAAACTTCCCAAGATCTCATCACTGATAAATGATTGAAATGGGGTATAAAACCTGCTTTTTCCTGCTTATGCTTAACCACTCTTCTGTGAAGTAGTAGAAGAAAGGGTTGAAAGAGATGAGAGGTAGAAGATAATGCCCACATTTCTCTGGCTTGGGTGAATAGACAGTATTCATTCCATTCATTAGGATAGGAAATACCAAAGGAAGGACAGGACTTGTAGAAATGAAAATGGTAACTATTATTTTGAACATTTTGACATTAAGATGTCTGAGGGACTTTACTGGTTTAGAAGTCCAGTAGCAGGGGCGCCTGGGTGGCTCAGTCGTTAAGCATCTACCTTCGGCTCAGGTCATGATCCCAGGGTCGTGGGATCGAGCCCCGCATCGGGCTCCCTGCTCAGCGGGAAGCCTGCTTCTCCCTCCCCCACTCCCCCTGCTGTGTTCCCTCTCTCACTGTCTCTCTCTCTGTCAAATAAATAAAACCTTAAAAAAAAACCAAAAAAACCAGTAGCAGTTAAATATAAGGACCTTGAGTAGAGATACAGATTTTGGAGTAATTAGCATATTTGTCAGTTAAAACCATGAGTGTAAATGTATTACTCAAAGAGTATATGTAGAATATAGGGTAGAATGTAGGGTAGAATATGCAGCCCCATTGAATATTATTAACATTTGAGGTCCAGGCAGAGACTGTCGTTTTGCGTCTCTTTTGTGGACTGCTCTTCCTAACTTCAGATAAGTAAGAGAAAGTAGTGTTGCAGAAGCCAAAGGGACTTCAAGAATGCTGAAGTAGTTGATGTCAGTTGCCAATGAGACTCAAATGTGATAAGGACTGAAAATGACTATTAGACTATGTCATTTTGTCATTTTGACTTCATTGAGAACTGTTTTAGAGGGTTGGTGGAGGAGAGCAAGGCAGGTGAAGATGTGAGTTAAGTGTGAGTTTTGAGAAGCTTGGCTGTAAAGGAACAGGGGCTATAGATTAAAGCAGGGTTGAGGGACAGTTGTTTTTAATGTGAGAGTCTTACGCATATTTGTAACTTGAGGGAAAGAAGCAAGTGAAGAGAGAGGTTGAAAATAACAAAATAGGGAATAATTGATACAGTAAAGTTCCTTTAATGTGGAAACAAAGTTCCTCAGAGGCTATGAGGAATTAAAGATGGACATAGCTAGAGCTCTGCAGCTCTTTACAGGCTGTATGATCTTGGGCAAATGACTTAACCTTGAAGCTAGAAGTGTCTGCCTCTTACAGTGGGTTGAAAATTCTTATTGTGCCTTGCACATAGTAAGAATTCAGAAATTATAGCTAACATTACTGTGCAAATATTCGTAAATATAGGGGCAGAACAGAATGTTCTCTGATGGCTTCTGTTTTCTCTATCATGCTAAAGGGAAAAAATAATAAGTAAGAAAGGAACTACAGGACATGAGAAAGAGTTTGAAATAGCCAGTATTGGAATAATAGAACATTCTCTTTAACCTAGAACAAATAAAAAGGTTGTTAAGGAGCTTTAAGAACAGATTGAAAAGTAGAAGTTTATGGTGCAGTAAGAGTGGAAAAAGGCAAAATTGGCTGATCCCTGGTGATGGGGAGTCACAAGGCTGGTGCAGCAAAAAGGAAAGGGATGTGGCCTTTCTGCCTTGTCTTGTTCTTTCTGTCCAGCAGGTCCTCTGCTTCCAGCGCCCCTACATTTCTCTCTATCCCTCAGACCCCAACTCATAGCTCATCTCTTGAAATACTTCACCAGTGATCAGGTCTTATAAGTTACTTATTCTTTGAACTTGTGTAGCACTAAGAATCTTTTCACCTGGGGCACCTGGGTGGGTCAGTCGGTTAAGCGTCTGCCTTGGGCTCAGGTCATGATCCCAGGGTCCTGTGATCTAGCCCTGTGTCGGGCTCCCCACTCTGCGGGAAGCCTGCTTCTCCCTCTCCCTCTGCCTACCACTCCCCCCTGCTTGTGCTCTCTCTCTGTCAAATAAATAAATAAAATCTTAAAAAAAAAAAAAAAAAAAAAAGAATCTTTTCACCCATACTGTTTATTTGGAGGTTAACTAAGCATCTTTGGCACCTCTTTTGTTTTCTTAAGCTATTATTCTTATATTATTTAATTTCCATGTTTGTATGTCTTTCTTCCACTTAGATTACAAGCTCTCAAGAACACAAAAAGTTAGTGACACCACCAGGATTTTATATTTATTGGTAGCCACACAACCCCTAATACCTAGCACCTTGTTTGCCAGATATATAAGTATTTGTTGGTTATTCTGTAGAAGATGTTGAAGGCTTTATATAATACATTGAACATGATAGAAATGCATCTGTGGAATTTACTCTAGGTCTTAACCTATAAACAAAAAGCTGCCTGTTTGCAAAGAGCCTTCGAGCCTGTTTAGAGACATTTGGGGCCATTCAATCCCTCATATTTAAGTTAAACTGGGTAAAAAACAAAGTTCTACCTATGAAGGTCCAAATTGCATTGCATTGCCAGTAGACTTGTCCCTCCCCACCCCCAGTATTATCTGTTGTAAAAAGCTATGTTTTAATCATAAGGACAGATTTTAACAAAACCCTTGTTTGAGCCATTTTGATTTTTTCCCTTCTCATGTTTCCTTATACATCTGTATTTTTTATAATTGTAATCAATGTACATTTAATTTTATTTTTTATCATTATAAACATGTTTCACAATATAAGCTTCATAATTATTTCAGTAGCTGCATAATACTTATTAAATTGATGCACCATAATTTACTCAACCCAAATGTTAGTATGTCTATAATAGGGAAATAATTATTTCTGATTTTTTTAGTATGATGGATAATGCTGCACTGGACATCCTTGTGCATATCATTTTTTCTTCTGAATTATTTCCTTAGGAAAAATTCCCAGAAGTGGAATTACAGGATCAAAGGGTATGAACATTTTATGGCTCTTAACATGTGCCGGTAGAATTTTTTTTTAAGAAGTGACACAGCCATTGGTTTTGAATGGCCTGAAATGGATTTCAGCATTTGATCAGGACTAATAATCCCTTCAGTATAGGGTTAGGTTGGAAGTGCTTCCAGATGTTTATTTTATCATGTTGACCAGCTAATTTCATATTCTTTCTGTTTTGTGAAGTCATTATTAAGATAGGTATTATTTTGAATTTACCTTTGTGTTAATGGTTAGTGAAAAGTTGAGTGTTGTTATTACTTTCTTACCATATGCTTTGAATAAATATCCATTACTGTTTATTTGTAGGACTTGATTAGAGACCAAGGGTTTCGTAGTGACGGAGGTAAGTAGTGATTTCCATTAAAAAAACAAAAAAACAAACTCAGAGAAAAATGCAATTGCTTTGCTGCTTGTCTCCTTTATATTTGCTTCTTTCATTAAACACAGACACAGAGGAAAATGTGTAGAGAAAGCCCCAAATATTTTTTGCTTTTCTTTATTATTTATCATTTATATCTAATAAAATTTTAACTGATTTATAAGATGAGTAGAGAAAAAGAGAGAACATAAAAGGGAGTCTTAAATGTACTATCCACAATTTTAAAATTATCAAAGAGAGAGCCTTAACTATTTTACCCACTTTACTGATTTCTAACCATCTCCAAAACTCAAGACGCTAAATTTCCTTTGGGAGCCTCCACTAATACCACTAATTGTTAACAATTGAGCTTAGAATCAGTTAAAACTTGATTTTCCTAAATCATTCTTAGGAAGAATCCCTTAGATTGCCTGTCACAACTTCTCAGTTTGTTAGAATTGTCAGCCTCTTCTCTTCAGCTTTCTAGAAGGATTTGGAATGCGCATTGTATAGAATAGACCCTAATAGAAATCATATTGTCCTCTTATTAGTCCAGTGAATAAAGTAAGTAAATGAGAAATTGAGTTGAGATTTCTTATAGAATTTTCATCAGATATTCACTCTAGCACTCTGTGAAAATTGGGGACATAAAACATTGCTTAAGAAAGTACTTTTAAAGTAAGATTTTACCCCTATATAATGTTTTCCCAAAAATGGTATTTGAAACTATCTTGAAGATTTCTTCCAGGTGGCCCTCCATGCTTGCTTTTTCAGCTGTCTTCTGTCTAATAAGGAAGACCTGCAGAACCTGTTTATCTTGTTGAGAGTCAGTCTCTTCACTGTGACCTGCTTTATCTTCAAAATATCTAAGCCCAGACTTAAAGATATTTTATATTGAATAAACATTGTATAAACCATCTTTTGTTATGTTTCTGTATACCTGTGAACCTGCCACAATGATAACCCTGCCTTATATACTGGATTTAGTGTTCACTTTAGCCTGTAGTTTAAAAAGTTGTGGTTTTTTTCCATTTGTTATTCCGTGAACCCGCCAATTAATGTTGCTGCCAGTTTGACTTTCATATGTCTTAATAACAGTGGCTTTTGATAATTTTGCCCAGTACATCCAGCATTTAAATGTTGCCATCATGTTAGCATCACAGAGTTGACTTAGTCATAAAAACTGCCTGCCTAGTACCAAAAATCAAATGGCATTTCTTGTCCTATGAGTCACTTTATAAAAAGTCATTGGGATTTTATGAAAACAAGCAGAATTTTTTAGACATCCAGAATTATTTTAGCTTCAGCTCATTTATTCCCATGACTTCTTTCATTTCTTCTGTGTGTCTGTCTTCCTGTGTTTGCCTGCCCCTCTCTTTCTCTTCTAACAGCCCCTTTGAACCAGCTGATGCGCTGTCTTCGGAAATGCCAATCCCGGACTCCCAGTCCCCTCCTACATTCTGTCCCCAGTGAAATAGTGTTTGATTTTGAGCCTGGCCCAGTGTTCAGAGGTAGTTGGGCTCTTCTTTCTTGTTTTCACCCAAAGCAAACTAAATATAAACTACAGATTCTGTTTGTGCCTCACCCTCACAGCGTGTGTTTGTAAGTGTGAGAGTTTTCAGTACTAAATTTCTGCTTGGCCTGGCTGGAATGCTCTGAATGTGCTTCTCACACATACTCACTACCACAAGCTTTCTGTATGCTATCTGTTGTAAATTTTTTAAAAGCAAGAAAATTCTGAGCTGAGATGTCCATCTTGTTTTTTGTTATATTACTTACTTTTTGGCCTTGATAACTTCTTAAACTCAGTGGGTGGCAATAAATAATGTATGTTGGGGCGGGAGTGTCCTTCAGTCTGAATTACTTTTATTTTAATCTATTTAATCAGTAGCCTTTATGACTATTAATATTTGTTATCAATTTGTGTGGTTTTTAAAAAAGTAAAAATGGAAATCCCAGTTATGAGATTTTGCTAGACTTTTGGCTTTATTTTTCTGTAATAGCAGGGTTCTTTTTTAAAATGTAGGACATGTACATCTTATATCAAAGGTAGGGAGCATTAAAAAAGGTCTGTAATATATTTGGGATATTTTAGCATACTTTAGAAAATTTGAGGGTTGACACTCTCACTTATGCCCTAATATGAGGGGGAAAGCTAACAGTATAATTTCACTCTTCCATTTCATCTTGCCTTTAATTAGTAGTTAAACTGATTTTCAAAGATTTAAGTCAAAATTCAGACAAGTATCTTGCTATAGATATTTTTAAAGAATTACATTTACTGGCTTTTGCTAGTGTCTGTTATTTATTCTGAATATAGTGGTGGTGTTTCAGATTTTTGCTCTCTCAGCCCAGCTGTTTCTCATAAAATCCATAGAATGGGCTAGAAGTCCTACAGTGCTGAGTAGTGTGACTGAAATAAGTAGTACAGTGCCATCCTCAGTAGATCAGGATTATGAGGCCTGAGCAAGCAGTTAAGGCTTTAGGATGTTGAAAGTTATCAATGGAAATGGATTATGCTCTAGTTAAAGACATTGCAGATGCCATTTTCTCTTAGAAAATTGCATGTTAGATTATGGAAATTCTACATGATGACATGTGTGATGCAGTGATGATAAAATTCTATAGTTTTAACATTGAAATATAGTCATTGGTATCCTTATTCTTTGAAAGGTAGTGACACCTGCCTATCCCCAAATAATAATCTTCTTTAAAAAAAAAAAAAAGATTCTCTGGAGATCTTTTTGTTCTGTATATGCAAATATTATTGGACATCTCAGTTCTACTTAGCTATACAGGCCCTACTAAGAGTCATTGGCCCGAACCCCTCTAAACCAGGTAGATGAACTTGGGATTTTTGCTTAGTCAGCATTTGGAAAAGGATGTGGCCCTGCCAACTGAGTCTCCTTACAGTGTACCCATGGGGCTCACTTGGTTGATAGGATATTTCCATTTGTAGTAAATTGGCCAAGAGGCCATAGCACTTACTTTGCTCTGACTCTGTATGGGTAGCGATTTTTCAGAAAATCTTGAGAAACCTGCTTGGCTTTGTTTACATTAACTTTGTTATACAGGTAACAAATAATCTTTGTTTAGTAGAATAGGAACCCAGGAACCAATGAACTGACCAATATTTCTAACTATTTAAGAGTTAAATAGTATAGGATTTTTAAAGTTTTAGTGGCTAAATGATAGAGCCAGATATTCTTAACATTAAGGCCATTATTATAATATGTTTCCTTTTGGGAGTTTCCATGTGTTTTTATATTGATTGGCTGTTGAGGTAACATAAAATAGTTACAAGGGTGTTTTTAAATTGATTTTACTTCTTTTTATCGAAGAAACAAAAACTTGAGAGTATTGTTTCAGTATTGATCTCTTACTTTAGAAGGATTATTTTTCTTCTGCACTCTGTACCAATAAACAGAGTTTGTATCTGTAATCAGATGTTTTAAAAGTCATTAAATTGGCCAGAAAACTAAAAGAAATTATAGTGCAAATCACCAAATGAGACTTTTTCTTGGCCTGTCATTTCCAAAAGGTGTATATTTAAAGATACGCTGCATTTTTAAAAGAAGTCTAAATCTCTCCCCACCCTCTGCCCCCAATAAATTAATATACTTGATCCTCCTTTAATAGATATATTTTTCATTTCACTAACTTAGGATCAACCACAGGTTTGTCTGCCACCCCCCCTGCTTCATTGCCTGGCTCACTCACTAATGTAAAAGCATTACAGAAATCTCCAGGACCTCAGCGGGAAAGGAAATCATCTTCATCCTCAGAAGATAGGAATCGAATGGTGAGAATATATGATATCTTTTTTCCTCTAAGTTCTTTTGTTTTACAAGTCATAGCTAAATGTAATGTCACCTTTTAGATGGTGTGATATATCGTGGTGCATGATACGTCAGTATGTGACACAGAATTCCCTTAATGAAATAAATATAAGAGCTGATAGTTTTTTGCTTAAAGCATTCCCACACACTGATTTTTGCTCTCTTTTTTGTTTGCTTTGGCATGACTTTTGCACAAATTTTACCAAGAAAACCCTTGGTAGACGGGATTCAAGTGATGATTGGGAGATTCCTGATGGGCAGATCACAGTGGGACAGAGAATTGGATCTGGGTCATTTGGGACAGTCTACAAGGGAAAGTGGCATGGTATGTATGTAATACAGTGACACACAAATTAAAACAGGACATGTTTAACAACTTCTATAGAAAAATGTCAAAGGGAATATTTACTGTTTGCATCGTTAAGCTATTTTGATCAGATTCAAGAGCCCACCAAAGGGTTTCTAACAAAAATTATGGGAAATAAAAACTGGATTCATAGCAACCAGGACTCTTACCATTAGAGTAATAATTTTTAAAGATAATTCTCTAGGAGAGCGTATATACCCCGAGATTTTTTTTTTCTTTTAGAAGTCTTTTTGCTGATTTTCTTTGTATTATAAACCACAAGTAAACATTGAAAGTGTACTTACCAAAGGAGGAAATAGCCAATAAACATATTAAAATGTTTAGCCTCATTAGTTATCAAAGAATTGCAAAATCAAAACCTAGAAATCATTATTTGCTTCTCAAGTGGACAGATTTTTTTTTTAATTGACCATGTTGATAACTGTGATTGTAACACTGCTTGTAGAAAAATAAATTGTTACAAATTTTCTGGAGGGCACTTTGTCAATATGTATGTTGAGCTAACAATTCCATTTGTAGAACTACAACTAATTGGACAGAAACAAACAGATGTGTGTGCAAGTATATTCATTAGAGACTTAATGGAAACTGGAAATAAACTTACCTGTTCATTAATAGAGGACAGGATAAATTGATAATCTCCATATATGATTCTATAGACATGAAAGAGTGTGATAGATCTGTATTTGTTGATACAGAAAGCTGTCCGTGGTATATTGAATTTTACAAAGCAGCATGTGTAATACTTCATATTATGATACTACCTAGAAATAAATATATAACAAAATTAAAAATGACCATCAGTATTTTAGTATATATCTTTTTAGGTTATCTTTTCATATGTATTCATAAATATTCACATTGCATACATATAAAAGCCTAATAGGATGTTTATCAGTATGTTAACAATGATCATTTCTGAGTGACAGATTATAAGTGATTTTAATTTTATGTTCTCAAAATGTTTTTTACTATATTACTTTGATAATCAGGAAAAATCAATAATTACATCAAAGTATAATATATCTGCAAAAAAGTGCAATTATTATTGTGTGTGGTTGTAGGTCATTCTCTGTGTAGTATTCATTGTGTGACTATACCATGATTTCTTTTTCGATCTCTACTGTATGATGAGCATTTGAATCGTTTCCAGTTTGGGGCTATTATGAATGCTGCTGCTGTGAATATTCTTAGTACATGTTTGGTGAACATATGTTCCATTTTGCTGGGTATATACCTAAGAAAGAATTGTGGGACCTCTGGCTATACATAGGTTCAGTTTTAGTAGATGCTACCAGAAGTCTTTCAAGTTGTTGTACCACACTGTGTAAGAGTTCTACCTGTTTCACATGAAATTGTGTTTTTTTAAATTACAATTTAAATAATTTTCCTAAGCAAAAGAAGGTGATCTGTGGATTTGAAAAACATGTTAAGTACTCTGATAAGGAAATTTTGCAGTTTTCTCTTTCAGCCAAGCTTCGGCCTGTCATTGGTAGTTTCAACATTCAGTTAATAAAAGCATCTAGTTTAATATTGTTAAATAACCAGGAAAATACTATGGGTACTTCATTGGTTAAACTAAATTTCCAGGGGAAAAACAACATTGGCTATTTTTTTGGATTGGTATTTTGAAATACTAATATAGGAGTATCATTGTTCACTTAGTTTTTATCCTTAGAACATTTATATGCACTTTAATAATGATATGGATTTAAGGTCATGGTAATTAGTGAAAATACCCAACAGTTTTTTTTATATTTTTTAAGTTTAAAAAATTGGAATGACATTTGGAATAATAATTCTTTTTTAGGTGATGTGGCAGTGAAAATGTTGAATGTGACAGCACCCACACCTCAGCAGTTACAGGCCTTCAAAAATGAAGTAGGAGTACTCAGGTGAGCATGTGTGAATTACTGTTTTCCAGAGAAGTTATCTTCATCTTCTGTTTTCCAGGGACAGCTGCTGGTGGCTTTACAGTTTTACTAAAAGTGGATAAAATGGAGCTTGTCTGAGTATATTTTGTCTTTAACTATATTCTTCAAGTGGTGTACAATATTATGTGGTATAACTGATGGAAAAATTAATCCTAGAGTGAATTAATAGAAATACAGTATTCTGATCATGGGAAATCGTATCACCACTTAGCAAAATAATACTCTCAAAATTCTAAACTTACCAGAACACATTTAAAGATTGTATCAAGCCCTGGAACTTGAGGAACATTAACAAACTAGAGTATATCCAGGCAAGGACAACTTAGACAAGGAGTATTCTGGTACTATAACTTTTAGGGGAAAAACAGTCAACAGAACTGAGGATATTTGGGTCCATTGAAGGCCATTATGTTCAAGAGGGTACAAACTTACTCTGTTTTATTCCAGAGAACAGAACAGGAAAGCCAGTGGTGGAAGTTGTAGGGAAATGATTTTTTCTCAACCTCAAAGAACTTTGTAAGACTAGAACCACTTAAGAAACAAAAAAAAAGGGAGTGGGGGAAATAAGCTACAATCTCAGTGATGAACTTCACATAATTGAAGGTAATTAAGCAACCTCCAGTTGCCCATCTGTGAGGTATATTAAAATTTAAGACCTTTCTGAAAGGGGTAGGATATTAGACTAGACAGTTCCTACGGTCATTTCTAAATTTATCCTTCCGTTGTCTTTTTTTTTAAGATTTATTTATTTTAGAGAGAGCGTGTGCACACGTGAGTGGGAGGAAGGGCAGAGGGAAAGAATCTCAGGCAGACTCCCGCTGAGCGAGGAGCCCACTGAGCATAGAGCAGGAGGCGGAGCTCCCTCTCACCACCCTGAGATCATGACCTGAGCCAAAACCAACAGTCGAATGCTTAACCGACTGAGCTACCCAGGCGCCCCTCCACTGTCTTTTTTAAAATACTTTTTTCTAACAATATCTGATAATTAGTCTGCTTTGGCCCACTTGTTAAAGATTTGCTGAAGTTTATCAAACTTTACTACTTACTTACATTTTTCCTTTTATAGGAAAACTCGACATGTGAATATCCTACTCTTCATGGGCTATTCAACAAAGCCCCAACTAGCTATTGTTACCCAGTGGTGTGAGGGCTCCAGCTTATATCACCATCTCCACATCATCGAGACCAAATTCGAGATGATCAAGCTTATAGATATTGCACGGCAGACTGCGCAGGGCATGGAGTAAGTTCCATTCTGTTAAATCTCTTGTAAAATATTTTTGAAGACCACTGATGGTATTTTAAAGGTTTTAGCTAATACTCTTTTGGGTTGCTTTTTAAATTACTGTCTAGTAACAAATGGACACTTTTAACTAATGGCTAACAATATGATACTAAGAAATAAAATAGTATCTCTCTAGTACAGTCTTCAAAAACGTGTATCAAGTATTTGATAGCAAATACCTGACTGCAAATTTATGTTTAGCATGCAGTCATTTGTCAGTGAAGGTTCAGAAAACAAAACAGGCCAAAAAAAAAACAAAACAAAAAAACCCCTACTGAGAAGTCATTAACAGTTACTGAAGTGTACAAAATGATTGTTAAGTTATCCTTTCAAATTATTTTCTCCATGTACCCATATTTATTATTACAGAATGGTCATCTGTGTGAAATAAAGTTAAATGAAAATCTGCATTTTGATCCTTTTTGAGGATTTCAAGCTGAGTTGTTCATATCCATTGAATTTTGCTATGTAATTTAAAAGATCAAATGTTATTTGAATACAATTTATCATCAGTCAAAATAGGGAACCAACTGGGAGGATAAATTTTGCATGCAACTCTTAAGTACAAATGAAGAGATAAATCAAAAGATAAAACTTAATAAATTTTGAAAGCACTTAGATGAAAAATTTTAAATGAGTAAAATACAAGTTTGAAAGCTCTGTGGGTAGTTTAAAAATATGTATGTGTCTTAAATTTACATTTTATAGTATACAAATGGCTTTCACATGCATAGGTCATTATGTGATTTAATCTTTATAATGCTTTTATAAAGTACATATTTTTATTTGCTTTTACAGATAAGGAAACTAAGGCTTTTAAATGACTGTCTAAGGCTGCACATTTAATAAGCAGCAGCAAAGGTGTTTAACTCAGAATCTGACTCCCAAGCCATTATACTTTCCCCATATTCACTATGCTTTTACATTTTAAAATTAGAATAAAAGGATAAAAGTGTATCTATGTACTGACATATAGAGCTCTCTGACTCAAGATCACTTAGAGCAAGTAAGCATAGGACCAGGACTCAAAATCAGATCTGGCTCTTACATCTTCCCATTGAACTATCACCCTCTCTGTCTCCAAACCGGGCAATATATCTGTAATTTAGAGTGTTTACAAGCCTGTGTTCAGCCAAAATGCTTATTGCAGCAAATGATTACCTATTCAGTAACAGTCCCACTTATCCACTAGACTCAAAACAATCTCAGCCTTTCATATAAGGTAGAATCTGAATCTGTTCAAATCTGAAAGGTATATTAAACTCTTGTAGAGAGTAAACCATGGCAAAAATAGTAAACATTGATAGAAAAAAAAACTTATTCTGCTCCCATCCCACCAGTCTCTTCGTTGTTTCTTCAGCAAGCCAAGCCTGCTCCCTCTTTATAGCTTTTGTACTTGCTATTTTTCTCTTTGGGATACTTAGTCCACAGATATCCATAGAGCTTCTCTCTTATGTCTCTATTCAAATGTCACCTTTTAAAAGAAGACTTCTCGGGGCGCCTGGGTGGCTCAGTTGGTTACATGTCTGCCTTCGGCTCAGGTCATGATCCCGGGGTCCTGGGATCAAGTCCTGCATCGGGCTCCCTGTGCTCAGCGAGGAGTCTGTTTTTCCCTCTGCTCCTACCCCTGCTCGTGCTCTCTCTATCAAATAATTAAATAAAATCTTATAAAATAAAAAAAGAAATATCAAGGAAAGGGAAAACAGTCAAAGAGTAATAAAAGAATAACAAAGGGGAAAGGCTTTTGCTATAAACAGAGGCAACAAAGAACAGTATTAGAAATTGTGATGGGGTAGTGAAGTGCCAGTATTGATAAAGACAAGAAGTAACCATAGAGAGAACATTATCAAAATGGAGTAGTTCTGTAGTCTGGGGAATAGTGAAGAGGCAATACGTTCCCATTGCTTTACAGTCTGAGTTCTGTAAGCATAACCTTGACATCTGTGTACTCTGAAATACTTGGCTTACATTTTTAGGTAACTAACTATATAACGAGTGTACCTGGTTATGAATGCAGATCATCCTATCAGTTTATCCTAGATTTAATAACTAAAAAAGTATTAGTCATAAATTTTAAGCCTTCTAGCAAGAGTTGTTTTATTACCAGCTTTAACCAAAGAAGATACAGTTCCTATTTTTCCTTTCTGTTCTTTTTTTTTCCTTTTTCCTTTCTGCTCTTAATAAGACAATAACACGCAACTGGTTTAATATACTGACACATCTTTAGTTTCCAAAGGCTTTGGCAGATGTGGGTTTTCAGTTAAGGTGACAGATTTTTGCTGTCTCTTGAAACTCCACTAAAACTATAATCAAGGAATTTTTTTAAGCATGAACATATAAGGATGGAGACAACAGAGAGGAAGAAAACAAAAACAACATTTTGAAAGCCAGAAAGTAAATGGAGAAGTGGTAATGGACTTAATACACCTAAAAAAGCTAAATCCCTAGTTGGCAATGGGGAAATGAAAACCAGCCTGATTTATACCACGGATTCCTGAAAAGTCTCAGGAATCGGCAGTGCCAGGTATCTTCAGAAGAGGGAAGGCACATAAGTGAGAAAGCATATCTGATCATCTTCTCTGAATCCTGTCTCCTGCCCAGTGACTGCCTCATCCCTTCCCTGGCAGTAGACTTTTATTCTCTGGAGAGAGGAAAACCAGTTATGTCTGGACTGGGGACGTGGACATAGATATTTTACCAGAAACAGGGGGACTGAGTGACTGCTTCCTGAAGGATGAATGGAGTTTCCCAGCACTCTCTTTTCAGTGATTACCAGAATGCTGGCAGTCAAACCTTCCCCTTCAGGCAGGAGATTGGAGAGTCTTCTCTGAAGAAACTTACCAGCCAAGGGGGAAAAACCCCGAGGTAGCGACATCAGAGATTCCACCAGATCACTGTGCAGGAAAGTTCAAGAACAAGAAGCCCTCTGTACACTCCAACCTTTCAGACAGTTTGTTGCACCTTCACTTAGTCTGGGTAAGACATTATCTCTGGATCATCGAACATCAAGTGTTAAAGTTTCGGATGCCAGTGACAGAGACCAAAACAAATGGGAGTTTAAAAGGCAACTAGCAGGGCGCTTGGGTGACTCAGTTGGTTTTAAGTGTCTGCCTTCAGCTCAGGGTCCTGGGATAGAGCCCCACATCGGGCTCCCTGCTCAGTGGGGAGTCTGCTTCTCTCTCTCCTCTCTCTGTCCCTCTGCTCCCCACTTCTCATGCTCTCTCTCTCTCAAATAAATATATAAAATCTTCAAAAAATAAATAAAAAGGCAACTAGGAATAAACAGACACAATACAAGGAGCAGAGATGTCCCTCTCCCCCAAAACCCTATTGGTTTCCTCAGAGATGAAAGAAGAGTTTTTATTCATAAAGCAAGAACAGATGGTTTATAAGGAACATTCGGATAATAACAATAGCAACAATGTTAAAATGTTGATACTGTAGTCCACTGCAAATTATATGCTTTGCAGTTATTTAAACTTTTAAATGTCTGATCTCTCCTTCCCTGTCCTCCACCATCATTTCACAAAGGACAGAGCAGGGGCGCCTGGGTGGCTCAGTCGGTTAAGCATCTACCTTCAGCTCAGGTCATGATCCCAGGGTCCTGGTATCGAGCCCTGCATTGGGCTCCCTGCTCAGCGGGGAGCACTTCTCCCTCCACCCCTCCCTCCTGCTTGTAGCTCTCTCTCTCACTGTCTCTCAGATAAATAAATAAAATATTTAAAACAAAACAAAGGACAGAGCAAGCTAGATGTAGCTAACTGATAAGTCCATAGACTATTTAAATAGTTGCCTAATAATGTACTTTTTTGCAAAGCCCTCATTCAAAATAGTCTGCCCCCTGAATGTTTTCCAGATGTTGTTGATCTTTTCTGACTCCTTTCTAAAATGTATTTTGAAGTCAGAGGGTATAAGCAGAATAAGAGCATACTAACTCATTGTATGAGGTGCTGGGGTTACAGTCATTCATAGTTTAAAACCTTCAGTAATTAAGAAAGTCGAATCAGTGGGAGTTTTAAATGTGTCGCTTTTATTGGATTACAGAATATAAGCAGATGGGTGACATTTTTTCTTTGTGGTTTTTTCTTCTTTTCTCAGTGAAGGATCATTTCTGATTCCTAGATTTCCCTGTAGAGAGCAGAGCTGTTCTCAGGGTATGATAATGAGAGTCCCACTCTTTAGGAATCAGGGTCAGTATAGTATGTTTATCATCTTCTCACCTGACAGTCATTGTTTCAGCCCAAAGACCAAGGTATTTTAAGAATATTGTTACTAAAAAAAACTTTCAGGAATGGTCAATTTGTCATGCCATTTTTTTGCAGGACTTTTAATTTTATTATAATATTTATGGTATAATTTTTAATTTAGCTCTGTCAGAAAATTTACTAAATGTTAAATCAAGACAAAGTTGTGGTCTGTTGTTATACACACAAAAGTGTTATATTCTGAAGAAAGATAATAAATTATTTGGGGATAAATCCTCACTATTTTTTTAAATAATGAAGAGTATGCCTTCCTTACTTAAATATAAACTTAATTGAAAGAAAGATAGAAGGATAGATTAAAGCTGAAAAGATGGTGAATGTGTATTAATGATTGAAAACAATTCCAGTTGATTAGGGAATAATATATAGTAAACATGATTTTCCAGTGGATAAGAAAACCGAAAAGAGGATACTGATAATCAGAAAAATACAAACTAAAACAAGGAAGTGATATTTTTACCCACTGGCATTGGCAAAATGCTTAAATTCTGACAAAACCACGTGTTGGTGAAGATTGGGGGAATTGCTTCCTGGCACACACCTGAGGCAGCAGCCATACTGGGGCGTATCAGAAGTATTTGTTAAATAGAAAATCCCTGACCTACCCCCAAGAAACACCAGCTTTTGTTTTAAAAAGATGTGTATAGGAAGAGATGTATCACAGGAAAATATGTAATGGTGAAAAATTGGAAACACAAATGTCCATTAGAGGACTTGGATAAATAAAATACTGCAGAAAAGTATTACATACGTGTATCAGTATCAGCTTTAAAATAGAGTGTCAAGTGCGAAAAGCTAAAGCATGAGACCACTTAAAATTTCAAAAACAAAACATTTTATATATATATAAAATTTTTTTAGGAGTGGTACATATATGTATGCAAAAGTATTAAAATAAGGATTAGGAGACACATACCAAATTGGGTAGTAGTTGTCTGCAAGAATGACAGAAGGGGTCAGGATGGGGACAGCTATCAAGAAGAGAAGGGCTTTAACTTTACCAAAACATTCTGATTGTTTCTATCTTTTAATTAAAAAAAGACTCCACAGGGGCGTCTGGGTGGCTTAGTCCTTAAGCGTCTGCCTTCAGCTCAGGTCATGGTCCCAGGGTCCTGGGATCGAGCCCCGCATCAGGCTACCTGCTCGGCAGGAAGCCTGCTTCTCCCTCTCCCACTCCCCCTGCTTGTGTTCCCTCTCTCGCTGTGTCTCTCTCTGTCAAATAAATAAAATCTTTAAAAAAAAAAAAAAAAGACTCCACAGGTGTGTTTTACTTTCCTAAGTTTTTTATAAGTATAAACTTTGAAAAAAGGCCAATGTGTAAAAATTTTAACAGGATTATGGTGAGAAATATGAGTGATTGGTACAGTTTTTCTTAATTTCAAAATAAGTTATTATAGGGATACAGAGTCACTGTAGAACACTCAGAAAATACTGTCTTTACTGGTCAATAAGTATGTTGTGACCCCACCTCTGCTACATACTAGTAACTTACTCTCTCCCTCTGTTTTTTATACCAGCTGTGTTCTGTGATTTTTTATATATGTGGTAATGAATTTAGCAGGTACTTAACTATGTGCCAGACATTATTCTGTGTACTTTATGTATACTACCTCATGTAATCCTCAGCAGCCCTGTGAGGTACATCCTATTATTATCTCCATTTACTTATGAAGAAACTAGGGTTTAGAAAGATCATGTAACAGTTTGGCTGCAGGATATACTCTTTTACACCTTGCTGCTTCTCCATTTTAGTCAATCCTTTCAACGCCTCAAGTGGGCCTTTAATGTAATACAGCAACCATACTTTTTTTTTTTTTTAAGATGGTTATTCTTCCTCTCTCCTGGACGATGTCCTACCTTCTCTATCTTCAAACCTTCAACACCTCTCCTCCAAGAACAGTCAGCTGGTGACCTTGCTTGCCATTTCATTGAGAAAATCAGCATCACGTACCACATCTGCCTACCCACCTATATTCATGCTCTGTTTTTCTGGCTTATTAGTAAGAGTGAAAGCCATCCCTTGCATTTAGTGTGCTAGATCCCCATCCTCTTTCCCTTACTCACTGACATCTTTTGAGTAAATCTCCCCTATTCATCTTCAGCTTTTCCTTTTCTACTGGATTTTCTCCTATTTAAAAAATCTTTCTTGACGTGCCTGGCTGGTTCAGTTGGAAGTGCATGCAACTCTTGATCTCAGGGTCGTGAGTTCAAGCCTCATGTTAGATGTAGAGATTATTTAAATAAATGAATAAAAACTTTTAAAACACAAAATAAAAAATCTTTCTTATAATGCACATTTGGCAGAATGTTGACAACTGTTGAATCTAGGTGGAGAGCACAGGGCGATTATTGTACTGTTCTTTTTAGTCTTTACACTTAAAAATTTCATAATAAAAAAGTTGTGGAGGCCCCTTCCTTGATTCCATTTCCCACTCGAGCTATCACCTCATTCTTTTCTTGACAGTAAAACTTTTCAGAAGAGTTGTTGATATTCACTCTGTAATTTCTCTTCTCCCCTTTTATCTTGGCCCCCACTTCAGTCAGGCTTTTGCCCTGATACTCCACCGAAATACCTCGTAGTAGATCCAGTGGTTAGATTCACAGTCCTCCATCTGTTTGTGCTGCTGTTGATCACACCCTTCTCCAATGAAACCCATCTTTAAGCCTTAGCTACTCAGAACCTGGTCTGAGTAGCATCTGTACCACTTGCGAGCCTTTTAGGTGCCACCCCAGATCTACTGAATTGGAGACTATATTTTAACAAAATCCCTAAGTGGTTTGTATGCATGTCAGAATTTGAAAAGCACTGCTTTAAAGTGTGTTCTCCTGGTTTTCCTTCTACTCACCGCTCCTTTTCAGCTAGTTCTTCCTCAACTCTTTACCCTCTCTAAATACTGGAACCCTCTAGGAATCTCCATTCCCTTGGTGATCTCATTGAATTTCATGGCTTGAAATACCATTTATTTACCATTTATATGCCAGTCTCCAGCCACTTCATTTCCTCTGAACTCCAAACTGTCATATCCAACTGTATTCCTCCACATCTCTTGATTGTCTAATGGATATCTCAAATTTACTATGTCTCCCACTGAGGACCTGACCTTCTTCCTCAAGCCTACTCTTCCTGCATTCCTTTCATCTCAGTAACTGGCAACTCTGTTCCGTCAGCTGCTTATGTCTACATAGTGTAGTTATTTTGACTCCTCTCTTTTTCTCACACCATACAACCAAACTATTATAAACTCCTGTTCACTCCGTCTTTTTTTGTTTTTTTTAAGATTTTTTATTTATTTACTTGACAGGGAGAGAGCAAGCACGAGCAAGCAGGGGGAGCAACAGGGAGAGGGAGAAGCGGGTTCCCCGTTGAGTGGAGAGCCTGACATGGGGCTTGATCCCAGGACCCTGGGATCATAACCTGAGCCGAAGGCAAACGCTTAACCAGTTGAGCCAACCAGGCGCCCCTCAATCTGTCTTTTAAAGTATATCTAGAATCTTACAAGTTCTCATCACCTATTCTGCTATTCACCCTGATGGAAGCCACCATTATCTCTTGCCTGGATTAGTGCCCTGCTTCCTCCTTTACCCACCTTCAGTTTATTCTCAACACAGCACCCAGAATGTTTTTTTTGGGACTTAGCTCAGATTATGTTGCTCCTCTCCCCTTCCACTGTCTCACATTTCACTCAGAAAGAAAGTCAAAGTCCTTACAATAGTACTTCCTCAAAGTAACCATCACCACAACCCTCCTTGCTTTCTTATTACCTCTCTCAATTCATTTACTTCTCTGCCCTTTTGCAATTATTAGAATATGGGCCCTGCCTTAGGGTCTTGCCCTTTCTAGTTCCTTTGCCTCCTCTCCCTCCTCTCCTTACAGTCTTTAATCCAAAGGTCCCTTGAAAAGAGGCCATCCCTGCCCTAAAATTACAACCTCCTGCAACTCAACATTTCCTGTCCCCCACTTACAGAATACTATATATTCTCTGATACATCTTTTTTCTTTTCTGTCTTCTGTACTAAAATGTAAGCACCTTGGGGTGAGGATTTTCTGCTTTATCTCCAAGGCTTAGAACAGTTGTTGCTTAGTACACAGGGGGCTTTCACTAAACATGTGATAAAAGAAGGAACCCCTTCAAGATCATTATTACCTCCCTTTTTTAGGTTAGGAATCTAAAGCTAAGAGGGATTATGTAATGTACCCAAGGTCATATGGCTAGTAAGTGATGTAGTTGGAATTCGAACCCAAGTCTTGTGTGCTCAAAACCCATGCCCTTTCCACTACGCCTCTCTGGTTAGGTCATTTAAGTACTTCTTGGCTCTGGTTTTCCCATCAACATAAGTAGAATTATTGCCTTTTTGCTTGCCTCACAAAGAAACATGAAGGTTATGAAACTCAATGATGTAGAAATACCCTGAAAACTTTAAAATGCTGTATGTGTACATGAGGGTGGTAGATACTGTTTTCTTTTAGAAGTTTCATAGTTTTTCGGGCCCCTGGGTGGCTCAGTGAGTTAATCGTCTGCCTTCGGCTCAGGTCCTGATCTCAGGGTCCTGGGATCGAGGCCCACATCGGGCTCCCTGCTCAGGGGGGAGCCTGCTTCTCCCTCTGCCTGACGCTCCCCTTGCTTGTGCTCTCTCTCTCTCTGTCAAATAAATAAATTTTTAAAATCTTAAAAAAAAAAAAATTTCATAGTTTTTGCTTTTAGTTTTAGGTCTTAAGTCCACTTCAGATTGGTTTTTGTGTTTGGTATGAGGTAAGGATTGAAGATTTTTTTCCCCATATGTATATCCCAGCAGTATTTGTTGAAATGACTATCCTTTCCTCCATTGAGCTACCTTGCTCTTATAAATAAATAAATATTATGCTTCTGATTTTGGACTTGTGAATGTTTGAGAATGAATTTTTGTAAAGAGTAACATGGGGTTTTTTATGGGGCTTTTTTAAGGATTTTACTTATTTGAGCAAGCAAGCAAGAGCGAAGGAGAGAGAGAGAGCACAAGCGGGGGGAGAGGCAGAGGGAGAGGGAGAAGCAGACTTCCCACTGAACAGGGAGCCCGATGCCGGAATCGATTCCAGGACCCTGGGATCATGACCTGGGGCAAAGGCAGATGCTTAACCGACTGAGCCACCCAGGTACCCAACATGGTTTTGATATTGCATGTTTATAATACCTTCTCTTTTATTTTTGTTTTTTAGGCCAAAAACTTTAGAAGGTCTTATTTTCCAAAGGGGGATTATACCCTCTCTAATGTAGGTCCCACCTCGGAAACAAAAAAGACAATAGAAACATCATATTCATCAATTAGGAGATTCAATATTGTTAAGATGTTATCCTTCCCAAATTGATCTGTAGACTCATGGTGATTCCAATCAAAATCTTAGCAGGCTTTTTTGTAGAAATTGGCCAGTTGATTAGAAAATCTATATGGAAATGCAGTGGCTAGAATAGTCAAGACAATTTTGAAAAAAATTGAAGGACTTCTCATGTTAGATTTCAAAACTTTGTATAAAGCCACTGTAATCAAGACCATGTGATACTGGCATAAGAATAGACATATAAATCAAAAAACAAAATAGCCTACAAATATATCCATAGGTCTATGGTCAGTTGTTTTGGGAGGAAGGGAGGGTCAGTTGATTTTTTTTTTTTTTTTTAAAGATACCA
Organism: Phoca vitulina; assembly: GCF_004348235.1. Taxonomy (NCBI): domain Eukaryota; kingdom Metazoa; phylum Chordata; class Mammalia; order Carnivora; family Phocidae; genus Phoca; species Phoca vitulina. Next base: position 6,925,283 of record NW_022589707.1, read on the forward strand.
AGACACAATTCGTGTGGAAAAGACAGTCCTTTCAGCAAATATTACTAGAAGAACTGGACATCCATATAGAATAAATAAACCATTTGCCCTTACTGGACACAAGACATTAGTATTAACTTGAAATGGATCAAAGACTAAAAGCTGAAAATCTAAAACTTCTAGAAGAAACATAGGAGAAAACTTTGTAGCCTAAAGAAAGGCAAAGATTTCTTAGGACACAAAAAGTAAGGATCATATGAGAAAATATTCATAAATTGGACTTCATCAAAATTTAAAACTTGCCTTTTGAAAGACAGACACTGTTTTAAAAAAAAATGAGAAGACAAGCCACAGATTTGAAGAAAATGTTTGCAAGGTACATTATCTGATTAAAAGACTTGTATCTGAACCATATAAGAACTCTTATAACTCAGTAATAAGAAAAACTACCAGGGGCGCTTGGGTGGCTCAGTCGTTAAGCATCTGCCTTCGGCTCAGGTCATGATCCCAGGGTCCTGGGATCGAGCCCCACATCGGGCTCCCTGCTCCGCGGGAAGCCTGCTTCTCCCTCTCCCACTCCCCCTGCTTGGGTTCCCTCTCTTACTGTGTCTCTCTCTGTCAAATAAATAAATAAAATCTTTAAAAACAAAAAACTACCAAACAAGAAAATGGACAGAAGATTGGAGTACTTTATTAAAAAGGCATAAGAATGGCAAATGAACACATGCAAAGATGTTCACCATCATTAGACATTAGGGAAAAGCAAATTAAAACTACAAGACACCACTGCACACTCACTAGAATGCTTATAATCAAAACCATCTATACCGAGTACTGGCAAGGATGCAGAGCAACCAGAACTCTTACACACTGTTGGTAAGGATCTTAAATGGGACAACCACTTTGGCAGTTTCTTTTAAAGTTAAAATTGCCACATGAGCAATTACTTATTTACCCGAAAGTGAAAACATAAGTCAACAACAGAGACTTGTACTTGAATGTTTGTAGTATCTTACTCAAAATTGCCAAAAATGAGGAACAACCCAAATGTCCAACGGGTCAATGGTTAAATTGTGGTGTATCCATACCCCACAATACCTCATGCAGCCAGTGTTTGAATCTTAGAATCATTGTGCTGATCAAAAGAAGCCTGGGTTTTGTTTATATGAAATTCTAGAAAAGACAAAACTAATCTCTAGTAACAGAAATCATTATCTGTGGTTACCTGAACCGAGGAGGGTTTCATTGCAGAAATACATGAAGAAAGTTTAGGGGGTGATGGGTATTCTTCATGTTGATTGTGGCTGGTCATTATACAAGTATATATTTATCAAAACTCAAACTGTACGTAAAATTGGGTGCATTTTGTGTTGTATACAAGTTGTACCTCATAAATTTGGTTTTTTAGAAGTAAAAGAAACTGAAAACTCTAAAAATAGAATTTAGGCCACTTTGGATCACAACTAGAAAAATGTGTGAACTTCACTTCTTAGGGATTTTAACTGTTCTAAATGATTATTGACTACAGAGGAGTAGCAGAATGTCATTCCCTTCAATCTTGCTCCCATTCCACATTGTGATTATGAGGGGAGTAGAGGGCATCAAAGTAGAAGGGAAACTATAATTGAAACTGCTTGGATCAAATATCATCTTGTCACCACCGTCATGCATATCAGTCCAGTTGGCTGCTACATTCTCTGTAGGCGTCTGAGGGGAGATTGAACTTGCTGTGTGAAGTCTGATGAACTTTTTGAAATCATGTAGTATTAGTGAAAGAGGACTGAAATGCTAATGTCTATGTGGACCAGTTATTTGGTTTTAGAAACAGTTGAAAATATAAGAAAATAACAGTAAACTTAAGTGGGGCTGTTGTAAATAGACTAGACTGATAAGCCAGGCAAATACTATGGCAAATGTAGCCATAGTATTTGAATTATAGCAAGGCATTTGAGTAATATTTCTCAGGATAATGTTGAGGAAAAGATCGAGAGATGCAACATGCATGGAGAATTCAACTAGGTTCATAACTGTATATTGATCATACCTGAAGCTACTAAGCTAGAAGGAGATTTTTGTTTCATTTCTTTCTTGAATATGACTGGCACATTTACCGATAACTTAGATGAGGGCTTTGTTAGCACACTGGTCTTTTAAAACTTATTTTTTAGTGAGAACTAAAATTTTAATAAGCTGAAATTATAGGCCATGTCTATGAAATATGACATCTTATCCAACTCCAAAAAAAGAGAGAGAGACATACAAATATAGGATGGGGAAACTGTTTTGTTGGAGCAATGCAAGAACAACTCTGTAGGCTTGTAACTGAATGTAATTTTAATAGGAGTCAGTACAGTGACTGTGGCTGCCATAATAATCAGAATAATGGCTGATAAAATTTTTTTTAATCCACCATAAGGAAGATGAAGGTGAATTTTATTTTTGTTTTGTTTTTAGATTCCACATATAAGTGTGATCATATGGTATTTGTATTTCTCTGACTTATTTCATTACGCATAATGCTTTCGGGGTCCGTACATGTTGTTGCAAGTAGGAGGATATCCTTTTTTGTGGCTGCCTAATACTCGTGTGTGTGAGTGACATTTTCTTTCTTCATTCATGGGCACTATTGTTTCCATGTCTTTGCTATTGTGAATAACGCTGCAATAAACATGAGGATGCAGCTGTCTCTTTAAGATCGTGATTTAAATTCTTTTGGATATATACCCAGAAGTGGGATTGCTGGATCATATGATAATCCTGTTTTTAATTTTTTGAGGAATTGCACACTGTTTTCCATAGTGGCTGCACCAATGTTATGTTCTCTTCATCAGTGCACAGGAGTTCCCGTTTTTGTACATTCTTGCCACCACTTGCTATTTCTTGTCTTTTTGATAATAGCCATGCTAACAGGTGTGAGGCGATATCTCATCGTGGTTTTGATTTGCATTTCTCTGATGAGTATTGATGCTGGACACCTTTTGGCCATCTGTATGTGTTCTTTGGAAGAATGTCTGTTTTTTAATCAGATTGGGTTTTTTGCTAGTGAGTTGTACAAGTTCTTTATATTTTTTGGATATACCCTTATTAGATATATGATTTGCAAATATTTTCTCCCATTTGGTGTAGGTTTCCTTTTCATTTTGGTGGTTTGTGTCCTTTGCTATGCAGAAGCTTTTTAGTTTGATGTAGTCCCACTTGTTTATTTTTGCTTTTGTTGCCTTTGCTTTTGGTATCAAATCCAAAAAAAAAAAAAAAAAAAAATCATTACCCAGACCATTGTCAAAGAGCTTGCTACCTATGTTTCTTTTTCTAGGAGTTTCATGGTTTTAGGTTTTACGTTCAAGGAGAAAATTAAGATGAGAGTCACTCTAGTTTATGTTGATCAGATCAAATCTAGAGTATTGTATTTACTCTTGGGGCATCAGATTAAGCTATAAAAAAGAATATTAAAAAGCTGAATCTTGGATAATAACTTGAAAGAAGTAGAAAGAACAGATTTTACTAGATGATTGCCCAGCTTTCAGATTAAATGATTCTGTAGGTGGATACTTTTTTTCAAGGAAAGAAACTCCTAAGAGAAGCCTATCAAGAGGATATGTATTCATTTGGTTTATAGCATGTTTTTTCTTTCCTGCTGCTTTTATAAACCTGTAAGGTTCTCTTTAACATCTTAGAAAAGTTGAGAAGGGGCTCCACTTTAATTGCCCTAAATAATGGATACACTTCTGTATCATCTTAGTAAAGTTAATTTCTTCTTGTTCCCTTCCCTACCCTCAACCAGTTATGTGTCTTTTGGCAGCTTTCATTATAACTGATTGCTGCTTAGAAAATTATGTTTTAGTGTCAGCCTATATAGAATTATATAGGGTAGTAATTACTCTGGAACATTATATCATGTAGAGATACGGGGTATGATAACTCATTCCATTTTTCCATCTGGGGAATTTGAGTACCTTTTCTTTCTAACCATCCATTATATAGACCTGGATTTCTGCTTTTTCACTGCTTTTGTTGCAGAGATGTTACAGAAAGAGAATTGTTAAATGAAATAAAAGTTAGAAAAGTAGTTTGTAAACAATAAAGGACTACACAGGGATATGGTGGTGCTATTTCAAGTTGCAGCTATATACAACTTTAACTTATAATAGATTTATGCTATCCAGCTTCTACTAAGGTTATATCCCTAGCTCAATAATGGTATTCATATCTTGCTAATTATCTAGTACTTTCCTGGTCAGAAATTTTTTCTCCTCAACCCTCTAGTTAATTGCTATCTACCTTATTCTTGCTATATTTCTTTGTATCAGATTTGTTGAAAAGATTGACACCATCAAGAACACCTTTATCTTCCCTTATAACTTCATCATGCCTCCATATATTCATGTCTGCCACCCATTTATTGCTGTTTTTAATTTCAAAGGAGACAGGATCTCTTTTCAAAGACCAACACCTGTTCTGTGCACTGAATACCCAGATCTCTGACCAAAGCACCAAGCTCTGCCACCGGATACCATGACCATTTGTTCCCCCTTTCTTTCTGATGGAGACAGGGTCTCCCCATCTTGAAAAAGTTTGTGATTGAGGCCCCTGTTTCTCCCTCTGTACCATTCTGTGTCACTGCAGAACTTCTTAAGCAAACGAGTCCTATAACTGACATCACATTTTCTTCCAACCTCAGAGAGACCATGTGATGTAGTGGGGCAAGACTGGGCTTCAGATGTCATGACAACAAGAGAATCTTAGAGTGTGGAAAATGCTGTGGAAGAAATAAACAGTGACGTAAGAGAGTAATTGGAGGAGAAGGGGTTCCTTTGTATCAATAGTCATTTGAAATGAAAATTTTATCTGAGAAGAAAGTTTCAAAATCTTGATCTCTGGGAGAATGAGGAAGTTTACATGAAGATGAGAAAGTATAAATAAAGCTTAATTATTATGAATCTTCGATTTTTAAGTGTTTTACATAATTTTGGTTATATACCATTTGGTATATAAATGTCATTTAAAGCAAAATTTATTTCCTAATGGTCATTGTCAAATTTTAGATGTTTCATATATCTGTTCCTTCCAGTATTAAATGAAGAAAAATAACTTTGACTAGGTTATTATATGCATTTCATTGTAGTTGATTCAATAGACATGTTGAATACTTACCATATGCCAGGCACTGTGCTAGGCACTGGAGATTAAACAGAAATAAACTAAGCATAGCTCTTACCCTCAGTGAACTCAACTAAAGCAGTTTTTAGAGGTAACAAAGATAATTTAAACTTATCATTGACTTTAAGGTAGATTCACTGTGGACATTATGTAGCAAGTTTGCTCCTCACTATTTTTGTTTACTTGTTTTGGAAATTTATTTCATTCTGCATTATTTAATTTTCTCTTATAATACACTATTTTAAACTAATCAACAACAGGATTATTTACTGTGACCATTATTAACTAATTGTAAGACTAAATAAATGATTAACATGCGTGTTAAAGCTCCTTCATATTTTTAAGAGGTTATTTTAAGAATGTATAATACTACCTTTAAAATTACCAATCAAATTTTCATACTCTAGTGGAGTTTACATTCTGAAAAGAAAGCGAACCATAGGCATAGGAAAAAAAAATACATGAATCAAGCTGTTAGAGTAATTACGATATAACTCAACAGTGAAAGACCACTTTCAGTTGAGTTAATCATGGCAAAGCTTCATTCAGGAGTTAGAATGTGTGTTCAGTCTTAAAGGATAGGTATGAATAGGTGGAGAATAGAATGAGAGCGCATTTGGGGTTGGGTTTGGCAGGGGAGCATTGATCACAGAGGTGGGATTAAATATCAAGGTATATTTAAAGGACATGGATAAATAGGCTTGCTGGAGTGAAAGGTTTGTATCGGTAAATAGTAAAAGATAAAGCAAAGTCTTTTAATAGAATACAAGATTTGGGCTGTACCATAATAGTAATATGTTCCTATAATCCTAAATTCATTTACAGTTTAAGATTTTTTATGTAAAGGGGTTATCACAATGTACAGTTTGCAATTGTATCATGATTTTGAATAAGTCTTTATTTACACCCCTAAATATGTTCTATAGATTTTGAGGCCAGAGTCTTTACCCCTACTCAGGTTAAAATGATGTTTTGTTTTTCAGTTACTTACACGCCAAGTCAATCATCCACAGAGACCTCAAGAGTAATAGTATCCTTCCTGAAATTTGTCTGCGAAGTTTGAAAACATCCTGACTTTTTCTTCTGCATTTTGTCTTCACATTATGTAAAAACAGTTTTCATGCTAAGTTCAATATAATGTAAAGAGAATTAATGAACGGGTTTGCATGAGAGCATAGTAAAGCAGGGTACTACAGCATGCTTTTGGTGTCTGAACATTTGAGCGTTACAAAAAAAAATCTACCAAGTCTTTCTAATAGTAGGACTCTTAACGACTGCGTGCTTACATTCTGTCAGCACCATAAAATGGATAGCTATCTACTCCTTTCTTTCAGTGCTCTGAGGCTGCTCTGCAGTAGTTGAGATGTAACTGAAGGTTCTAACTTAGTAACAATGAGGTGAGAAAAACATGTTTCTTCTTCTTCCATAAACCCAGATCAAGACCCTGTCTGCCAACCAACTTCATTCCAATGAAGAATCTTTGTAGCTTTCCCAGCAGTGCCAAAAGCATATTTGGGTCTATATTACTAAAATCTAGTGGGAAAGTTTCAGGGTTTCCCATAACATAGGTAGGAAAGCATCTCACCTCATCCTACCACATTTCAAGCCCCAAAAATCTTAAAAGCAGGTCACATAGGCCAAATAGAACCATATTTTTAAAAACATATTCATTAAGAGGAAATATGAAGTACTGTACTTTTTAAAGGAATATCAATTTTACCAAAAAGAGAAAATCATATTACAGAATTCTAGAAATTAGATCTCTTACCTAAATTTTTATAATGCTTTCTTTGCTAGGAAAATGAGATCTATTGTTTTCCTTTACTTACTACACCTCAGATATTTTTCTTCATGAAGACCTCACAGTAAAAATAGGTGATTTTGGTCTAGCCACAGTGAAATCTCGATGGAGTGGGTCCCATCAGTTTGAACAGTTGTCTGGATCCATTTTGTGGATGGTAAGAATTGAGGCTGTTTCTCCATTAATTAAATTTTTGGACCCTGAGATGTTGCTGAATTACTAAAAAATCTTTGAAGGTTTCAACTGTAGTATTTTCATAATTCCCAGTATTCACAAAAATCAATGTTGATCTTATTTTTTATGTAAATAGATTTTGATTTTTTTCTTTATCTTTAAAAAGAGTATTATGAAACCAGTTTCAGTATATTTCAAACAAAAAATATGTATTTTATAAACACTGTTTAAATTTTATGCAGAATTGTCTCTTTAAAATATTTTGTGTTCAGAATGTTCTGTGTACCCTGTTTCCAAAAGAAAAAACAAGTGTGCAATTTCAGCAGGTATGATCTGCAGCAATTATTAAGGTTTTACTAAGAGAACTCCTTTTAAGAGAGAGGCTGCTTCACAATATTATTTAAGCCTAAATTGGAAAGTTACTTCCTTTAGACTAGAAAGAACCTATAATTATGGGGCAGCTGGGAGAGGAAAGATAAAAAAAAAAAAAAAAGAATTTTAACACCATCAGCCATGTGCAGCCCTGCATAGCTTTTTCTTGCTTTTTCTTTATCCTATTTCTGCTTTGTGGAAAAGAAGGGAATGAAAACTTCTGTGCAATTACTTTCAGCAGGCTGTGAAAAGGGCAGGTATACGAATCATCCTCTAAGCTAACAGTTCTCCAAAGGGGCCCTAAGAGACCCTTTGGAGGTTCCAAAGGTCATCCCCATATGAGACCAGATGTTTCTTCATATTCTTCAGCCAGAATGACATATCACAATAGATCGAATGCAGAAGCAAATATGTGACCATAACTGGCTGCTGTTAAACCAGTCAAAGAGAATTGCAGTACTGTTCTTCTCACTGAACCTTTTTTGGTTTTGAAAATATACTTTTCATTAAAAATGGGTGATCTATGTTAACATCTAAAGATGGCTGTTGTTTTATTATTTATGAAATTACTAAATATTTTAACAGTTTCCCAGTTATGTTTAAATATGATAAATACCCATAGATATAATCCACATAAAAGTTACTTGGGGTCCTCAGTAATTTTCAAAACTAAAAGAGTCCTGAGACCAAAAAGTTTGAGAACCGCTGCTCTCAGCTGAATACGGAATGTCCCCAGACTCAGTGCAATTTGAAACTTTAAATAATTGGATCTGGAAACAGAGATGCTGCAAGAGCTCTTGAAGCCACATCTGTATAAATTCACTGAATCTGTAGCAGTCTCCAAGAGGGGAATTCCAAGATAGACAGCTGAATTAGTCAAGTTAAGGTTAAATTCAGCTATGATTTCTTGTAATAATAACTGGAGTGTAACACCCAGTGCTCATCACATCACGTGCCCTGCTTAATACCCATCACCCAATTTGATGAATCATTGAACATTATATCAGAAACCAATGATGTACTATACCTTGGCTAATTGAACTTAAATTAAAAAAAAATAACTGGAGTGAAGGCAAGTGACAAGGTGGAAGGGGCACATTGGACTTGGAATTAGATTTGTACTCTAGTGCTCTACTTGACTCTCAGCCTGCACTTTTCTTAACCTCCTCCACGTCTCTCCATCTTTAATATTGGTTGGACCAGTGGATTTCTAATGCCTTTTTTGTTTCTAAGATTCAGTAATTAGAGGTAGCTAGGTTTGTTTCTTTAATATATTTTAATTGTTTTAATCATTTTATAAACAAGAGGCTAATTAATCATTGTAATCTGGATCTCATGCACATTTAAGCACACATCTTGTTACAAGATAGCAGCGTATCCTAGGAAGGGCCAGGCTGGCAGACACTAAGTACTGAAATTGTAAAACCTAAAATTAAAAAGAAACAATTGATACATGTTTTAAAGGTGTGTTTATTTTAACTAGTGTGGGAGAAAGGCTCAGTTAAGTCTCCGGGTTTTTCCTTTTTCAAAAACCTTAGTTTATACAGTTAGCAGATTATTATACATAAAGTTTTATATTTTCTTCTAATTTATTTTTTGTTGATACCTAGGTGGATTGGTTCACCCTTTATTCCATCAAGCTGAGCTTTAATACAAGCGATTAGCCAGTAGTACACTTAACTGTTGAATAAACCCTTTTGGGTTGATACTGCCTTCAAAAACAAATATGGCGCATCCATAGACCAGTAAAGAAGAGTTTGGTCAGAACTAAAGTTATGTAACTCTCTGAATTCTTGTCAACCTTGTTTTACTTATCTTAGAGGGGAAAGAAATCTTTACGAAAATTTTTACAAATTAAATCACTAAATTAATTGAGGATCAATGATGCATTTCTTGTAAATAGGTGACATACAACTTTTCATCAAGCCATATACCAGTAACAGTAGAAGTAAAACTAAATTTTAAAAAGACGTTTAGTTCTTTTTATTTATTAAATTTTATTTATTACTCTGTTCCTCTCAAAATTGTGTTCTGGCTTTTAAAATTATGCCTGGATCATAACCAGCCTCTCAGTATTCTAACTTGTTCATCACATCGCAGTTGTATGTTGTTTATTTTGTACTGTATTACTAAAAGCAGTCAGCAATAAAATGTTTGACAAAAGCAAGTAGACAAAAATCTTCTCCTTCACCGCCCCCCCACCCCATCCTTCATCAGGATCTCCCACACATCTTCTGTCAGTGGTTCTCAACCTTGGTTGGACATTAAAATCATCTGGGGAGCTGTAAAAATCAGCAATGCTTGGATCCCATCCCCAGATTCTGTTGTTATATTATTGGGCTGGAATGTAGTCTGGACATTGAGAGGTTAACGAGTACACAGGTGATTGTGATTTGCAGGTGAGGCTGAGTGCCATGGCCTGCCTTGTGAGATAGTCTGACCAGTGACCACTAGTCCCACGCCCTCCAGCCATTTATGCAGTTAGTTCAGGTTTATATATCTAAGTAATGCTTTCACAGAGCTTTTACTTACACTCTGCAATTTCTCTAGTGAAACAGTTCTTCCAAATGAAACAGTACAGAAAATGCAAGGTGAAGAACTCTTTTAAGTTTATATTTAGCCGACCATTTATTGTATTTCATGAACACAGCCAATAAGAAATTAAGTGGTAGGATACAGTGAGTAAAATGTGTAAAAATGTAGCAAATATGGTTTGGTCTATATCTTTGTCCAAGAAGCAAGAGGCCAAGATTCTTTATACTGTCTTCTAAATCAACCTCCTCTCTCTCGCTTTTGTTAATAAAGCATCCATGGCATGTTGATAATGCTTTTGGAAGCAGGGAAGGGGTTTGAGTTTGTCAGTCTTGAAGGTGCCCTGAGATGCAAACCATTGTACCAATGGGAAAACTTATATTCTGAGGCATTTAGCGTAGTGGTTGTGCTACTCCCAAACATGTTAGGACCACAGATCTGGTATTTCTTTACTGAATCAGGAATGGGAAACGGTAACTGATTCTTGATAGGGCTAGTCCTGGGACGGATTCAGATAGCTATGACAGTATTTTGTGCAGAAAGAAGTTGGTTGATAAAATTATAAAGTCTTAGTAATACTGCCTCTTTCAGAGCTTACTGAGCATTTTTTTTCTTAATCAGTTTTATTTCTTTGCCCATTAATAAGAGAATTGATTGCATATTAGATGGATTATTTAATAACAAAAGCATTGTTCTGGGAATTGCAATAATTTGCTTTTCAGTCTTTTTAGTTGAAGAATAAACAAGAATATTTTTTTTCTGTGTGTTCTAACAGGCACCAGAAGTGATCCGAATGCAAGATAAAAACCCATATAGCTTTCAGTCAGATGTCTATGCATTTGGGATTGTTCTATATGAATTGATGACCGGACAGTTACCTTATTCAAACATCAACAACAGGGACCAGGTAAATATTTACTGTCTCTTGGGGTTTATTTTACTATTTGTATAAAGACTCCAGTTTGCTGTAGAAGTGTTGAGTCCTGAGTAGGCATGAAGGTTGGATATCTTGATCTTTGTTACCTTTGGTGGACTGTTGGCTGTGATGGCAACATGTAAGGCCTTCCTTGAAACGTCAGTGCCAAGTGTGGTCACGAAGTGCAGTTCCTGGTGTTCTGACTGGACACCAGAGCTGCCGCAGTGGAGATCGCCCACGCCTCTTGACCGCACAGACCAGAGGAAGGAGCTCTGCTGCCGTGGCGTCGGGGCTTTGTGCCTTCTGTTCTGTCACAGCTTGTGCTGCGCAGGCACTCAGCTATGCGCTTCTTTATGTCCGATTCTTTTAAAATTATTAAGGTTTCTCCTTTTTTAATTTTTAAAACTAGGTAAATGGAAAGACTGATATCATGCTTTCATTTTTCTATAGTGAGTCTAATAGGAGGGAATTTTTTTACTTCTTTCTTCCTAAGTTCCTATTCTCTGTCCTTCCCAAAGTCCCTAACAGAACCTCATGCAGCTCTTTGCCTTTTCTGTCCCAGCCACATTCAATTCACACTGACCAAGAAAAAGGAATTGTCTTTACTGACATTATTACATTGTATACCTCAGGATTTTAAAAGTGTGTGTGTGTGTGTGTGTGTGTGTGTGTGTGTGTGTGTAGAGAGAGAGATTGCAGCAATTCCACAGTTAATATATTAGAAAACGATGATCGACCATATAAACTGTGGTTAAATAATATTTATATTTTTTTGCTGTGGTTACCTGGGTAATTTGTTTAAAAATGGAGATGCTGGAGTGCCTGGGTGGCTCAGTCTGTTAAGCATCTGACTCTTGATTTAGGCTCAGGTCATGATCTCAGGATCATGAGATCAAGCCCCACTTCGGGCTCCATGCTGAGCATGGAATCTGCTTGGGATTCTCTCTCTTCCTCTTCATATGCCCCCCCCCCCCAGGCCCCCTCACATGCATGCACACACACTCTCTCTCTCCCCCTCTCTCAAAAAAATAAATAAATAAAAATGGAGATAACTGGAGCAGATTCTAATTCCATGGAGTAGGAGCCAAGCATTTACATTTAATAAGTTTCCCAGGTGATTTTGATTTATACCAAAGTTGAGAATCACCAATCCAAAGAAAAAAAAAGTGTGAATGTTTTATGTTTTATCGTAACCTCTTAATCTAATGAAATGGTGGTGTGTTTTTTTTAATAAAAATGAGAAATTGGACAAAAGAATTCCTTGTAGTTATAAAGATCAGATTCGTATATCTAAAACTAATGATGTAATGTATGGGGATTAACATAACAATAAAAAAATTAAAAAAAAAAAAAAAAAGATCAGATTCGTTCCTAAAGCACATCTCTTAGCTCCTCAGGGGATGGCCATACCTATGTTACTTTGCAGAATAGCTTATCTTTTGTTTTCTTACTCTAGTGCTGAAGTCTGAGAAATTGCTGTCATTTTCCCCCTCTTTATCCTTCTATTTCACTCTCTAATCACACTAATCTTCCCTCTTCAGTGCAGCTTTTCTAAGTTGGGATTAATAATGCACTCATTTGAGCTAGGTATATTGACACTCTGTCTTCTTTCTTTTCTTGGAGCAGAAGTGCTATGTCATCTTACAAGAAAATAACACATAACTTTTGTCTTATTTTAAGTATATCTCAGTTACTATTACTGTATAGTAAGCCACCCAAAATGTAGTGGCTGAAGCAGTTTGGGCTGCTGTCAGTAAGGAAGGTTTATTTCTGCGTCACATGGTATAGTCTAGGGTGCATTCATTGGGTGTTAAAGGATCCACTTCCAAAATGACTCATTCACACATCCTACAAGGTGTGGTGCTAACTGTCCACTGGAAGCTTGGTCAGGACCAAGAGCTGGGGGCCTCAGTTCTTCTCCACATGGGCCTTTCTGTGGGGACTTCTTCATAGAAAGCATGGACTTGGTTACAGCCTGGTGGCTGGGTTCTTTTTTTTTGTTTTTCTCCCGGTGGCTGGGTTCTAAGCATAATACCTCAAGAGACAAGAGATAGGAAATGATAAGTACCAGTGTCTTATCAACACACAAATTATTTTAATAAAAAATTTTCAAAACTACTATATGCAAAGCACTGTGGGATATAGAGGGATACAAAGATGAATGAAACACAGGCCGTGCTGTTAGTGGAGCTTTACCACTCTCTTGAGGCAGTGCAGGGGCTGATGAGCAGACACTGCTCCAGGAACACAGAGAGGAGTAAATGAAGGGGCGGAGATGCCGGGAGGGCTGAATGTGGATTGTAATGAAAGGAACCAGTCAGTCCCAGAATTTCAAATTGAACTACTGATTTTACCGCGTCTGTGCCACTTAAATCTTCTATACATGTATTATCCGGGTTAAATCTTCCCTTTAAGTTTAAATAATTGCAAAGAATGTGATTTCCTTTGTATTATATTAACATTTCAAAATAAAGCTATTATAGCCTTCTTTTCAGTGTATCCAGTGAAATCTAAAAGCCATTCTGACTTGATACCTACCATCACTTGTTTAAAAAATAGATTCATTAATTTTTGGAACTTTTTCTCTTTGAAGAAACATTTTTAACATATTTTATGCTTTCGAGGCTTTTACTGATCACTCAAGTTACATCTCTGCAACAAAAAATATGTATTTAAATTTAGAATTTAAAAAAATTTAGAATTAAAAAAAATATGTATTTAAATTTAGAATTTAGAAAGTTTATAAGCTCTGCCCTGTCTATAACAGGGGATCTCTTACTGGCTCTCTCCACCTAGCCTCTAGTCTGTGCATGTTGGACCTGTTCCCTCTAAGATCAAAACCCCTTTCTCTTTACAGAGTCCCAAGACTCCTAAAGTCTGTCTCTGTCTATTCTCAAAAGAGCCAAAAATTTAAAAAGTAAGAAATCAGAAAAAGTATACATCTCTGCACCCAGGGAAGACAAGCCTTTTTACTTTATTAAACAAAAAAAAAAAGATTCCACTTTAGAATCTTTCCTGTGACTTTAGTCTTTGAATGTTAATTTTTAAAATTCTGAATTATACTGTTATTAATAATTATTAATATATAACTGATGAAAATGTAAGTGTTGATATATAGAGACATAGAAGGTAAAATTTTATTGGAAATGTGTGTCTTCATGAACAACATGTGGCTTTTCTTTTCAGTTCATTCATATGTTTGTGGATAAATAGGCTTTTGCTAAAATGAGGTAGGACAGCATCAGTTCCTTTCCTTCTTTTATTTTTAAAGCAGTAAGCACTGAGAACTATTGTTCAAGCAGATACAAAGATGGGAAAAATCAGGCGTTTGTTGTACCCAGATGCACAGGTCAGTGGTCCCCCAGACCACACTCAGATTCAGCCATTCAGTAAGTCTCAGAACTCCCTCCAGGTTGTTAGTATTTAGAGTTACCATTTATCACAACAGCCGAGTGAAGAGGCACATAGGGCAGAATCCAGGAGAGTTCCACATGTGGAGGTCCCAGGTGTCCCCTCCCAGTGTAACCGTGGACAGCACTGAATTCTCCTGGTAGCCGTGTGTGACAGTGTGTAGAGTATTGCCAACCAATTCACTCGAATCCAGAGTTATCACCGGGGCTCGGGTTAAGTCAATATGGTTGACCACCTCTGTGGCCGACCTTAGTTTTAGCTGATGCTACATGACTCAACATCCCTTCTATAAATCACTTTAATAGCATGGACTATCTGTCATAGCCCAAGGCTCCCAGGTAAACAAAAGGACTCTTATCAGGCAGGACATGTCAGAGGTTTAGGGATTACCTCCCACGAGCCAAAGGCAAAGGCCAGCCCTCTCTCTGGGCAAAATTGATTCTTTACCATACATATATCATTCAGTTATTTGAACTCATTTCTATAATATACTAAAAAGTACATAATAACTTGTCAGTAAGTTTTACAATTAGCTGACAATTCAGTTAATTTTGCTGAAAGCAAAGAATTGGAAACCAGCTGTCTTGCGAAGGGATTTGCTACCCATTCATTAGAGCCTAGTTATATACCAGTATCTGGAAGTGTCCCATTGTTACCCCAGCAGTTTTACACCTTGGAGCAATGTGTACTATAGTTAAATTCCATGTGGGTAGTAAGGGGTGTGCTTTTTATAAAGTAGGAGAAGGGCAGTTCTGACAGGGGCAATGGGAAAGGAGGATAAGCTTTACACCTCCACTTCCGTGGAGCTCAGGCAAATCAGCTTATATTTATTGATTAATGATTATAATAAATCAGCTTATATTTATTGATTAATGATTATAATAAATAATCATTTATTAATCAACAAAAGTTACTACAGCACCAAACAGGAAATAATATAAAGTTAGGATATCAGACTTGACTGTCCCTAAAGTTTGTAAGCTCTGCCCTATCTATAACAGGGGATCTCTTACTGGCTCTCTCCACCTAGCCTCTAGTCTGTGCATGTTGGACCTGTTCCCTCTTAAGATCAAAACCCCTTTCTCTTTACAGAGTCCCGAGACTCCTAAAGTCTGTCTCTGTCCATTCTAAAAAGAGCCAAAAATTTAAAAATTAAGAAATCAGAAAAAGTATACATCTCTGCACCCAGGGAAGACAAGCCTTTTTACTTTATTAAACAGAAAATTTAATTCCCAAGTGGTTTACCTTCTTTTTTTTTTTTTTTAGAGGAGGCTCTGATTCTCAGACCTACATAACTAAATGCCCCATTTCTTCCATTCCCTCAACAAACGAATTTAAAATGCAGATGCCAAAACAACTGCTAAAAGGTGAACTTTTTTGGTTCCTGCTACATATATATATATATAAAGGACTTAGTGTGATGCCCAACAAGTACTCAATAAATTCCTTTTTTAAAGTAGAAAAAGAGGCACAATCCAATGTGTGTCTCATGATTACCCTGGCAGTGGGAAATGCATTGCATAAGGAGAGACTGGAAGCCTGGGGAGCAATTAGGAGACCTTTACAATAGTCCACAGGTCCTGACGATTTCAGCTTACAGCCCAATAAGTGTTGGTTCCCCACGATATGATGTATAGGAATCAGAATACTAGCATTGTGTTTTTAACTTTTTATTGAAGTACAGTGTACATGCAGAAAAGTACACATAAATGCACAGCTTGTTGAATTTTCAATGTTTATGTATTTTTCAACTTATCATACAAGGTTGTATGATTTTTTTCTCTCCCCAGATAATTTTTATGGTGGGACGAGGATATCTTTCTCCAGATCTCAGTAAGGTACGGAGTAACTGTCCAAAAGCCATGAAGAGATTGATGGCAGAGTGCCTAAAAAAGAAAAGAGATGAGAGGCCACTCTTTCCCCAAGTAAGAAGCAGCTTTATATGTTACTTAAGAGGACAGACTAATACTCAGATGCAGATTTTTAAATAGTTTCTAGAGGACACAGTTTGTATTTTGTGGATTTGGATTCCATGTGATTATGTGCAGGCATCTGATAAGTAATGACATAAAGATGATTATATAAAGGTTGAATGGTGGGATATCTAAAAACTCGGAATCCCAGTACAGAATATTCAGGAAGACTTTGCTTTTGTCTAGCAGTTCTCAAACTTTTTGGTCTCACAACCCTTTTACACACTCAAAAATTATTGAAGACCCCCAAAGAGCTTTTGTTTATGTAAGTAATAATTGCCATTTTAGAAATGAAAACTAAGTTTTAAAAAGTTTATTTAAACATAATAAAATCATTACATGTTAACGTTTTTATGAAAAAGAACTGTATTTTCCCAGACAACAGAATTAGTGAAAAGAATGGCATTGTTTTATCTTTTTTGCAAATCTCTGCAAAAAGAAGACATCTGGATTCTCTGCGTTCATTATGTTGCAATATTTTACATCACTTAGCCTCTGAAAACTCCACTTACACTTGTAAAATAATGACAGTAAAAAAGGCAGATGATACCTTAGTGTTACTATGAAAATAGTTTTTCCACAGACTACATTTTGAGAACTGCTGCCTTAATTCTTCCTGGTGGTAAAACAAATTCCAAGCTTCCCTTTAATACTGGGTCTTTTGGAGGAGCATTTCTACCTGGGGCAAAAAGAAAAGGCACCTGTTGGCACTGTCTGCCTTTCTCTGATTCTTGGAAAATTACCATTGCTTTTTATCTTTTCATAGTATAAGGCTGAAGCCCTTAAGTTAATCTTTTGTAAGCCTCAGGAACTGAACTAAGTACCTGAACAAGCTTAGAAAGTTTAGATTCTGTAGATATTGTAATATAAATTCAGTTTTTTATGATGCTCATGAAGTTCCGGATAGCCCTATATAAATGGATCTTGATAAATCAGTATAGTTTTCAGGTGGGAAGGGCTGACTCCCATAATTACTCAGCTACCATAATTACTGAATTGGTCTTTTGTGAACCTTATTATGCTTTTGAATACCCACTCCTAGCTGGATCTCTTAGAAGTCACTGTTACAGGAATGAGTGGATCTTTTGTTCCTATCTAAAGAATTAAAGATAGAATTTAGAATTTTAACAAGTCTCTGGGCTCTCTCAGGGTGGGTAGATACATGTTTTACATATTGGAATTCTAAGTTACTATTTCTCTGAGGAAGAGTAATTTTTTAACCCAGAAAACCACTGGCTTGAGACTATCAAAGTAAAAGGACCAGTGTTGTTGGCCAATATCAGCAGGACCCTACACCACATTCTCTTTTCATGGTCCAGGTACTAGAGTTTCCTGTTTAACATGCTTGATGTACATTAATAATGGAAATTATATTCCTAGACCCACTTTATTTTTTTAAGATTTTACTTTTTTAAGTAATCTCTACACACAACGTGGGGCTCAGACTTATAACCCCGAGATAAAAGTTGCATGCTCTACAACTGAGCCATCCAGGCGCCCCTATAGGCCCATTTTTTAAGTGCTTTAAAGGGGAAAAATGTTCATATTTCTAAATATAAGTAACATTTTATTCTGTGCATGGTATCAGAAAATGAAATGCATATCTGAATTTTTCAGATTATTGAAGGCTACCCCTTTTAAGTATTATTTTTAATTTTTCATTATAAGATCTCTTTTCACACTATATACAAACACAAATTTCAGATTTATATGTAAAAAACAAAACTAAAAAATAGGAAGTCATTTTTGTAAGCTTGAGGTATCAGGAAAGACTTCCCTAATAAGAGGCAAAATCCATAAGTAATAAAGGAAAAGATAGCAAGTCTGACTACATTAGAAGTTTTTAAACTTCTATGTAATAAAAATAATATTGTAAGGTAAAATAATTGTAGCATGTATAACAAAGTATAAATATTGGTATTATCCAAAGGCCTCCTACAAACCAATAAGTAAAAAAAATAATCAATAGAAAATGAGCAAAGGATATGGAGCTGGTGATTCACAAAGAAATACAAATGGTGAATGAATTTAGGATGTTAAAAGTTCTGTGATAGTCAGTAAAATGCAGAGTAACAGTGAAATACTTTTTGATTTTCTCAGATTGGCAATATCCAGCATTGGGAACAGTGTTGGGAAGTAAGGAAGAGCCCTCCTTATAAATTTTTTAACAGTGTTGTTGGGAATGTAAATTGGTTTGGCCTTTTGAAAGGACTTGGTAGAATTCATAAACTTAAAATATATATACTTTTTGCTCTGGTAATTCCACTCCTAAAAATGTATGCTGCAGAACCTGCTTCCACAAGTGCTCAGATATATACAAAAATGCTTACCATAATAGAAAAAATTAAAGACATAAAGATCAGGGTAGCTGTCTAGATAGCATGGATGTTAGTGAGGGGAAAGAAAAGCAATGCAGAAAAATATGTGTAGTATGATACCACTTTAAATGGTGATGAGGGTGGGGATGGGCTCTGTTTTCATATGTGCATGTTTATGCATAGGAAAGGTCCAGAAGAAAGTATAGACTCTTTAACAGTGGTTACCCCTGGAAGGTAGGACTTATACTTTTTCTGTTATTATTTGAATTTTTATTTGTGTGTTATGCTTGTAATTTAAAATGTTTTGTAACATTGCTTCTTTGCCTTATACTAATCATACAGATTACAGTTTAACTTTTAAAAAAGTTTTGGTAGCTCAGAAAAATAATAATAGTAATGGCTGCTGAAGTTTTATTGAGTACTTACTATATGCCAGGCATCGTGCCAAGCCTTTTACACGTATGTCTCATGATTATGAATATCCATTATCATACTGTCTGCCTTCAAGAGTCATAACCCGTTTCTCTGTACCTTAAACTATGCGGAGTTTCTACGTTCGTGTATTGGTGTCTATCTGTAGTTTGCCTGTCTTCTCCACTCTTGGATTGTCACCTGTCACTTCTCACTCCTGTGCCACTAGCAGCCTGGGTCATTGGGGTCCTACTTTTAATTATGTATGTGGAAGACATTTCCCATTACTAAGTTTCTTAAAGAATGAGTTGCTCTGATGATTCTGTTTGTGAAGTCATCTAGTGCTTTACTGATTGACACTCCATCTTCTTCCCCAAAGGGACTGTGGTTTGTGAGAAATAGGCATATAATTGGTTTAAATTTTTTTATTATTTACTGTTCCAAGGCTGGCAAATGATCTCAAATGTAAATAAAAGCTAACTATAGGTTACTTTCCCCATTCAGTTCACAGAAATTAAAACTATAGGAGTAAAAAATAAATAAATAAATAAAAATAAAGCTATAGGAGTTTGGTCATTTTCTTTTCTTTGTAAGGAAAAAATACCAGTTTATTCGGTATTTTTTTCAGACATTTAGGATAATACCAAAAACAGTGTAAGATTTCAGGTGCTTTCTTGTAAAGTATGATGGGGATTTTAAAGATTAACACCACCTAGATTTTCATTCTACTTTCTTTTTTTCTTTTTTTTTTTCTTCTTTTTTTAGATTCTCGCCTCTATTGAGCTGCTGGCCCGCTCATTGCCAAAAATTCACCGCAGTGCATCAGAACCCTCCTTGAATCGGGCTGGCTTCCAAACAGAGGATTTTAGTCTATATGCTTGTGCTTCTCCAAAAACACCCATCCAGGCAGGGGGATATGGTGCGTTTCCTGTCCACTGAAAGAAATTAAATGAGTGCGCCAGTATAGGGCAGTAGGGACCAAGGACATGAAAATATAGTTTGCTTATATATTTGCTCAATTGAATAAGATCTTTTTTTAAAAAGATGAACCAAAGAATGTGCAGGTTTTTAAAGACTAGATATAATTATTTCCCAGTCTAAAGTGTAAACTTAGCATTGGATTTTCAACATCCAAGCATTTTATAAAATGCACAGACATTGCTAAACTTTGCAGTGCCTCTTCCAGAGGCTTTACTTCCTGTTCCAGATTTGTTTACTGGCTTAATCTAATTATTAAACTTCAGTTAAACTTTTCTCATGCACCTTTTGTTATTAGCTATCACTTGTCCATTAGGGATTCCCAGGAACAGCACCACTCCTGCGCATGGATTTGCAGGTGGAAGGTGACAGTAGATTAGCCTGTGTTAGGCAAGTTAATCCAAACAGATCTAATTTAAGAAGTCACTAGAGTTGGATAAGTTATTTTTTTCTTAATATTTTTTTCTGTAACTATTTTTTATTACAATTTGGAAAATATGGATGTCCTTTATTCCCTCAAAGCAATAGACTGAATTTCTTTTTATTAACTGTGGGTGCAGGTAACCAAAGATACTGCTGAGGAGTGACATGTTTGACATGAGTAATATGGTTGAACTTTGGATTTTTACTGGGCAAATACTAAAAATTGGAGTTCCTTTTAAATAATACTTCCCCACACATAGAAGTTGAATTTCCTTACAAATGCATTATTTCCTCCTCCCCTAAAAAAGCTTCACAGAATTCTGTGAGAAGTTTGGGGTTTGTTTGTTTGTTTAGATATTTTAGTTGCCAAACAACCAGGTAATGGACTTCTTAAAAATTATTACTTTAGATTATACTTACCTCTCATGACGCCTGTTTTAACAATCACTTTATGCATGTGTCATAAAATTTCTGTGCTCCTTATATTCTTTGCCCAGCAAGGTTCTTATTATGAGTGAAGGCTAGTCTTTTTTTTTTTCTTTTTGTAGCCCACGGTATGAAATATTTGTTAGTGCTTTCTAATACTTAAATTTTCTTGTGTAGAAAATGACTGTACTGTGGCAGTCAGTATATTCTTACTGTGAGCCAAAATCTTACTCGGAATCAAAAATGAAAGAAGCAGTATCACTGTCATCTTATCAAAGAAATTACCATCTCTACTTCAGAGTCAGTAGCAAAAGCCAGCCTCTTAAATACATTTTCATTTGTTCAGTTTGGAACTGTGATGATTTTTAAATATAACTGACAGTTTGGGGTTATTCAGGCACACAGACAACATCTGTGTAAATACCATACTTTGAAGCCAATAAAGAAGAAAATTGGGAAGACTTTAATGATGATTTAGTTTTTAAGTGCCACAAGTAAATTTTTAAAATACTTTATTAATTTGAATGGGTGAGATTTCATCCAGGAAAACTTCTCAGTAGGAAGCATTGCATACCTTTTGCCCCCCTCATCTGGGTAGTTTGAAATAAGTAATACCATTCATGTTGTTCAAAATTGATTCATGCCTTTCAATTAGGCAAGAGTAATGGAAAAGAACCTCTCTCCTGTTTTCAAAAATAAGAATGAGAAAGGCATAAAAGAATGGAACATGTTGGAAAACATTAAAGTGTAGGATTTCTAAATCCTCTAGTGATATTAAAGATATGATTATTAGTAATTACTGAATAGGGTCTTGTTTATCACAAACTGAACAGCAAACATGTAGCTAACAAAGTTTTTGCATTGGTCTGTGGAATGCCGAAAGGTTTGGGCATTTTAAGGCACAAGAGTCAAAGGATCTTTTTATTGATATAGCTCTTTCTATAGTTCCCCAGCGTACTTGTTTCACTCATACTGTCCTTTCTTTGCTCACCCCCCCCAACAACTCCCCACACTGACCACTGCCCAGCCTCCAACTATCTGCATTTGACTTTCAATCTCTTGCCAGAGGGCATTGCTGAGCACTGAGAACTGCTCAGAAACTCCTTTATGCCCTCTCACATGATCCCTTGTACCTCCAAAGGGTCACCTAGTAGTTTTCTTGCCAAACTGAGCCCATTGGAAGTGTTGGTGGAAGAAGAGGAACAGTCTGGTAGGGCGAGGTGTTTAGGTGGCACGGACGCAGACAAGTAGGGAGCAGTAGAATGACATGGTAGTGTAGTCTCCCTTTCTGTGTTGGTTTTGTACTTCATTTTAGATATATTCTCCAAATAAAGAAAAACATCATTTTTCTAACCATACGTAGAGTTAACCTCTCTAACTAGGTAATTGAAACAGAAGGACGTTCATTCTCTTGTGACTGCTTTTACTCCTAAAACGTCAACCCCCAGGTATTTTTATTAAAGTTGATTTCCTTTTTCAGCAGGCACCCTTTTTGTAAAATTTGTTTTACATTTTAGAAGTTTTACTGGTCAATGATGAGGACTACGATTTTTCTTCTTGATTTTAAGTAGTTTAGGGAATCACAGCATTTAATCAAATGCTTTAGGTTGTTTATTTTCAGATATTAAATATTGTCCTAGCCATTGACATACTAAAGCATTAGTTAAATTTTCCTCTTTAAATAGTGACTGTTTAACACACCAGCTTAAATGGCCTCTGTCTCAAGTGAGTCCTTCAATTTAAGGAAATGAGCTGCTTTTTTTCTTTTTAATATTATGGAATGGGTACTTCATGACTAAAACATTTTGTCAGTTACAGTCTTATTAGATTGAGAATTATTAAGCATTTCTAGAGCACTTTTTATTTTACTCAATTTTTCATCTCTCCTGTGATAATTTCTCTTATGAATTTAAGAAGTCCAGTGTGTCTGTGCCAGAATGTTTATCATACTTTTGAAACTTCCTGAAAGGTCACCACAAAGAAAGAATGAGACTTACTCTGGTTTCAGGTGACTGCCCCCCCCCCCACATCTAAAACAGTGATTGATTTCTGTGCAAATCGATTTTTCATAGCATATTTTACCTTTAAGAAGATTGTTATATGTGTAACAGCCACTGAAATACATTCAATTCGGGAATAAAAGATAATAATTATGTAGTATCTTAAAACTAGTTAATAAAATCCTTAGCTTTCACATAAACAAATCTTGATATTTGAGGTATCTAAAATCACAGGGCCTTCCCAAATGTTCTCTACCTTAGTCTTAAATAAAGTCAAATGGAAAATAGAACTTAGATTATTCTCAACCTGAAAAAAAAAAAGCTTCATTTTTGGCCTCTGATTTTTCAGGCAATAATTAAGTTAATATACTGAGATTTTCAAAGTCACATAGTATTCTGGATATTTCACTTCAAATAATTCTTACCTCAAATAAAATAGGATAGGAGGTGGGATAATAGATAATTTCCAGATATACAAGAAAGAATATGCTTTTTTCCCCAAAAGCAGATCCATTGCCTGTTACCCCCATCTTTCCTTGAATTTCTCCATGATTTCAGGGACATATATAGAAAGAGTTTAATTTTATTGATCTGTAAACTCTTGAATTCTTTTTGTCTTTTTTTATTCCTGGACCTGAAGTCTGTTTATGGAATAAGAACTGCATTCCATTAGAAAGAGTAGACAGTGGTAGGATGATCTTCAGGGTTGGCTTTACTGGTGTCTGATTTGGAGTTTCTTGGTAAGAGTTTGTACTTTGGGAGGTTGTTTTGTGGGGTTTTGTTTGTTTTTTAAGGCTAACATTTAAGTTTGTAGAGTAGAACACTACAACAAAGTGGAGTGTCAATTATCATAACTAATGGGAAACATCTGAAGATTTTTTAAAGTTATTTTTTAATGTGGTATATAAGATTTGACAGAGTTTTATTACTTTTGATATTCTCACTTAATAGATTAAAGTCTAGCCATTTTTTAAAATAAAGATTTCTAAGTAAATCCTATTTTCACACTGACTTCCTTTAATGAGATTTAGATTCTGCAAGATACAGTGACTACTAATTAGAATGTTGAAAATTGCTTTAAAGAAATGTATTAAAATACTGGAAAAAATAGCAACCTTCAAACCATAATGTACTCAAACCATAAGCAAAGGTAGTGTAAATGTTTATAGATTTCTAGAGACTATTAACATAATAGCCCTCTGTGGTTATGTTCTTCATGTTTGGCTCTCCGAGGTCTTAGTAATGTGGCTATTTTTTTTCATCAATGCCATACTCCCTTCACAGACTTTTTAACTTTAAATATGAGGTAATAATTCTTTGACCCTTCCTTGATCTTTTGACTCACAATACCATGATTACTTGCTTGGTAGAAGGAATCCTTAGAAAGAGATGGTATCACTATCTGCAGTCCAATTAGTAATAATATTCAGAATGGGAAAACAAACTGGTATTATTGAAAATTATTTAGGGGTGTGTTCATTGTTAAGACAAACCACCCCTGAACTTGTATTTTAACGGTGCCATTTTCTAGCTGTGAGATATCAGACAAATTACTTCACCATTCTAAACCCCCAGCTTGCTCCTCCATAAATTAAGAGAAGTAATAGCACCTGCTTTATAGTTATTATGAGGCTTAGATGCAAATGTACGTCAAGCATTCAGTGAGGCACCTGGCCTATAGCAGGTACTCAAATAGTCACTAATATTATCAGCCTGCGATCTGGGGCTTCAGTCAGCTAGTCCTTAGCAGTCTGTTGTTTGTGGGTACATACCAGTGTCCTCTGGTAGTCAGCTGGACTCTGCTGGACTCAGAGAGTGGACAGGTCACTCCTAGATGACAGAGTGTGTTCATGTCAGTGACTGCTTGGACCCGCATCACGGGCTCTTATTACAGAACACGGATGTTAAGGCCAGCTGCATTCCGATAGTTGTCGGTTGCTAACCAACCCCCAGAGATCAGCTAGAATGTATGTAAGAAGCAGAACCGGCCTCTAGTCACAAGTAGAAGCTGTGGACAAAATGCTGGGTGAAACATAATGGCACGAAGCCCTCAAATTCAGGAAAGTTCAGCGACACGTGCCCCCATGTAATTGTTTGGTGGTTTGAAAGGGGAAATGAACTAGAAAATAGTCTAGATTTTCTTTCCTTCAGTCAAATGGGTAATGTGGACAAATCATTTGACCTCCTAATTTTATCTTTTGCAAATGGGGGATATAATTCCTGCTTCTTCCTTTCTAATAGTGGTATTATAATAATGGAAATGAGTTGATAACTGGGGGTAAAGTATTCAACAAATCAACCTCACTATTTTACAGTCTGTTTTTGAGAAATTTTGTTCATTGGAAAGGTTTTCAGCATAGCATGTAAAACCCAACTGGGAAATTACCTGCAGACTCGATATTTAATTGATAGAACTGAAGCATATTCTACATATTATAAATTATTTTATGTGTTTCAGCCATTTTTGCTTTTAAATTCGTGATGATGTCGCTAGATTTGTAATAATAGTGAGTCACCTTTCAGTGAGGTTTCAGTGAGGCTTTTCTAGGTCTCTAGGTTATTTGAGATAACTTTTTTAAAATTAGCTCTTGTTCTCCCTCTACAGGAGAATTTGCAGCCTTCAAGTAGCCACACCATCATGGCAACATCTACTCTTATTTCTTAAGTCTTGTGTTCGTACAATTTGTTAACATCAAAACACAGTTCTGTTCCTCAAATCTTTTTTTAAAGATACAGAATTTTCAATGCATAAGCTGGTGTGGAACAGAATGGAATTTCCCATCCAACAAAAGAGGGAAGAATGTTTTAGGAACCAGAATTCTCTGCTGCCAGTGTTTCTTCTTCAACACAAATACCACGTGCATACAAGTCTGCCCACTCCCAGGAAGGAAGAGGAGAGAGCCTGAGTTCTGACCTTTTGATGGTCAGGCATGATGGAAAGAACCTGCTGCTACAGCTTGGGAGATTGGCTGTGGAGAGCCTGCCAGTCAGCTCTGCCCTTCTAACCACCAGAGCAGTGTGTGGCTGGTCACCTGACGGGGCAGCTGCAGTCGCCAAGCATCGTTCTCTTTCCTGTTCTGGGATTTTGTCGTGGAGCTCTTTCCCCTAGTCACCACCAGTTCATTTCTGAGGGATGGAACAAAAATGCAGCATGGCCTTTCTGTGTGGTGCATGTCCAGTCTTTGATAAATTTTTATCAGGTGAAGCTCTTTTATTTAAATGGAGAATGAGAGGCGAGGAGGAGATACATTTTGGTGTAGGGGAAAAGGGAATGCTGCATCTTTTTCCTGACCTACTGGGTTTCTGGCCTTGTTTCCCTGCTCACTGAGGGTGTCTGCCTAACCAAGCAGCTGGAAAGTGCTGGCACGCATTGCCTTCTTCTCTCCCTGGGTCCAGCAATGAAGACAAGTGTTGGGGATTTTTTTTTTTTCCCTCCACAATGTAGCAAGTTCTCAGGAAAATACAGTTGATATCTTCCTCCTAAGCTCTTCCAGTCATCAAGTACTTATATGGCTACTTTGTCCAGGGCACAAAATGCCATGGCAGTATCTAATTAAAAGCCTACAAAACTGCTTGATACCAGTTTTGAATGTGTGAGACATTTATGTAATTTAAATGTAAGGTACAAGTTTTAATTTCTGAGTTTCTTCTATTATATTTTTATTAAAAAGAAAATAATTTTCAGATTTAATTGAATTGGAATAAAATAATACTTCCCACCAGAATTATATATCCTGGAAAATTGTATTTTTGTTATATAAACAACTTTTAAAGAAAGGTAATTATCCTTTTCTCTACCTAAATATGGGGAGTCTTAGCATAATGACAGATATTTATAATTTTTAAATTAATGGTACTTGCTGGATCCACACTAACATCTTTACTAATATCTCATGTTTTCCTCCAACTTACTCCTACACTACATCCTCCATCCTCTTTCCAGTCTTTTATCTAGAATATGCAACCTAAAATAAAAATGGTGGTGTCTCCATTCATTCTCCTCCTTCCTTTTTTCCCAAGCCTGGTCTTCAAAAGGTTGGGTAATTTGGCAGCTGAGTTCCCCAAGTAGAGAATAGAGCAATTTTAGGTGTATTGGGACAGAGGGAGGGTGTGTGAAGCCTAACATCAGTTGTTTCTGTAGAAAGAGATGCTGGGGTATTAGAAACATCATTCTTTATCTTTGTGTAAGTGGAAAATAGAACCCAGTCGTAGCTTCCTTTGGCCTTTACTAAAGGGTGGCATAAATTGCAGTAGTAACAAAGAAAGTGACTCTGGATGTATTAATGACAAATATCTCCCTTATCATGAGTCTTAGAATCTCTTGCCAGGATTTAGGAATGTAAATCAAATCAAATGTACTTAGCCCAACCAAGCTTTGTAGCCAAGGACCTTAAAGAAATTAGACAGGACCCATAAAATAAATCAGGGAATTAGAAGTTGTTATTTTAAAATTTCAAATTGTAACTGATCCCACTATCTTCCAGCCTATTAAGCTCACTGCCATTCCATGCTTTTTACTAAAATACCTGTATTCAGAGGAAGGCCTACATGAGAGGTACAGACCTGTGAAAGGTTGTCCTAGTAAAATGGAAAATATCCTCAAGTTATTAATGAGTTTGAAAAGCAGTGTATTCTTAAGTCCCACGTGAGCAGGGCAGTTTCTTACAAAAGTCAGAAATTGCGAAGATTGGTGCTGATTTGAAGAGCGTCTTGTGCGTATTTTTCTTTTTAAATGTGTCCCCAGACATGCTTTTAAAACTGGTTGCTTTCCCTTCACCACGATCGGAGAGAGCTCGGTTTGAACAAGAGGCAGGTCCTGTGGAGCCGGTGGAGGCTGCCATCGGGTTGGCAGCTCGGCTGCAGGGCGGCCCCGGGGGCCGGGAGCCCCGCAAGCACGGGCCCTAGTGATGGAGGAAGCTTAGCGCGGGAAGGCCGGCACTTCTCTTCTTCCAGTCTCTTTAGAATAGGTTGCTGTCTCACTTGAAAAGGGGGAGCAGACTTGGTCTCAGAGGAAGCTGTGCCCAGTCAGAAGCCAGGCTCAGGGTATTCTTGAGAGATTTTTATAGAGCCCTTAAGAAATAAAATTCTAGTATTTCTCATCCCTTTTTTCCATCAAATAGTTTTTTCTCTAGTTTACAAATGACATGGTAAAGGGGTTTCCTCTTATGTTTTGATGTTTAGACTACAGATAGACTTGTTGAGCTCCTAAGAAGATACAAGGAAGAAGTCCTTGTTTGTGCAAAGCACTTTATGAATAACTTGTATAGACAGTGTGTGGCTGCTTCGCGGACTAGCCCGTCAGGGCGTAATTACCGGTCTTTTCCTTAAAGTGGCCGCAGTGCCTTCTCTAGCGTATTTTATCTTGGGTAAGAAGAGGCGAAGCCTTCTGAAAAATCTGAGAGCGGACATAAAAGATTGTTTCAAAATATGGAGTATTCCTGATGGATTTTTTGTCATCAAACTAGAGTTTAGGGTCTAGTACTTTTGCCACTGAAATGACACTGACCAAAAGTAGTTTATAAAAGGGATTTGTGAGTAGAAAATCCAACATGATCATTTGTACTTATATGCACCTTAAAAGAGGATTCTGTCTAGCTATCAAATTCTGGTTCCTGAACATCCAGTCCCTGATTGCACTTATGATCTTGTAGGATATACTGGGGCATCCTAGAAGATAAAATGCCGTGTAACACATACATGTTATATTTATGTTGGTATTGGAAGAGAAAGAGCATTACATAGTTATAAAGAGGTAATCAAGACTTCAGCCCTGTCCACTGGAAACTCTGTAAATACTTGCTAGGTTCTCCTTTGGTGCGGTCCCAGCTCGCTCAGCACGCGGTGTTCTCCTGCAGTCAGCAGCCGGTGCTCGAACTGCTGCCCACGCTCCCAGGACCTCACCTGCCCCTCCTGCGCGCCCGCTCCCCAGCCTTGTGCCGACCCCAGCCGGCTTTAGTTGGAAGCACATTGCAGGGTTCAGGTGACCCCTTCGAAAAACTACCTCCTCAGAATGAGGTAATGAATAGTTATTTATTTTAAGATATGAAAAGTCAGGAGCTCTAGAACATGAAGATGACTTAAGATTTTAACTTTGACGTGTACTTGTATTTGAGCACTCTCATTTTGTCCTAAAGGGCATTATGCATTTCAGCAGTAGGACTTTTCTGAAAAATGTAGCTCCAGGTTTCTAAATGTTGTTGCAAGTGGTGCCAGCATCTGTTTCAGGGTACGTTTCAGAATCTCCACCTTAAGGCAGTTGCATGAAATTAAGCAGTTATGGTAACAGTTCACTAACAGTGATACAGTTTTAATTTTCAATAGGCTTAGCAAAACCATACGTCTTCCTGATGAGTTAGCCACAGCTCCATCACATGCACAGATCCTCCGACCAAGAGCCTGCCCAGCTGGGAGGGTAGAATGATTCCACACGATTCTCTTCTTTGTCTAAGTTGGCATTGTTAGCGCTAGAAAATCAGCACCTTGGGACTAGCAGATTCCAACCATTAGGCTATTAAAAAAAAAAAAAGTAACCAGACACGGAAAGTTTACTGTGAGTATAAACAGCAAATAGCTTACAGGTCGTACATTGACATGGTGTAGGTGAGGCTCTAGAAAAATACCTTCACAATTTGCCAAATGATCTTTACTGTGCCTTCACGATGCAATAAAAAAAAACTTAAATTTTAGCAGAAATCAGTGATTTGCAAAGAGAGAAGCCACTCTGGTCCAACTCAGCTGTGTTAATATTTTTTAGAGTGCAATTTAGACTGCAAAGACAAATGCACTAAAGGGTTTATAGCCAAAATCACATTTAAAAAGAGAACACACAGGTAAATTTTCAGTGAACAAAATTATTTTTTTAAAGCACATAATCCCTAGTAGAGTCAGATATATTTATCACATAGAGCAACTAGGTTGAAAATTATAGTTCAGTGGACATTTCTAGAGAATCTTTTTCTACTCCAATAGGTTCTTCAAAGCATGGAACTTTTTTATATAACAGAAATGTTTGACAGACATTTTAAGGAATTGCTGTAGTTTGGGGGTCAGAAGTATTATGTGCTGGGCAGCAAACACTTGTCAAGAGTGAGCAAGAGGAAGCTAATGTAGAGGACAGAATTTGATTTTACCAGTTTCCAGAGTACTGCTACAAACCTAAACGGTGATTTTCCAGAGTCTAAAATGTAAACTTGCCTCCCAGGATGTGTTTGCAAATTAAGTGGGACTGTCCTGCTAATGCTGTTCAGGGTGCTCTGGGGACCAGATGGGGTCTCTGGGGTCCCCTTTGTGAGGGGGCATTGGAATAGTTAATGACGTGGCCGGTGGCTGTGAACTGGACACACTCCATGGTGTGCTTTTTCTGTCTTGTTGCATTTCTTGCCACCCTGAGGAAAGGCGGCATACTGTCTTCAGCAAGTTCTCTAGATGTTTTTCGGAGTTGTCTTGCTGACGCCCATAGGTTGTTGAGCACCAAGGAGTGCAGTCGCATCTCTGCCTAAGTTTTATATTGGCCGGAGGAGAATGAAGTGGCCAGTGTATTGCTAGCTATGGTAAAATTGAAAATACTGGTAAGATTTTTGTTTTATCAGCACACTCAAGAGTAAGTTTTGTTGTTTTCAGAGAACTTATTTTTACTTCTGGTCGGGCAAAGACATTGAAATTGGAATTTAGTCCTAAATTTTGCCAGTGGTGGAAAAGGTAATTAATGGTTTCTATCAGGATTTTTAAGGTAGAGGAGGACAGAATGGTTAAGTCTTAAAATCTTAAAGTAAGGGAACAGTGCTTTAACATGCATAGGGATGGTTTGTCCTCACCTCAGAGTGATTAAGTAGATCTTTTATTTCAACATCCACAACTCAAGCTGTTAATTTTTTAATCCTTTTTTTATTTTTTTACCCTTTGACCCCCCTCTACCCAACTGTTAGTTTTATTAATTACTAAATTAGTTTTATTAAAATGTTTAATTTTATTAAAATATGTAATTTTATTTAACGTAATTCTGTTTTGACTAATGACCAGTTGTGCATGAGGACATAGCCAGTGTATCTGGTGTGTGTGCGTGTGTGTGTGTGTGTGTTTGATGAGTTTGTTTTTTAAGAATTCTGTAGATTGAAGTACTCTTGGCAAACAACTGAAATCTGTTTATTCGTGTTAGTATCAAACAAAAGATTTGTGCGAGCCATCTGCCACTCTCAGGCAGGCTGAGCACCTTGTCCCGCACTCCTGAGCAGCTCGCTCCCGTCACGGTCTGTAGGGAATTGGGCAGGAAGTCGGCTGAAGAGATGCAGCAGGGGGAGGGCTCCGTTTACAGGGGTGGGGATGGGGGGTTGTAAGTCACTTAGTAGCAGTTTTGTGTTGAAAATTATTCTGTGTTGCATTTGTGTGTTAAACCCACATGTATCCCAGTGGAAGAAACTTCAGATAGCATAAGCAACAGAGCTCACAGAGTAGGCACAAATGTAGAGAAAGTGGACCAAAATGGGAGGTGGGAGGGTGTGGGAGTAAGTCTGGGGCTAGGGAAAAAGTGATGGGACCGTGGGAAATAAACTATAATTACCTGAAATAAAATGTAAGAGTGCAATAAGTGTGCTTTTTCTTCTAAGCTGTGAACAGTTTTTTCAAAAAAACATTCCTTCCTAATACATTTGTATATGTTCCATAGCTAATTAAAACCAGCTATGTAAACATATAATGCCTTTTTATTCATGTTAATTACCAACATAAGTGGCTAACCTTTATGTCTTATTTATCTTCGTGTCATATTAGTTTACATACAGGAGTGTGCTTGCGTGCGTGCGTGTCTGTGTGCGTCTGGGTGTATGCTCTACCCTTGCCCTCCTTCATTTGGACACGCATTCATTGGGTCCTCTGTTCTTCCTTTGGCCATGCTACAGGTTGTGGTCTTGATTTGGCCTTCATGGTATTGCCTGATTTAAAGGACTCTGTCACAGTGGTATGTTTTTGTGGTGATCTCATTTGTTGGTTGTACCCTCTGACCCTTTCCTCACTCAGCGGTTGCCTTCTTAGGAGCGCACAGCTGATCAGGGGATTGAATTTGACCGTTCCTCAACATATGTCCCCTTTGAATCCTAGGTCAGTATTTAGGATTGCTCTTTAGTTTAAACCAAGAAAAAGGAAAACACACCCCTTTTCATTTTACTTCTTGGTTTGAGGACAATTCTTTTATAAGGGAGAGGAAAGGGAAATCCTTCGTGTTTTAACCGCAGTGAATTAATGGCTCCTGGTTTCCCACTCCAAACCTAAAGGCGATTCACATATACATTCCTCTCTCTCTTGCTGCCAAAGGTTTGGGTTTAGTTCACTTCAGTTCCACTCAAGCATTGAAAAGGTTCTCATGGAGTCTGGGGTGTGCCCAGAGGAAAAAAATGGGGACTTTTAAATTGTCCACAGACCTCTTTATACCTGCTTTGCAAAAATTACAATGGAGTAACTATTTTTAAAGCTTATTTTTCAATTCATAAAAAAAGACATTTATTTTCAGTCAAATGGATGATGTCTCCCTGTTGTCCCTTAATCCTCAATGTTTGCTTGAATTTTTTTTTTTTTAATTCTTCCCCATACCCACTTCTTGATACTTTGGTTCTTTCCTGCTCAGGTCCCTTCATTTGTACTTTGGAGTTTTTCTCATGTAAATTTGTACAATGGAAAATATTGTTCAGTTTGGATAGAAAGCATGGAGAATTTAAAAAAAAAATAGCTGAAATTCAGATTGAAGAGATTTATTTCTGTGTAAAGTTATTTAAAAACTCTGTATTATATAAAAGGCAAAAAGTTCTATGTACTTGATGTGAATATGCGAATACTGCTATAATAAAGATTGACTGCATGGAGAAGTCTTCATCAAGATTCTTTTTCTAGCACTATCACATTTGACAACGGAAGTAGTCAGGGTGCCGACAGTTCCTCCAGGCAATGCAGACACTGAGAAATGTGCCTTTTGTCTCCTGTCAGTTACTGCTGGGTAGGTAGAAGTTATTCGTATGAAAAATATTTGTAAAGTAAGTTGTCAGGATGAATGCCTGCTGCATTGTACCAGCTGCAGTCCTGTAGTGGGGACAGCCTTCTGTCCAGTGCTGGTGATGCCCCTCAAATACTTGGTGACACTCTGACCTGACTGATCCCATGCAGTGCTCAGTTGAAGTGGGTGCAGTAATTGAGTCATTAGAGTTAAGAGTCTCATCTGGAGAAGTTCCCCTTAAAAGTGTATCTCTCAATTTTTTTTTTTGGACACAATTACCAATACATTTTCTGTGGGAACACAGAATGTACACAAAGACATATATATTTGAAACTGTGCATTGTGTTTTATACTGTTTTTTAAAAATACTGGCCACCCCAGTGAGTTGATTTTGTGCATGTGATTTCATGACCTCAAGTTTGAAAGACCCCTAAAATAACTTCTAGCTGTGTCAGATAACTGGGCAGTTTCCAGAAGAGAAGTAAACCATTTTAAAACTTCACTTGGAAACCTTATTGTCCCAGAACTATAGGAAGGAACAGAAAAGTGTTCAGGATGGCACATTATTTGAGGCATCTGGTTTCTGGCCTTCATGCCCCTCCAACTAATCATAAAATTCTGTAGAGACAAGTATTTTCTCTGAACTCTAGCATTCTCATCTAAAAAATGTAATTCTGTAGTACAAACATTATAGAAGCTTTTTTTTTTTTTTTGAGAAACTCATTTTTAAAGAACCTTCATACATGATTACAACAGAGTGATTGGGGCCTTATTTTTTAAGAATGTTATTATTCTACAAAAGGTTTTCTTTAAAATTTAGACCAGGGGCGCCTGGGTGGCTCAGTCGATGAGCGTCTGCCTTCGGCTCAGGTCATGATCCCAGGGTCCTGGGATCGAGCCCCGCATCAGGCTCCCTGCTCGGCGGGAGGCCTGCTTCTCCCTCTCCCACTCCCCCTGCTTGTGTTCCCTCTCTAGCTGTCTCTATCTCTGTCAAATAAATAAATAAAATCTTTAAAAAAAAATAAAATAAAATAAAATAATAAAATTTAGACCAGAACATAAACGCTTTCGTTACTGTGATAAAATTCTACTAGCACCCTACCTACTACCCTACTAGTCCTGAAATTTTATCAGGGGCTGTGATCCTTGGACCTGCTGTCTCGGTTATATAGTTCTCCCAGAGCCTGAATTCTTTTTTTTTAGATTTTATTTATTTATTCATTAGAGACAGAGAGAGAGAGGCAGAGGGAGAAGCAGGCTCCCAAGGAGCAGGGAGCCCGATGTTGGGCTCGATCCCAGGACCCCGGGATCATGACCTGAGCCGAAGGCAGACGCTTAACCATCTGAGCCACCCAGGCGCCCCAGAGCCTGAATTCTTTAAGCATTGTGCCAGTTCTTCAGACTGCAGGCTGAGTTCCATTAGTGGATAGTAAAATCAGTCTCGATCAACCATCTTGTACGGAGACCAGAATAAGAGAAAGTATCAGTGTGTATCACAGGTAAGTACTGTTTCACAAAACTGGATTATATACATATACACTCACAGGCATGTACTCTAGGTCACAATGTAAAATTACTTGCGAGTAGGTCATGATCAAAAAGGTTTACATACGCTGTACTGACTCTCAGATAATCTGACTCGGCCTAGAGCCAGCCAGCCAGTCAGGATCTGAACCTCAGCCCTACCTGTATGACCTTGGACAAGTCACCTGGCTATAGCTCAGTGTCCTCATCTATAAAATGGAAAGAATGTGCACTTAATACATTAGAATTAACACATGCTAAGTTTTTACCACAGTGCCTGGACCACAGTAAGCCCTGAGTTTCCTCTGTTCAACTATATATAACCGTCAATCAAATGTACTTAACATCTCTTTGGGGCTCGCTCTCACTTTATTTTCCCATAAGCTGTACAGCTGACCCTTGAACATGGGTTTGAACTGTGCTGGTCCACTTATACATGATTGTTTTTGATAAATACAGTACAGTCCTATAAATTATTTTCTGTTCCTCAGGATTTTAATTTTTTTCTCTAGCTTTAAGAATATGTAATACACATAACATACAAAACATGTTAATTGCCTGTTTTATGTTCTCAATAAGGCTTCCAGTCAACAGTAGGCTGTTAGGTTCTGGGGGAGCCAAAAGTGATACCCGGACTTGCGACTGCTCAGGGTTGGTACCCCAACCCCTGGGTGCTTTGAGTCAAACGTGACAGGGTGGAGGTTGTTACTCGGAGAGAAGGCTGGGGACAACTTCCCCATCAGCTAAGATTGGTTTCACAGCCCAGGTATGAAAAGGAGGATCCAGTATGTGGAGGCCGCTGAGTTTAGAAGACTGCTGTTTTTAAAGTTACCTTTAATTCCAATCAAGCAACTCTGAATGATTTCTAAGGAAAAGAGCTAATGGGATGATCTTCCTTGAGTTCACGGTTACAATGAGTACACAGGAATAAAACACTTTGTTGGCTGGAGGGAGACAACAAAAATTTGACCCAAAAAGTACAGAACAGAGATGGCCTTTTAAACAGCTTCCATATTTTCAGCCGAGCTGAGACTGCTTGCCTCTTACCCACGTGAGTAAACAAAACCAAGAGAAGTGTCTCTAGCACCGCTGCGTCAGGCCCAGGAGCTGGCAGTGGGGAGGGTGGAACTGGGCCCCTGGCTTCCACTTCGCTGCCATTGTGTGCACTCTGACAACCGAGAACCAAAGCGGAGTGGGAACTCAAGGATGACCCCGTTCAGAGCCTGCCAGAGGCTTCTCACTGCACTTGACATAAAACCTAAACCTGCGACCATGACCTAAGCTTCATCTAGTCCCCATCTCCTCTCCTGCTGGAACCCCACCGGACTTTTGTGTTCCTGAAACAGTGACCTTGGTCCCATCCCAGACCTTGGTTCTTGCTGTCCCTTGTCCCCAGAGCATGCTCCCGTTAGACTCCCGCTCAACTGGCTCCTCCTCCTCGTTTAGGTCCCACCCCGCAAAGATCAGTACGCACCTGTCTCTAGCACATGACCCCATGTGCTTTCCTTCAGAGCACTTAGTAAGTCTCATATAATCAATCTGTGTCTGTCTTCCCTTACTAAAATCTAGATCCCTTAAGAACTGAATCATCTGGGGATCCTGGGTGGCTCAGTCAATGAAGTGTTTGACTTCAGCTCAGGTCATGGTCCCATGGTCCTGGGATCGAGCCCCGCATCGGGCTCCCTGCTCTGCGGGAAGCCTGCTTCTCCCTCTCCCACTCCGCCTACTCGTGTTCCCTCTCTCTCTGTCTCTGTCAAATATATAAATAAAATATTAAAAAAAAAAAAAACTGAATCATCTGTCTTATTCAGCACTGTATTCCCAACACTTCAGTGGTCAAGAGCCTAAATTAAAAATATGAACAGTTATGCTGCTGGGCAAGTCATTAAACCACTCTATACTGCAGATTCTTATCTGTGGATAAAAGAAAATTCTGTCCTACCTACTCAGAATTGCGACACTACAGGAAGTTCCAAAGTACAAACACATTTTAGAAAAAGTGGAATAGCCTATTTCACCCATACCTCCCATTCCTCCAGCCCTAAGAAATCCTAGTTAGACGTGTGTCTTGGGTCCACAAATGGCCCCTCAGCACAACGCCCAGCCCACAAGAGATACACAAATACACAAGAACTGGACTGCACGGACCTCTAACCTCCGTGAATCAGGGCGAGATGGCGCCAGCAGTAGAGAGACGACAAGAGTTTTCGCACTGTCAACATACGTGTGACTAAAACATTCACTAGGAGGAAGGCAGTCTGGCACTGCAGGTAAGTGCAGGGTCAGACCCAATGTCGCCCCTCATCCATGTGTGACCCACAGGCAAAGTTACTTCATCGGCTTCAGCCTCAATCACTTCACTGGTAAGTGGAGCTAATGTCTGTCTCCACCCCGGGGTAACCCCGAGGACCCACTGAAAGGGCCTGTACCCAATTAGGACAGCAGCCGGGGGCACAGGAAATAATCCATAAAGAGTGGCTGTCGTTATCAGAAACATCCAAAACTCAGTTCCTTACTATTGACCAAAACACTTTAATTTTACAACTTCCATGTACAATATGAAGTCCGTAACTGCTTGAAATTCTCACCTGGCTCCTGCAGGGAAACAAAAGTAAAAAGCTTTAAGTACTTTTATTTTCAATCATTCAAATTCATAATTTTGGTTCATTCCATTATTCAAGCATTCACTGAACACGGATTATGGGAGTAGTCTTCTAGAGAAGCAAAGGCACCTTACTTTCTCAAAGGGTTTAGAGTCTCCTCTTTAAAATAAAATATTAACGACCATGTGTGAGAATACTGGGAAATCACAGGAAGAGGAGAGGTTAGTGCCAGCAGACATATTACACAGGGAAGCGGGGTCCTGGCAGGGCCTGGGGCCTCTGACCCACAGTAAATCCAGAGACACGGAACAGATTGTAACACAGCTTTGCTGCCTGCCCTTCAGTGACATTTTTTCCCATCCCCCTGGCTCCCTAAAGACCCCAAAACTGCTGTCCATGTTAATAAGCTACTTCTAATTAAAATTAGAGTAACAATACTAACAATATGATGTAATAGGAACACTTTTTCCTTAATGCTTCCTAGCCTTTAAAACAATTCCCAAAAATAAATAAATAAAACAATTTCCAAGGCATTTTGAGTGATGGCAATTATTTATGTGCAATGATTAATTTAAAAACATTACATGAGAATGTCTTGACTCCGAGGGGTTTGTGGGAAAAGAGACTCCTTTTTCTAGTACCTACTCCTAGTACCTTCCTTTTGAAAGAAGAAAAACTGATTCCTAATTTGGAAAAATGAAAGGGCCATAACCTTTTAGTGTTTAGGGTTAATTTCCACACAATTCCATATCCTAACATTCCCATATGCTGGAACTTTCCATTTAGACACTCAGGGTGGAGGGCACCTGGGTGGCTCAGTCGGTTAAGTGCCTGCCTTCAGCTCAGGTCATGATCTCAGGGTCCTGGGATCAAGTCCCGCATTGGGCTCCCTGCTCAGCAGGGAGCCTGCAGCTCCGTCTGTCCCTCCCCCCTACTCGTAATCTCTCTCTCTCTCTCAAATAAATAAAATCTTAGAAAAGGAATAAATTTTTTTTAAAAAGTCTTTGATCAACAGATGGCTAAACGGGACCCTAAATTGTAACACAACTCAGGAAAAGAAAATTTTTTAAAAGAAATAGTGAAAAGGAAGATGAGACCAAAAGAAGGGGATGGGAGGAAGATAGCAAATACAAAAATACTAAAGGCAGAAATTAGACATGATATAGTT
Organism: Phoca vitulina; assembly: GCF_004348235.1. Taxonomy (NCBI): domain Eukaryota; kingdom Metazoa; phylum Chordata; class Mammalia; order Carnivora; family Phocidae; genus Phoca; species Phoca vitulina. The sequence continues at coordinate 6,963,428 of NW_022589707.1, forward strand.
AACTGTCCTCCATGCTTTTAGAAAATGTACCACCTTCAAGACCATCATAAAGTCAAACATTTTAATCGACACAAGATAAACTTTAAAAAGGAATTTGGGGCATACCTGCTTGCAAAGAGTTTAATCTACACTTTCAGTCTTCATCATCAGGAAGGATACCTAGTTCTTCATCCGTCCACTGGGAAGGATCTGGATATGGAAAGTGACCCTGGTGACAACCATTTAAAAAAAAAGTAAATATTCCATATAATGAATTAAAAAAAAAAACACATATATATATGTATATGTAAATATAGATATATATATATATATATATGGTAAGGCTGTCACATACACAGCCCTTGACAAGTCACAGGAACAAATTCTACTACTTTAACTATTTGACTGTCCAACTGTTCTTCAATTTGCTCAATATGGGCTGTGGCCTGAATTTTAAAAGACCCATTTTGGAGCCACCAGGCTGAGCCAGCATTTCAGTATGTGTTTGTGATGGAGGAAGGTAGACAACAGACTTCAAAGGCAGCCCACATCTCGACAATGTGTTGAAGCCCTGGTAAAACAGAATGTCTCAAAATGACCTATCACTGCTGCCGACCCGGGAGAGATCTGGGAGCCTCAGTGGGCTCATGCATCTTCAGTCCTGATCTAGGACGTATCTGGAGGCATCCTCGTCTCAGGCCAAGCAGCCACATATCCTCCTGACAGCTGACCTACAATGAGGTAGGGGTGACTGTGCTGCCAATTCACAGACACTAAGCAGCTCTCTACTGCATGACAAGGCCACAGAGAAGTTCTAAGAGAAATGATGCGTCTAAGACGTGCACACTGAAGATTTTTTTCCTATCCTATCCAGATCAGCAAGCACAGATTTCAATGGCTTAAAGGCTTAACTTCCTACAGAACAGGGTCTGTGTGAAAGTCATAAAAGCTTAGTCAAGGCTAATGACACGTTAGAAAGTTATCACTAGCTAACTTCTCACCTTAAGACAAATTAACCCACATCTCTCCCACCCCAATCTGGCTGCCCTGGGCCTCTAGACAGACTAGATGACATTCAGCATTTAAAGAATTTTTTTTTCAGTCCTCTGTGTTTTTTTTTTAATTTTATTTTATTATGTTAGGGTAGTCACCATACATTACATCATTAGTTTTTGATGTAGTGTTCCATGATTGTTTGCGTATAACACCCAGTGCTCCATACAATACGTGCCCTCTTTAATACCCATCACCAGGCTAACCCATCCCCCGACCCCCTCCCCATTTCTGAGTCCATAGTCTCTCATAGTTCGTCTCCCCCTCCTATTCCCCCCCTTCATTTTTCCCTTCCTACTATCTTTTTTTTTTTTTAACATATAATGTATTATTTGTTTCAGAGGTACAGATCTGTGATTCAACAGTCTTACACAATTCACAGCACTCACCATAGCACATACCCTCCCCCAATGTCTACCACCTAGCCACCCCATCCCTCCCAACCCCCACCATTCCAGCAACCCTCAGTTTGTTTCCTGAGATTAAGAATTCCTCATATCAGTGAGGTCATACAATACATGTCTGACTGACTTATTTCGCTTAGCATAATACCCTCTAATTCCATCCACGTCATTGCAAATGGCAAGATTTCATTTTTCTGATGGCTGCATAATATTCCATTGTATATATATACCACATCTTCTTTATCCATTCATCTGTTAATGGACATCTTGGCTCTTTCCATAGTTTGGCTATTGTGGACATTGCTGCTATAAACATCGGGGTGCATGTACCCCTTTGGATCACTACATTTGTATCTTTGGGGTAAATACCCAGTAGTGTAATTGCTGGGTCGTAGGGTAGCTCTATTTTCAACTTTTTAAGGAACCTCCATACTGTTTTCCAGAGTGGCTGCACCAGCTTGCATTCCCACCAACAGTGTAGGAGGGTTCCCCTTTCTCCGCATCCCCGCCAACATCTGTCGTTTCCTGACTTGTTAATTTTAGCCATTCTGACTGGTGTGAGGTACATTTATTTATTTATTTATTTATTTTTAAAGATTTTATTTATTTGACACAGAGAGAGCACAAGCAGGGGGAGCTGCAGGCAGAGGGACAGAAAGATGCAGACTCCCTGCTGAGCAGGGAGCCTGATGCGGGGCTCGAACCCAGGACCCTGGGATCATGACCTGAGCTGAAGGCAGACGCTTAACCATCTGAGCCACCCAGGCGCCCCTGTGAGGTGCATTTAAAGAAATTTAAGTGTGCGGCGCCTGTGTGGCTCAGTTGGTTAAGCGACTGCCTTCAGCTCAGGTCATGATCCTGGAGTCCCTGGATCGAGTCCCGCATCGGGCTCCCTGTTCGGCGGGGAGTCTGCTTCTCCCTCTGACCATAACCCCTCTCATGTGCTCTCTCTCATTCTCTCTCTCAAATAAATAAATAAAATCTTTAAAAAAAAAAAAAAAAGAAATTTAAGTGTGAAACTTAACCCACTGATGAACCCCTGGTTCAGAAAGTAAAACAATTTGTTTCTAGTCTTCCTTCCAAATATGGCAACCTAACAGAAGCCACAAGAGATGGACTACCTACACACACATCTGTGAGTAGGAAAGGTCAGAGATAATGTATTCCATTAAATGACAGGATTCCTGCATGTACACAAAGACAACATGGTAAAGGGATATATCCAGATAGAAAAATGGTCTACAAACAGGAAGGAGGGGGAAAAAAAAAAAAAGCTAAGCTATTAATATATTAGTAATAATCTAATTAGTTATAATATTTTATTACTATATTAGAATTAGTCTCCTGCACTTACCAGCACAGCATCTGAGTCATGCCAAAAACGCCAGAGAATCCAGAACCACATGGTCCCACTGAAAATCTCGGCCTGGATCACCTGGGACTTGGTCAGCTGGGGAAATTGTCTATACCGTGGCTCGATATGCACACCGCCGCCAGCACTACAAGACAGAACCAGATGTCATGCAACTCGGTACCTCTTCTAAGTTTGAAGTCATCCAAAACTTTTGAGTTCCAGCTAGAAACTAAATCTAACGTTTCTCATCTCCTCCACGAAGTACAGGATGACGGAGCTCCATAAGCCCTCAAAACTCCTTTTTCATAAGCTTGCTTTTAAACTTGTTTGGCAGCAAAAACTGGCCTGCAAGGATGAAAGACGATTATTTCCCTTTAGTGAATATTCATGGATTTTACAGCAGAAATAGGGCTACTGGCCCCAAAGTTTCAGTTAAGGGATGTGAACCCGCAGTAGTTGGGCACTTAGCTGATCTCGAAAAACAAATCAGGAAGTTAACCTTGTTCTGTTTAGCCATATCTATTTCAAAGGCAAATTATGTCCTCTGCTCTATTACAGTCTTTCTTAATATAAAGAACACTACGTGGGAAGGAGAACTCAGCAAATCTTTTTTTAATTTTTTTTTTTAGCAATCTCTACAACCAATGTGGGGCTCAAATTCATGGCCCTGAGATCAAGAGTCACATGCTCTAGCTGCACCAGCAAATCCTTTTTTTTTAATATTTTTATTTATTTATTTTTTTTTTAAAGATTTTATTTATTTATTTGAGAGAGAGAGAATGAGAGAGAGCACGAGAGGGGGGAGGGTTAGAGGGAGAAGCAGACTCCCCGCCGAGCAGGGAGCCCGATGCGGGACTCGATCCCGGGACTCCAGGATCATGACCTGAGCCGAAGGCAGTTGCTTAACCAACTGAGCCACCCAGGCGCCCAGCAAATCCTTTTTAATACGCTAATAGTTCCGAACAAAGCAAAGAGCCTTAAAGAGTAAATATGAACAACTTTTTTTTTTTTTTCCATTTAGATTCTGTTGACAAATTGTGGGACACAATCCATGAGGTCTGCATTTTATTCAGTTAGATTATAATTAGTTATTGATTGAATCTAACTTAAATAATATAATTTGTACTTAATGGCATTACTGTCAAGTTCTATTTAGCAGCTATACATATTCTACTATACAAAAATAAAGAATTTAAAGAGAATTTCCACAGAAAATGTATTCACAAATTTAAGAACAGCTTGTAAAACAATGTGCTCTTTTGTGCAGCAAAAACTACCAAAACTGCACTAACATTTCTTCAAAATGCACTGTAGATCTGTGAACATGAATACATCTATGGTCCCTGATACGTATTACCTCCTACCCTTTTTATTAGCCTGTCCCGCTCTTAAAGGTTATGAACAGTTATCATTTACTGAGTGTCTGCCGTGTGCCGTACGCCACACGAAGCATTTTACACACATTATCATTTATTTTCATAACCCTAGGAGACAGATCCTATGGTTCTTAGTGTTTACAAATGAAAACATCAGGGTATTATTTGGAGGCAAAGCCTAAGCTCTTATGTACTGCCTAGCCTATAAACAAACAATATTAATAATTTTCTCATTTTATGAACCAAAGACAGTTCTTAATTAGAATTCCCATCAGCACAATACCACAGTGAAGTGATAGTTTCATTTTTATGTAAATATTTATTCAATATATTAACACTTTTCTTTGGAAGGCTCTACATAAAATATTGATAATTAGCTATGGATGATATGAGATGGCTTTTATTTTTGCATATGTATGTATGTGGGGGGTTTTGTATGGGGTTTTTTTTAAGCTTTTATTTAAATTCCAGTTAGTTACAATATAGTGTAATATTAATTTCAGGTGTACAATACAGTGATTCAACACTTCCTTACAACAACTGGTGCTCATCACAGCAAGTGCACTCCTTAACCCCCAACACCTGTTTTACCCATTCCCCCACCACCTCCCCTCTGGTAACCACCAGTATGTTCTCTGTAGTTAAGAGTCTGTTTCTTCATTTGCCTCTTTTTTTTCCCCCTTTGCTCATTTATTTTCTTAAATTCCACATATGAGTGAAATCATATGTTTTTCTCTGACTTATTTTGTTTAGCATAATACTGTCTGACTCCATGTGGTTGCAAATGGCAAGATTTTTTTTTTATGGCTGAGTAATATGTATCTTTTTTAAAAATAGTGACCTCATATTACTTTTAAGATTTATTTATTTGAGTGAGCGAGCATGCGGGGGGGGGGGGGATAGAGGGACAAGCGGACTCCCTGCTAAGTGGAGAGCCCGATGTCGGACTCGATCCCACTACCCTGAGATCATGACCTGAGCCGAAGTCAGGCGCTTAACTGACTGAGCCACCCAGATGCCCCTGACCACATATTACTTTTATTTTTTTTTAAGATTTTATTTATTTATTTGAGAGAGAGAGAGAGAGAGGGATCACAAGTAGGCAGAGTGGCAGGCAGTGGGAGAGGGAGAAGCAGGCCCCCTGCCGAGCAAAGAGCCCAATGCGGGGCTATATGGAGGGCCCTGGGATGATCATGACCTGAGCCAAAGGCAGACGCTTAACATACTGAGCCACCCAGGCGCCTCTACCACATATTACTTTTAAAAGACTCCCTCAAGCATCACTGCTTTACAACCTGAAGAATATATCACACTATTTCTGTAATGCCATCATATGCCAATTCTATTTAACAGTCTTCAGGATCTATCTGTGCATATAAATACTGTATTATACAAACAAACCATGGGGATGGGAATTCAATATACTGTAACAACAGGCTTCCTCTTTGATAGGTTTTAGATACAATCTAGTTATAAGGGCCCATCAGTTAAATGCATTAAAATAATATTTGAGAATTATAATTCAAACCCACTACCAGGAACTCCACATCTCATTATTGCTAGAGTGACATGCTGTTTTAACTATTCCTTGAAACAAGTGGGTCACTGGGACACCTAGCTGGCTCAGTTGGTAGAGCATGCGACTCTTGATCTCAGGGTTTTGAGTTCCAGCCCCATGCTGGGTGGACAGATTACTTTAAAAAGAAAAAGAAAAAAAAAAGAGGGGTGCCTGGGTGGCTCAGTAGGTTAAGCAAATGACTCTTGATTTTGATTCAGGTCATGGTCTCAGGATCATGGGATCGAGCACCAGGTCGGGCTCTACACTCAGCACAGAATCCACTTGAGATTATCTCTCTCTCTTCCTCTGCCCCTCCCCCTGCTCACGCTCTCTCTCTAAAGAAATATAATCGAAAGAAAGAGAAAGAAAGTGGACCACTGACTGCAAGATGGAAATCTTTTTTTTTTATTTTTAGAAGGGGGGGCAGAGAGAGAGAATCTTTTTTTTTTTTTTAAGATTTTATTTATTTTAGAGAAAGATAAAAAGTGCACAAGAGGGGGAGGGGGAGAGAGAATCCCAAGCAGACTCCCTGCTGAGTGTGGAGCAGTGTGAAATTAAGAGCAAGGAAAAAGAACTCATTATAAAGAACAAAGAGGTTTAAAAACAGCAAAAACAATTTCTAGAAATAAGAAAATGTAATTGAGGTTAGGAGCATGAGAAAAGTTGACATATGCCCAATTCCTGTTCCATAAGGAGAAAACAGAATGGGGAAGAAACAGTATCCCAAGAAATAATGGCTATTCCAACCCAGGATTTTTAAGTGTCAAGTTTAAAAACAAAAATGCATCATAACTCTGTGAAAGTTAAATTTTAAAACATAAACCAGATCATATCAAAAAATATGTGATAAAAAGGGGTGCCTGGCTGCCTCAGTCAGAAGAGCATGTGACTCTTGATCTCCGGGTCATGGGTTCAAGCCCCACATTGGGTATAGAGATTACTAAAAATAAATAAATAAATAAACTTAAAAAATAAAGTGAAACCAGATCATATCATTTTCCTGCTTCAAAGTCTCGAATGGCTTCCCATGATTCTTAAAATAAAATCCCTACAGGGCTGTCACTAACCTGCCTCCACCCCTCCCCTGACCTCACCTCTACCTCTCCCCTTTGCTCGGCCCATTCCAGACTCACTGGCTTGCTTGTCCATCATCAGCACTCAGAGCCTCAACACTTGCAGTCTCCTTGTCAGAGGCTCCTTCTGGCATCTTTGCTTGGCTGACTTATCACTCAGGTCCTATTCAAATCACTATCAGGCCTGCATTGCCACATCATCCTAAGTACAATATCCCATCCACCCCCATCGCAGGCACTCTCTAGATTAATCCCCTGCTTTATTTCTTCATGTCACTTAACAGTACCTAAACATGTTCTCTTCTACCTGTGTCCTCTCCAGGATGGAAGCTCCCTTATCTTTCTTGTATTCTGCTCTATCCCTACAACCTAGAAAGGACCCTGGCACCTGGAAGATGCTCCATACCTATCCACTTAATTATCACACAACTGTGTGTGATAATAATAAGGTGTGTTACATAAGTAACAACACCTCAGTGAAGAGAAGCACTCCCCAGTTTTCCCATGCAGGGTCAAGGGCTATGGCTGGTGGCTTTCCATCACTGTCCTTGTTTAGGTCACACAGGCCTTTTCCTTCTTTTCACCCCACACCTGTCCCAGCTCCACAGCTTTAAGAGACATGTGACTTTAAGCAAGTCACTCCTTTAATGTTCCTGAGTCTCAGTTCCCTAACAACAACAGTTAAACAATACCGGTAAGGTCCTTACTAGGCAGCAGCAGCTGTCCTAAAATACTTTAGAGAATTGTTATTCACTCAGTTCCCTGGAAATTGACATTATCCCCATCATTCGGGTGAGAAAACGGGGGCAGTTAGAAATCAAGAAACTTTTCCAAGGCCAAACAGGTAGAGTGTGGCAGAGGTGAAATTTGAATTGAGGCGGTTTGGGGCCAGAATCCTGCTTTTTTTTTTTTTTTAAGATTTTATTTATTTATTCATGAGAGACAGAGAGAGAGACAGAGGCAGAGGGAGAAGCAGGCTCCCCGCGGAGCAAGGAGCCCGATGCGGGACTCAATCCCAGGACCCCGGGATCATGACCCGAGCCGAAGGCAGACGCTTAACCGACTGAGCCACCCAGGCGTCCCGCCAGAATCCTGCTTTTAACCACGACCCTGCACTGCCTCTTGGAAAAATGCAGATGATGATCTAAGGGGCCTGGAACATCACCCGTAAAAATCTAATGTTCTATTTTCCATCCTGCCCTTACTGAATCTCTCCGCACTACCAATTTGTTTTTGGCAGGTGCCCTCCCTTGGCAGCCCAGCACTATGCTCTCCAGTCGAATTTTTGGGCTACTTCACAGGTGACTCTTCTTTTGCTCGCTCTCAATTCTGTTGAATTGAGGGTGTTGCAAGAGTAAACCCTAATACAAACTACAGGATTTGGGTGATCAATTCTACACTCTCGTGGAGAACGCTGATAATGGGGGAGGCTATGCACTTGTGAGGCAGGAAGGTTATGGGAAATCTCTGTACCTTCTGCTCAGTTTTGCTGTGAACCTAAAACTGCTTTAAAAAATAGTATCTAGGTGGGGCGCCTGGGTGGCTCAGTCATTAAGCGTCTGCCTTCAGCTCAGGTCATGATCCCAGGGTCCTGAGATCGAGCCCCGCATCAGGCTCCCTGCTCTGCGGGAAGCCTGCTTCTCCCTGTTCTACTCCCCCTGCTTGTGTTCCCTCTCTCACGGTGTCTCTCTGTGTCAAATAAATAACTAAAATCTTTAAAAAAAAAAAAAAATAGTATCTAGGTCTCCCGCGGCGCCTCTGTGCTACTCCTTGCCTCGGAAACATACGGTACAAGTTCTTCCCTCCTGCCCTCGCTTCCAGATTAGCTCCAGCTTGCCTCCACGATTAACTGAATTTCCCGAGGGCAGGCCTCCCCTGGGGCCGGAGTGACCCGATACACAGTTTAAAACCCGCCAAGCGGGGGCGCCAGGGTGGCTCAGTCGTTAAGCGTCTGCCTTCCGCTCAGGTCATAAAAACCTGCCAAGAAACCTCCCGGAGCCCACGGCCCCCGCTCTCCCGGCCCCGGCGCCGCGGAGACGGACTCCAAGTCCCAGCATGCCTCGGGGCGGAGGTCGCTGCGGGAACCCGGTCCACCCCAGGTGCCCGGCGTCAAGGTGAGGGCGTCCCGAAGACCGGCGTTTTCCGTTAGAAGCAGGCGAGGCCCCTCCCCCAGCCAACACTCACTGACGAACTCCACTGCCTCCCGCCGCCCGCGAGCCGGGGCCTCTGAACCACTGGCCTCCAACGCGAACAAAAGGCACCAGCCGCGTCAAAGCCGACATGCCAGCGCGCGTCCGGAGAGCACTTCTCAGGCCCCACCGCCTCCTACGTCACTTCCCCCGGCGTCCCGCCTCGTGACGTCACGGCGTCGGCCCGCCCACCTCCCAGAAGGTGACTTACGGGGGCAGGCAGGGGGTATTCGGGTCGCCGGGCGTCGGGCTTGGCTTCAGGAACCCCTGTTTGTACGCGTGTGCTGAGAAACCAACGCTGAGTCTGCTGTCGCTCCCCCTGACTGCTCATCTTGATGGTGTTTTCCCACGTCCTCCCCTCCTCTACCTGCTGCTCCTGAGTTAGCCTTCCGGACCCTTTTAGGCCGCCTGACCCACTCTGAACCAGAGGACCTTCCCAAAGCTAGTCTTTTTTTAAAGTTTTTGTTTTTAATTTGAGAGAGAGAGAGAGACACAGCGAGAGAGGGAATACAAGCAGGGGGAGTGCGAGAGGGAGAAGCAGGCTTCCCGCGGAGCAGGGAGCCCGATGCGGGGCTCGATCCCAGGACCCTGGGATCATGACCTGAGCCGAAGGCAGACGCTTAAGGACTGAGCCACCTAGGCGCCCCCCAAAGCTCGTCTTCTGTACTCTCCTCTCCTGCAAGAGGCTCTCGACGGTTTCTTTAAGGTCTTCATTGTTTTACTGTTGTTCTGCAAACTTGGTTACCGACCGGCAGCCAATGGTTCCCAAATACCAGTACGTGGGCTCATGGCATCACGTTCATCTAAGGAGCCCGACCTCAGATACTCTTCAGTCTGAACTAGGGCCAAGGAATCTGCATTTTAGCGTGGCCTCCAGTTTCCGCAGTGCTCTAATTCCCTGATCCAGGGCCAAGCCCTGGATTCTTGGCTTTTATCTCTTAATATTGCCTTCTATTAAATCCTGGATGGACTCGAAGCTTCTCTGGACACCCACCCCACATCAGTCCCACAAATTCTTAGGGTCTTATATATGGGTTATAGCTTTCCTAAAAAGTTCCAGGTTTGATTAAATTATATGAAGTTAGCCTGCCAGCCTCACACCTTGCAGATTTCAATTTGAAATGGATCAAATGATCCTTCAGCTAAACACTGAAGACTTCACACTCATGCATGAAAAATGGGATACTTATGGACAGAAATGTAGACTTAAATGTAGGGATTTGAATGCCTTAACTATAACTGACACCTGTCCTTCTGTGCCAAGATGTGGGTCTCCATGTGCCCTGTAACGGGAAACCTCTCTCCCTGGAGTTACGCTCAGGTAAAGCTTATGATTTACTGAGCTGCCCTGTGGCATTCTGAACAGCCTATTAATTATCCCTCTGGCCCTGTAGGACTCTCCCCTGTTGTCCTGCCCTCCTAACTTCTAAGTTGGTATATAAATTAGAGGAGAGAATCCACTATCTTCTGGATGAAAGTTGACTTTCTAGTTGATACACTAATGTGGCTTTCTCTGAGCTACCATTCACCACTTACCCTTTCTAGTTACATGTACAAGCCACTAAGATATGAAGTTCATGATTTGGGAAGACAGGGCTTTCCATCCTTCCTTGGGAGCTCACTGCCCAAGCTACACAACTTTCCTGATCCCAGCAAAGAACGAATTTATGATGTCAAGGCCAAGAAAAAAAAAAAAAAAAGCACAGCTTAAACCAAAAAAGGGCCAAAATATCTAGAGTTCAAACCTCAGCACTGCCAGTTAATAGTTCTATGAATTTGGACAAGTCACTCTACTTCTCTGAGTATCAGTGGCCCCATCTGAGTGGGAATCATTTAAGAGAGTACCTGGCCCACAGCACACACTCAGGAAATGTTTATGCTTTGTTATTCCTTCCCTTCCTAGTACCAAAACCTATTCAGGTGTATTAAAATCCATCCACCTTCCCCATCTTTCTTGCTGAATTACAAAAGAAAAGTTTTAACTTCACTGCTTGCTTGTATTTAAAGCAATATTGTTTTATAGACCACTTGTGGGGCCTTTAGCTTTAATGTCTTGCATTACAAATTCTGATTTTTTTACTGTAGAAAGTGTAGGGTCTCTGTCAGTAAACTATTTTGACTATGTAGCAGTGATGCATGTTTGTTCTGCAGACATGCTTTAAGAACTCCCAGAGCAAATATCCCTTACTACTTTTTGTAGATTGCATGATGGCAGTGAGGGGTTGGGGTGGCTTCTTTTGGGTTCTCAGATGAGCGCCCCATTTGAGAGGATGCATTTTATTTATTTTTTTTTTTTAAAGATTTTATTTATTTATTTGAGACAGAAAGAATGAGAGAGAGAGAGCACGTGAGAGGGGGGAGGGTCAGAGGGAGAAGCAGGCTCCCTGCCGAGCAGGGAGCCCGATGCGGGACTTGATCCAGGGACTCCAGGATCATGACCTGAGCCGAAGGCAGTCGCTTAACCAACTGAGCCACCCAGGCGCCCCTAGAGGATGCATTTTAGAAGGTGAGAGGAAGGATGCCAAGCCCTGACACTGAGCTCTCAGCTGCAACATGATGAATCAAATTCCCAGTCAAGTGTTAACAAACTGACAACTGCTAACAAAAGACAGACTCTAAATCACCTAACATAGAGCATCTAACCCCAAATCAAGAACCTATTCCACGGGGGTGCCTGGGTGGCTCAGTCGGTTAAGCGTCTGCCTTCGGCTCAGGTCATGATCCCAGGGTCCTGGGATGGAGCCCCGCATCAAGCCCCACATCAACCCTGCATCGGGCTCCCTGCTCAGCCAAGGAAGTAGCCATAGCCTTTTCTCCTTAAGAAGATGACTTTATAGATCAAGTTTTGCCTTTTTAAGATGCATAATTTAAAAATCAGCAAATTACCCATACTAAAGCATATCTGTTGCCCATTTCTCTCCTCTTCAATACAGCCTGTGTTCATTTTCTGTTGCTGCTGTAAAATTTCCTAAGGAACTGAGGCCCTTGGTCCAACAGTCCATGAGAAACTGAATTGTGCCAACCACCATGTGAATGAGCTTGGCATCAGACCCACACCTGGGGAGCCTCAAGATGCCCACAGCCCGTGCAAAACCCTGAGCAGGGGACCTGGGAAGCAGCACCCAGATTGCGGACTTGCAGACACTGTGAGGTACTAAGTTTTATTGTTTTCAAGCCACTAAGTTTTGGGTAGTTTGTATGCGCTGATAGATAACTACCTAATACGTACCACTATGGTGTGATTAAACCAACGGGCTTTTAGTTAAAGCTCAGTAGTGCTGGTGTGGGCTCAGGACGGCACCTGCTCTGTGTTTGAACCCCTGTCACCTCAGTGTATGTGCACTTGACACATCCGCCCTGTGTCTGGCCAGGGTGTCCATGAGGGAGCTAACTGGTGCCGCCGCCCTCTCCCAGCTACCTTGAGCCACGCCAGCCCCTCACTGCCTGACTAGACTGCTCTCCCCTCACGACTCGGTAAGTAAAAATAACATCTCCAGCTCTCTGAAAAAAACTGCCCCAAATGAACCTCTCTGTCTGACTAAACCTTAGTTGCTTCCCAAAAGACAGAAAGGAGGAACTTTATTCTTGAGGAAAGAATGGAAGAATTGAGTCCTGTGGTCAGAGCAGAACTTCCAGAGAGCAGGAGAGCTTGACTTTCCACTCACTGTCTAAAGCAGTGGACTCCAAAGCAAGCAAGAGAACCCACTGGGATGTGGGAGAAAATGCTATTTTTTATTTAAAAAAAAAAAAAAAGAAGAAGGAAAGAACCTAGGGGCGCCTGGGTGGCTCAGTCGGTTAAGCAACTGCCTTCGGCTCAGGTCATGATCTCAGGGTCCTGGGATCGAGCCTCCCTCTCCCTCTACCCCTCCCCCCTGCTTGTGCTTCCTCTCTCTCACCCTCTCTCAAAATAAATACAATCTTAAAAAAAAAAAAAAAGAAAAAGAAACTAAGCTTTACTAATATCTACTCTACCGGCTGACCCTGGGAGCCCCTTAGGTCCGTGTGGGCCAGCCACAGCTGTGAGAGAACTGACCGTGAGTGGACCCAGTGCAGGGAGGTAGGCAGCGGCCGCCTTAATCCCTTGCTGGGGTACCACTGGGCTGCTACTGCAGATTTCAAGCCCTGCTTAAGAGGATGTACTGATTATTTTATCTCTATGTTAATATTAGCCAAAATTGACTCTGGACAAATGGAAAAGGGGCTGAACATTACCCAGAGAAACTGCAGTCTGAACGCTAACGTGGACACAGGGGAACTTGAAGAAAATGGCAGAGCCGATTCTGCTCCTGTCCCTAGTATGTCAGCCACATTAATCATTTTACCTTGTAATAAAATTGAGCAGGAGATCATCAAAAAATATTAAAAATTATCAAGAAGATCATTTGGAGTACAGCAAACTTTGCCCCAGGTACCCCCCAGAGATTTGTAGTGGTGGTCGCACGTGTATAAAACCTATGAATAAGTGATACCTGTGCACATATATATGTAAATATATATATTTCACCAATAGGATGCGTAATCAGAAACACTGGGAAGCCATGGGTCTACAGGATTCTGTGACCTTTTCCAACCTAAATCCCAGAGTCATGGAATACCCAGCAGGACCCACCTGATCAGGAAGGAGAGAGGGTTAAAAAGAGAAGAGACAAAAACGAGAAAACAAAATAACTAAGTTTATTTGTCCTCCTCCACAGACCATTTTCCCTGAAATAGCCTCCCCGACACCAGGCCCAGCTTCCACGACTGAATGGCTAGGGCTCTTCCCTCCCTTCATTTCCCCAAATAACCCAAAGCTTTTAAAACAGACCCCTGAAACCAAGTCAGAATGAAAAATATTGGTATGCCTTCCATGCATCCCAATTTTAAAATGTTCAAGCTGCCACAGGAGAGGCGGTCGGGAGTGGCCTTCGGGTCTTAGACGAAGGCCCACTGCATGCCCACTACTGCAGTCAGCAGGAGGACGCTGGTCCTTTCAGAAGGAAGGGCTTTGCTGCCTCCAGGATGTCCAGTTTGGGGTCCAGTGAGCGGCCAAGCCCCTCCAACACCATGATGGCGAACACGATGGAGGCAAAGTTGCTCTCTAGTTTTACCTGAAACAGAAAAACATGGGTTCTTTCCAAAGCCCATTGATCTAGGGACAGTATCCTGGGTAACCATGTGACTGTCCACTCCAGGCCTGCTGGGATTTCTACCGTCTACCTAACACTCTTTCCCCTACCCATCATTCTCCCCACCATCTCATCTACTCACCCAACCTCCCATCTACTAGAAATATTAAGGGGAAATCTGGGGGATGCAGCATGTACTTCTCTAGGGGGGTGTGTGTGTGTGTATGTGTTTGAATGACTTAAAAATAATACAATGAATATTTCATAGCTATACCAGAAACTATAAATCTACATGAGGGTCATTCTTCAAGATCTGCAGTAGCCTTTTTGAGACCACGCACAAGTGGCTTTGCTCAAACACAGAAGAGCTTCTCCCCCACCCTTTTAAGATTTTATTTATTTATTTGAGAGAGAGAGCGAGAGAGAAGCAGGCTCCCCACTGAGCAGGGAGCCCGATGTGGGGCTCAATCCCAGGACCCCAGGATCATGACCTGAGCTGAAGGCAGATGCTTTATCGACTGAGCCACCCAGGCGCCCCAACTTCTTCCCCTTTGGAGCCAGGTTAATAGTAATAGCAATTTAAGTGAATCACTCAACTAATTCTCAAAAGTACTATCATTATCCCCGTTCTATAGAAAGAAAGCTCAAGCACAGGCTGGTTAAGTGACTTGCTCAAGCCACTGCATGAGGGAGAGGAGAGCCAAGATTTAAACCTAGAAGAATAAGAATCTGTTTCTCAAATGGACTGAAGGTTGGAAAACTGCAGGTGGACACAGGGGGAAATAATCTCTGTTGAAAGGAAAGGGTATCTGTCTCCGTTCAGGCCTGAAAAGTTGTCTGGGGAGTCAGATGGTGCTTCGACACCACGGGCAAGGCTTTCATTCTTAAGCTGAGTGGTGAGTTCCTCAGTGTTTGCTGTATTCTTTCTGTGTTTCTGGCCAATATCTTATTAAAAAATTAAGTGCCGCATGGGGGCGCCTGGGTGGCTCAGTCGTTGAGCGTCTGCCTTCGGCTCAGGTCATGATCCCAGGGTCCTGGGATTGAGCCCCACATTGGGCTCCCTGCTCAGCGGGAAGCCTGCTTCTCCCTCTCCCTCTACCCTCTCCCCTGCTTGTGTTCCCTCTCTCTCTGTGTCTCTCTCTGTCAAATAAATAAATATTAGAAAAAAAAAAATTAAGTGCCACATGAATAGACATTTCTCCAAAGAAGACATTCAAATGGCCAACAAGCATATGAATAGATGCTGAACGTCACTAGTCATTCGAGAAATGCTATCAAAATCACAATGAGAGACCACCTCCCACGCGTTAGGATGACCATTATCAAAAAACAGAATAACAAGTGTTGGTGAGGATGTGGAAAACTGGATCCTTTGTATATTGATGGCGGGAATGTAAAATCATGTGTGGAAAAGCGGAATAGAGCTTCCTCAAAAACTACAAAAATACCTTATGATCTTGCAGTCCCACTTCTGGGTAAATGTACAAAAGAACTGAAAGCAGGACCTCAAAGAAATATTTGCACATCCATGTTCACTGCAGCATTATTCATAATAGTCAAGAGGTGGAACTAGCCCAAATGTCCACGGATGGATGAACGAATAAAAAAATATGATATATATATATAATGGAATATTCTTCATCTTGAAAAAGAAATTCTGTGACATGCTACAATATGTATGAGCCTCAAGAGCATTATGGTGAGTGAAATAAGCCAGTCACAAAAGGCCAAATACTGCACAACTCCATTTATACGAGATAACTAAAGTCACCCAAATCATGGAAACAGAAAGTGGACCGGTGGTTGCCAGGGGCCGAGAGGAGGGAGAAATTAATCGGGACTTGTTCAATGGATATAGTTTCCATTTTGCAAGTTGAGAAACTTCTAGAGATTTGCCACACAACAATGTAAATATGGTTGACGCTGCTGAACTATGCACTGGAAATGGTTAGGGTAAATTTTATATACGTATTTTTAACCATAAGTAAACATTTTTAAGTTTTTTAAAAAAACGAAATGCCTAGGGAAGTACCTAGAATGCAGTACTGGTACTAGACATTCTCTGCTCTTCCATCCTGGGAACAGCAATGTCAACAGCAAACCTTTAGGGAGCTTCTGCCCATGGTGTCCCCCACTGTGTGTCGGGGCTCTGTGGTCAGACTGCCGGCACCCGGGTCCTGAACCTGCCACAGGGGCCACGTGGCCGTGGGTTTGTTGCCGGGGCTCCTGGCATAGGTGGCTGCCTTGATGAATGTGGAGGGGTTTAAGTGGGATACTGACAAATACGACACAGCTAAATCAGGCACCCCAGGGTGCGGAGAGGGGGCTCAGCATACAGCGCCGTGACTGGGCCAGTCCTCCCGGCGGCCCTGCGGGCTCGGAGAGGCTCATGCAGGCCAGAGCTGGGGAGTGCGAGCCGAGGCGACGTGCTCCACACTGGGTGCAACTGAACTCCCAGGAGTGTGTGTTCATTCCTGTTTCTCTCCAGCCCCACTCCCTAGCAATGATTAAAGCTTTTCCCAATCCCACGGTGATATTTAAGTCGTTTTTAAAACAGAACTTGTCAAAAGTTTTGGAAAGCATAAAGCTCTTCACCAAAACCCCCCCAACAAGGCCAACTCTAGAGGCGGAGACGGGTGCAGACCGTGGCCCTGGCATGCAGTCGGTGGGGCGTGGGGAGTCACCCGACCTTTCGGTGCCCGTCTCTTCGTGCAGATAATACGGCAGAGATCACACCTCCCCATGGGGATTATCCTGAGGTTTGAATGAGAGACTGGATGAAAAGCACCCAGCACGACCGAGTCCAGGTGGCAGGCATCCCACACGTGCTCGCTGCACCTGTCACCCCATGAGTCCATGGCATACTTAGGGGACCCTTAGTGTGCGTGTCGGTTTGATTCCGAGCACCCAGCCGCTGCAGAGCAACTGGGGAGCCGCAGAGAGCGCGAGACTGAGAGACCCGGTTGTGGGTCAAGTCTTGGCTCCGCCCGCGAGGCCCAGGGAGGCGAGCGGACCACCCTCCCTCCCTCGTGCCTTCTGTAAAGTGAAGGTGCTCGGCCAGACAACCCTCTCTCAGTCGTGTGTTACGATCCTTGTCAGGTAGCTGCCTTTCCCATGCAGTGTTTGATTATCAGACTGCAGAACCTCAAGAGAAACAATGGGAAAGGCCGTCTTCAGAGGAGACCCTGCCCTGCCCTCGACGCCTTACACCCTTGGCAGGCGGCTTGGCTCTGAAAAGTGGCCCAAGACCACCCTCCATCACACGGAGACAGAGCCCGAGGCAAAGGCCAAGGTGAAGAACCGTGAGGCCGCCGCCCTCCAAGGGGCTGGGCCAGGACAGCCCAGCTGGGGCCTCCAAACGCACCAGGACAAGAGGCACCTCCTCTTGGGCCGCCCCTGACCCCAGGAAAAAACTAAGTATGACTTACATTAAGACTAAGCATCAGTAACATGAACTGAGGAGGGAAAAGGTATGAAGGGCCTGAGTTAGACAGTTTTTGCATTTGTATAGACCTATTCCTCCAGCTAGGGATCACGAGTACTTAGACTGCTAGACTGACAGTACCCAGACTAACTGTGGCGAGGAAAAGACCCCGCCACGACCGTGTCAGGAAACGGAAACGGCCCCCTTCACACAAACGGACTGGTATGGAAAATGTTTGCATAACTGAGATGTCCTGTAGGAGAAGTCCCTCTCAGCGCCCTGCGGCCACCCGCCCGCTTCCCCAGACCCCTCCCCACCAGCCTGACCAGAGCGCGGGGGCTCGGCTCCACCGGGGGCCTTACCTTGTGAGTCATCAGTAACTTAAAGACATTCGACAGGAGGCTGGAAACTTGAAGCTGGAAAACAGGATAAAACTGACTGCAGAGTCCCCTCCACCGCTCCGCTCCCTTCCAGGCCCCGTCCCTCTCCGTCCTCCCACCCACACCCGCTCACACCCACACTAGCAACCACTGCTCCCCCCACACACACACACCAGCTGTCGGACAAATTCCAGAAAGGACCACACACGCACCAGCACAGCCCCCATTGCACTAGTGAGTTCAAAGACCCCTGCCGGAGTCGAGCCTCGAGGCCCGTCTCCCATCACTCCCATCACTCCCAGCACACACAGAATCACATCTGAATCCATGAGATCCGCAGGGCCGGGGTGTCAGCCGCCGATCCTCACTACCTGGGGGCCGCTCCTTGCTCTGACTCGCTCCTGCTAGTGTAGACCATGCACTCATGCACTCGGTGAGAAAACAGTCAAGTTTGCTAGAACTGTGTCTAAAACACAGAGTGGGCTTTGGTTCAGGTGTAAATAAAGGACACGAACGTTAGGTATGTCCTTTGGCTGCTCAAGGGCCTTAGTCCTCCCTCCCTCCCTGCTCAGCTGAGCTCCTGATCCCGGGAAGCAGCAGAATGGCTACACCCGGGACAGGGAGGGGTTACGGCACTATAAATGTCACCAGGTCACCGAGCCACTCCCGAGAGCCAGGGACTCCAGTGACCTGCCTCACACCCGGAAGATGCGGGCAGAGGACAGGTGTGCTCTTTATCTGCCTTAAAACTCAACCCCACTCAACCCCCAACTCCCCATAAAGAGGGTCTCCCTTCGACCTTTGCTCCATCCAAGGGCCAGGGCGGTAAACGCCCCACAGCCTCCACCCCCCAAGTGGCCTGCTCACCTTTTCCAGGGTGATGGTGTCCTTCCTGGCCTGGGTCACCAGTGTGGCCATCTCAGCCTTGAACCCCTCCACGTCCCTGCACTCGCTGGCCCGGGCATGATGCAGGATGAGCTCAGCCACTCTCTGGCCCTACAAGACGTGAAAGAAAGGAACTTGGTAGAGTCAAGAGACCATAAAACTAGACGCTCTGCCTCATATCCTAGTTGCTTCCACCCAAGGTTTCAACCATCCTGCCTTTGACCACCCATCCTTTTTTAATCTCACCCCCCTCCAGAATAGCTGGTAACCGACAGAGACTTTGAAAGTGGTGGCAGCCCCCCTGGGCTAGCGCAGCCAGGGCCAGGGGCTGTGTTCATCTCCTTCACCTTCAACGGCCACGCGGGGCATGGCGGCAAAGCCAGTGTCCTGCCACTCGCGCTCCACGAGGCCCTGCTGACCAACCAGCCCGTCCCCAGAGTCACCAGGACCTGCCTCTGGACTCGACCGGCCACACTCGCCTTGTGGGCTCTCTTCCTGGCTGAGGAGCATTCCCTCCTCACACCTGGCCCAGCCTCTGTGCTCCAGCCTCACACCTCCTCCTCTGCCCTGGGCGCCCTCGGACCAGAGCCTCCGGGCCCCCTGAACACCCTAGTGGTCACTCCCAGAGCCTTTCGCATCCCCCAGCGCCACCCCGGGAGCCGAGCTCCTCCTCTCTGGCTGTGACCTTCCTTCACCCCAACCTGTGCAGGGGAACGTCCCCCCCCCGCCACCTGCCACTGCACCTGTGTTTAACCTTGACTCAGGGGACACTTTCAACTGTCTCAGGCTCAAGCCTTTGGTTTGTCCCCTCAGGCTCCCAAAGAAGCAGGGGCTCCCCTGAATTTTTGCCTTTATTAACATACAAACAAACAAACAAAACAACAAAAACAAAACAGTTCTCTCTTTGCCAGGGTCTTTCTTGCCGGAAAATTCCACACCAGTTGGTCGGAGGGTTTCTTCATTGTCACTCTTGACTCAGTAGAGGTTGTGCTGAATCCCTTTCCGTAAATAATAATTCTCAGCCACGGGAGCCCCTCGCAGCCACAGGGTCAGGAGTCAAAAACCACTCCAGATCCCAAGGGATCTTCCCAGCCTTGGAGGCTAAGTCTTCTCACCGGCCTGCCGTCTGTGGCAAGTGGCACAGGCCAGGCCAGCTGTGACTCAGACCAGAAGCCGGTGTCCCCAGCGCCCACCCGCAGGCCTGCCGAGGCGGGGAGAGAAGCTCCCTGCGGGAGGCAGCATTCAGGGTAGAGCCATTCCCTCCCCTGGTCCCAAACCGTGAGCTGCTCAGAACAGGTGTCACACGTGGGCCTCGGCACATTCTGACTGAAGACCCCTCGGCTGGCTTCCTTTCCTCTCCCCCTGTCCCCCTGTTCCCCTCTCCCTCCCAGTCCCTCCCCCACCACTGCACTCCGTCCGTCAGGAGCACCCGTGGCAAACGGAGGCATTTACAAGACTGACGAGGGCCGAGGGGCCCCACAGGTCGAGATCGTCCCCAGCTCCCGCAGGCCCAGGGGGTCTCACCTGCCCCATCGCCACGGCCATGAAAACGGCCCGGAAGTTGCTCAGGTCGGCGGCCCGCAGCTCGGCCACGATGCCGGCATCCAGCAGCACCAGGCGCAGCGCGCGGCCGGCGGCCGGCGGGGCCCCCACCAGCGCGTCATGGGCCTCCACCCGCGGCGGCTGGGCCTCTGGACTCCCGGAAAGACCGTCGGCACCCTGCACCAGGATGTTCCCGGGGTGGAGGTCCGCATGGACGAAGTTGTCCACGAATATCTGGAAGGAGATCAGCGCTACTCAAGGCAGAGTCACCCCTCGCCACCCCATCACCACCAGGCCATGTGCAAAAAAGCTTCCAAGGTGACAGGGAGTGCCCAGGGACTGAGTACACGGCAGAGAGGTGTACATCTCAGAAAGGCTCACTGCTTATGTCATGCATTCAGAATCTGTACTGGCATAGGCCAGGTTGACATTATTAAGAGAAAAATTATTTCTGGTTAAGCGTCTGCCTTCGGCTCAGGTCATGATCCCAGGGTCCTGAGATCGAGCCCCGCATCGGGCTCCCCCTGCTCGGCAGGGAGCCTCCTTCTCCCTCTCCCTCCGCCTGCCACTCTCCCTTCTTGTGCTCTCTCTCTCTCTGTCAAATAAATAAAAATAAATAAATAATCTTTTTAAAAATTTTTCATAAATCAGACATCCCCTCCATTATCTCCATCTGCCCATCACAGTGAAGTCTGACCGTGATACCGACAACCATCCCGGCACACAGAATCGGGTGGGCCGGGGGAAGTGGCTTTGAACCTACTAAGCAGGAAAGAAAGCCCCAGGGACTACGATGGACGGAAGTCAGGTGTGACTTCGTGGGGCAGGAGTGTGCGTCCTGTGAAAGGTCGTCTCTGTGGTCAGAAACCACCCGCAGTGCTTCTGAAGGGGAAGGAGAGCCCGAGGACGGTGCAGAGAGCTGCCGCGACAGAGGCTCTCCGGGACTCCTCCTACCGCAGCCCCAGGCCACAGAGAGACCCCCCTGGTCCGGGTTCTGGCTCTGAAGGCGGCAAGAGGCTGCTTCCCTGGTGAAACTACTGAGAACTAGAGAAGCCAGGGCTGGCACAGCTGCCAGATGTGGGTACGAAAGGCTGGCTGACCCGACCCCAGGGCCGAACCTCTTGGCGCATGGCTGTCAGCTTAGCCCCCCAGCTTTCGCCCCCGTCCTCCATCCTGCAAGCAGGAGCCCGTCATGATCTCCCGTCTTCTGGTTCCGCTTGGTGCTGCTTCTCCCCTAGCTGCTCCACTGCCGCTTCCCCTCCAGTCCAGGGGGCCCCTCGGAGCCCTGGGGCCTGGTTCCCCACTGAACTCCCACGGCACCGACTGAGTGGACACCCAGCTCTCCCCACACAATCCCGCTGCTCCAGGAGCCCCTCGGGTGGGGGCTGCTGACTTTCCACTAGAGGCTAGAGGTGGAGGCAGGGCCTGCTCTGAGCTCCTGTTCCCGCCCCTGCCCCACTTTGGCCACCGGCCTCGTTCCCCACGGCTCATGTCAGTCACGTGGGTTCTGTCCTCCCACTCTGGCCACGCACCTGGTTCCTTCTTCCCCAGATCCTGCCCCCTCCAGGCCTGGACGCTCATCCTCTTTCCTGCCAACAACGTGCCATCCATCCCTCGACCACGGTCTTCCATGCCGGCCACCAGGAAGAGCTCAGGCCCTACACTTCCGTACCTTCTTCCTTCACTCCTCCACGTGAGTTGCTATGAATACCTGAAAGCTGACGTGGCTGAGGGCTCACTATGTCCCTTTACGAGCGTCCTTTTCATCGTCAGGCTGTCCCCTCGTAGGTGACATCTAGACTTTACATCTCAGCTCAGATGGCGCCACTTCCTGAATAAATCCCGAGGCCAGGACGGGCCCCTCCTAAATGACCCTGTGGTACCTGTGTATCATTTATTTGTGGCCTGTCTTCCCGGAGAACGGTAGTTCCATGAACATTGTAATCATGTCTGTTTCGCTCACTGCTGTAAATCTAGCACTTAATTCAGTGCCTGGCACAGAATACGTGCTCGATAAACACTGCCGAATGAATGAATGAAGTGCCATTGAACGTATGATATCTTCGGCTGTTTGTCTAAACTATAGGCAACGTGGGCAGGGCCTGGGTCTGGCTCCCTGCTCTTCCCACAGCACCTGGCACGGTGACAGCATGCGTGCCCCCAAGACTGTGCTTAACAGAAAGGCACAGAATGAAGGGGCTACTTCCAGAGCAGACTCTCACCGTGGTGGCTTGCTGCTTTGCTCACCCCCTCGCCCGTGGCAGCCGACCGGTGTCTCCACCATCTCCCCACACGCAACTTGACCACCTGCGGGCCCAGAGCACCCTCTCCAAGCCCATGAGCTCACCATCTTCAGGAGCATGTTGATCCCCAGCCGTGCAATCTTCTTCTTCAAGTCAGTGGGAATCCCCGCCTGCTGGTAGCTGGACACGGGCACGCTCTCCTTTAAGGAAGGTCAGGAAAGAGAGAGCTTTACCCTGGACAGCCCGCCCAGTGCCCTGCTCTTCATCCCCACGGGACACATCGGCGCTACCTTCCCATCCCGACTCTTCCCAAAGAGTTTTCCCTTCCTTACAATCCCTCTGAATCTGTCACCCACAAGTTCATTTTAACCTGTTTGCTCTTCCCTTCTGTAACACTTCTCAAAAGAAAACAAGTGCCATAGGCTTATTATGGAGGAAACCCGTGACTCCGCCACCCACAGATAAGAGATGTTGTAATGTCGTGAGAGAAGACAGGAGCAGGCCTCAGGAGAGCCAACAGGGACATGAGTGAGCTCTGTGACCTCAAGCAGGAAAGGAAGGGGAGAAAGGGAAGAAAGAGGGGGAAGTAAACATTTCATATAGGTTAGTTATTTGTCCATTGAGACAAGTGCCCATTGAGATCGATCTTGTTATTCCTCAGTAGCAAAGAGAAGAACTAAAGCCCAGAGAGTTTAAGTAACTTGCTCAAGGTCACACAGCCAGTAACAGTGGGTCTTTCATGTCACTTCCCTGGGTCTCACGTTACCATTTTTACAAAGGAGGCCGGACCAGGCAACAGCTAAGGCCAGTGATGTGACACCAACGCTTCCTGAGCACTTTCTCTTTGCAAACTCTGTGCTGAAGGCATTTTGCATTCAACGTGTCACTGACTCCTGGGACAAGCCTACGAGGCAGGGACAGGCGCCCACTGTTACACAGGAGGAATATGAAGTCACCAGCAAATAAAATGGAAAGATTTTCAAGTCCAGAAAAGTCTGGGGCCACGTCCAGGCTCCCAGCCACCTCCCTACGCTGCCGCCCCACCCCGTATCCGAACTCCCCTCAGCTTTACAGACAGTAATCACATGCTCTCTTGGCTTTTGTCTTTTCAGCGGAGATGGCCCAGCTGTGAGCGATAGGCACAGCCCCAGGAAGCTCTCACTTACCTCGTACGTCTCCACCAAGACATCCCTGGTGACAAAGGGACGCAGAGGGGTGGGGAATTTGACAGAATTCACATTCAGGAAGTTGCACTGGAAGTGTTCTAGATTCCGAGCTTCGTAACGCAGGTCGATCTAGAGGGACGTGGAGAGAAGGGATGAGGGGTGACCTGGGCACCGGGATGGCAGCATCTGCAGAACCACAGAGCTAGGCAGCCCCCACATCCACCGGCCTGCCCCCCCGCCTTCCTGCAGAACGCCCCAGGAGACTCGGGAGGGGCGGTTTTGCCTCCACGAACTTCTGGAAGCTACAGCGGCAGACAGCCCTGCAGCACCTGGGCTTGGCTGCCTCCCCGCCATTCCCTCTCCGCTCACCCCCTTCACTCCAGCCCGTGCAGCCCTTCCCCATGTCCCAAGGGTTTGTCTCCACTGGTTTCCAGCAGCCCGCTCCCCTCCGCCCACTGCACTGACCCTGCTCCCTACACTCACCAAGCCTTCCGCGTGCCCGACTCAAGGGACCGCTCCCATCTTTATCCTAACAAGCTCTCGGGGCGCCCGGTACTGGTGCCGTTGAGGACCCCCTTCTTCCCGAACAGCCCATCTCCTGGCACCTGCTGTTTACTTCCCCCCCATGATCCTCCCCCAGCCTCCAACCGCCCCGTCTGGGTCTGGTCTCCCGGCCGTTCCTCCTCTGTGTGCCCCACACATGCTGACGCTCTCTCAGCTGCTGCCCTTCACCAGCCTGTGCCCCCCCTCTCCGTCGCCTCCATCCTCAGCTGGGACCTCCTCGTGACAAGACCACGGTCTCCTGGCCAGACCCCGGTCAGACCCCGCTACCAGCTCCGCACTTCTCTTCAAGTGGTAGCCCCTTAAACTCCGTGTCTAAAGAGAACTTACTGCCCCCGCCCCCCTGACTGCACATTACTTCTTCTCTCTTGGCCTCCACACAGTGGCCTCCACACAGTGGCCTCCACACAGTGGGCTGCAGTCTCAGCACGCTCAGCTCTGCCCCACCGCACCGTGGCTCCCAAGCTGACTCGCAACCAGTCACCGGAATCCTAACAGAGGCACCTGAGTGGGGCTCTCTGACTCCCGTCGTCCCTCTCTCTAATCCATCTGCTGGTGCCCCCCCCCCGCTACCCGCAGGATGAAGTCTAAATTCTTGAGGATGACATCCAAGGTGGCTCTCTCTTCAGATCCATCTCTTGTGCCTCCCACTTCCTCTCTGACCCAGAACTCTAGCTTCCCCCAGTCTGTATGGTGCTGAACATCCCAGCCTACCTGAGCCTCTCCCTCTCTCCTTTGCCTTCCTTATTCCCTCTGACAGGAATGTTCTTCCCCCATTTGGTCCAACTGTAAACACCACTCACCTTCCAAGACTCAGCCTGAGCCTGGGGAGCCTTGACCCTCAGGACAGAATGATCACTTCCTCTCTGGGCCCCAGCTGAACCCAACTGAACCTGTAGAGACTTCTACAGGAGTCTCTGAGATCATGCTCTATTTGCAAATATTTACAGGTCTGTCCGTAAAATATTTACTCTGCCTACTATACCTTCCTTGTGGATGAGAAAATCTCACTCATCACCCCCATGCTGTCTATCAGATTCTAGAAGGGGAACCAAAGCTCACATGGGTGGTAGGACTGAGAGTAATGCGGAGATGGCTGTGGGAATAGAAGCTATTTTCTCTCTTTTAATCTTCTTTTATTATATACATTATATATATGTAGTTTTTATTAAAACTACATTACTCCATAGCATACAGCAAAGCTTTCTAAACATTAAAATGCATTCCTGGGACTTAAAACCTTACATCGGAGGACATAAATGAGGACCTAGCACATTGCTTCTGGAAGATTGCCAACTTCTGCACTCTCTAGCGGGGAGCCAGGACGGTTGCCTACTTGAAGCCCTGACCGCCCCCAAAGTGTGTTCACCAAGTCTCGCTACTTAAACAAGGATCCCAAGGGTCCTGGACAGGGAGGAGGGCCTGGAAACAAAGCAAAGGCACAGTGCGCGACTTCACTAATTCTTCTCACCCGGAAGTTCCGCGGCTGCCTGTGGCACAGGTAATAATGCTGAAGGCCTCTCCACAATCCTGCACTTTCCTGCAGGCAGTAAGGAAGGTAGCTTCCCAAGCACGCTCACAGTTACAGTGGGCTGTGGCATTTAAGCTCTGGCCTGTGGACTAAGAAGGCCCCAGATCTCTTACGGGATCCTCCATGGCCTCCTCCCCATTCCGCACTGACCCGAGATGACGTGGGTTGAAGATGACTGTGCCCAATTTGGGAGGAAACTGGGTCCCTGAATCACTATGGAGTAGAGCTCCCTCTCCCTCCTTCAGTTCACCGGCATGGAACTTTGACAGAAGCAAGAAATCACCTCGTAGCATTCGGCCTCTGAGATCTGGGCGTTCCTTGTTACGTCAGTTAGCGTTACCTACCCGACCACCACACCGTACTGGCCGTGACACACTGGGAAGTCACGCATCCATTCAGCATTTGCTAAACAGCTGATGGCAAGAACTATGTGAGATGCAATTTGCAACTGAGGGAAGGAGACTTCACCTGATGGACCATGAGCTTCTCAAATTCCTCCACGATCTCAGGCAAACTAAGCCACTTGATTCCCGGCAAAAGCGCAAGGACTCGGCTGCCCATCTTCATCAGCAGCAGGTCCATCTGCACCTGAGACAGCAAGCCAGGGTGCAGCACCTGCCAGGAAGAGGAACAGTGAGGCAGGGAGGGGTCAGGAGGGCACGTTCACCCAGATGGGACGGGGCCCCAGCATCAGGGAGCCAAGCCAGCTTCTCATCAGAGCGGAACGCACGTGGTCCCAACACCCGGGACCCTCCTCTCCTTTGCTCCCGCGTGCCTTCGATCAGATAGCAGGGCCAGCTCCTCTGCGCTGCACTTAGCTTTGCCGGGAAGAACAGGTGGGCTTTTCCTTCCAGATACATTAAGTTTAAGTCAATGGCTCCCAAACATTAGTGTGCATCGAAGTCACTGTGGAGTACCCGGTGTAGATGGGGACAGCCGGGCCTCCACCAAGACCTACTGCATCACCGACTCTGGGCATGGGGCCAGGAATCTGCATTTTACTGAGCACACAGGTACTGAGTCCAAAGCCTGAGTCAGAGAAGGATGTAGAGTCCCAGAACCCCAGCAAGGTTCACAGAGGTGGGATGCAAAGAGTCTGCTTTCAAATGCCTATTGGTTCCGCAACTCATTCCCAGTCTGAAACTGGCCAAGCTACTCAACCTCTCAGCCTCCTGTTCCTCTTTTTTAAAACATGGAGATAGGGGACACCTGGGTGGCTCAGTCGGTTAAGCGTCTGCCTTCAGCTCAGGTCATGATCCCGGGATCCTGGGATCGAGTCCCACATCGGGCTCCCTGCTCAACGGGGAGTCTCCTCCCTCCGCCTCTGCCCCTTCCCCCTGCTCGTGCTCTCTCTTGCTTACTCTCTCTCTCAAATAAATAAATAAAATCTAAAAACAAAACATGGAGATAACAGTCCTTACTGCTCCCCCCACACACACATGAAGTCCTTTCAGGAACAAAGCAGAGATATAAATAGAGATGTAGGTTAAGCAAATGCCTCCCTCAAAGGCAGCTAGCACAGACTAAATAATGCGTCCTCCATGACGGGCACCATCCACTCCTTGTGTCTTCCACAGAGCAGAGGGTATTTTGGTCCAGTGTTCCCCAAACGTGCCTGCTCACGGGAATCACTGGCAGCATTTATAAAAAGCCAGGCCTCAGGCCTTGGAAAGTATGATTCAGTGGGTCTGAACAGAGGGTTGTTTCCAAGGAGGTGTAAGAGAGCATCAAGGGTACCTGCTGCTGGGGTCTGCCAGATCCCTGGGATCATGCTGAATGGGGACAGAAAAGTGTGGAGACAAAAATGATGGAGCCCGGACAGGGGTGACTAGAAATGAAGAGAGAAGGAAGCCACTTCCATAAAAATGAATACTGCCATCTTGGGCTCGCCACAGACTGTCCCTGACTTATCCTGGCCCCAGAGGAGTGGGTCAGCTGGGGGGCGGTTCCCCCACCCACAGAGGCAGCGGACCCCAAACCCTCTTCATTTCC
Source organism: Phoca vitulina (assembly GCF_004348235.1). Taxonomy (NCBI): domain Eukaryota; kingdom Metazoa; phylum Chordata; class Mammalia; order Carnivora; family Phocidae; genus Phoca; species Phoca vitulina. The sequence goes on from NW_022589707.1 coordinate 6,991,246, forward strand.
TTTATCAGACTCTTCACACAACCACTCCCTCGAACCCAGAAATACAGCGTGCTCAGCACAGGCACACAGACAAAGGTCAAGCTAATAAAAATCAGTGGAAGGCAATGTGGGGGGATTTGCAAATGGGGGTTCCTGACCTGGGACAGCTCTGTGGAGTCGGTGAAATTTTAGACAGGAAGGACCAGCCGAAGACATCCGAGCACTTACTTTCACTGCCACGGGGATGAGGTGATCTGGCTCAGGTTGGTGGGCAGGTGCTGAAGACTGAGACACGACTGCATTTGATCCAACCGGGGCAGCTTTAGGGAGAAGCAGCCTTTCTAGAAATGACTGGTCAGCAAGACTTCCTTGAAACCCCCACCCCTTCCCCGGGGGGCCAAAGAGCTCTCCCAGCCTCCCGACTGGCCCAGCTTCTGAAGAAAGCTGCAGGCGGGAGGCCTTAGCAAGTCTCTGGACGCTGTCATGCTCCAGGAAGGTGGGATTGGCACGCGCTTTGTACACTTGGGCCACACAGCCTGAACCCACAGGTTCCTTCTTCTCAAAGCAGAGGACCCTCCCCCAGTCTTCCCCAAATGCCTGGCGCAGGAAGTGTTCAGTGTGAGTCCAAGGGTGGGGGGTCACCCGGACATGCAGCTTGGAGAACTGGGCGCAGAAAGCCTCTGAGAAGAGATCGCGCCGGGTGCTGGCCCACTGGCCCAGTTTGATGTATGTTGGGCCTGAGGTCTCCGTGGCTTTCAGAAGCAGGTAGAGCCAGAGGCTGGAGACGCTGGGAGCCAGGTAGGTGAGGGGGTAGAAGAGAAGGAGGGGGAGGAATTTCATCAAGAGAGCCCCAGCCCGGAGCCAGATGCGGAGGTGCAGAAAGAGGCATCCGAGCCGCCCCTCCTGGGACACTCTCTCCAGAGGCCCATTCTCAGCTAGGTCACTCCAGCCGGCTCTTCGCGGGCGCACACTCTCAGGAGCCCCCTCACCAGTGTCCCCATAGGCTGAGATAAGTTTGGGTAAAGTACCAAGCAGAAGCCAACAGAGTCTGGCATTACGAGAGCATCCAGATGATCTCAAAAGGCCGAGTTCTTTTCTGAGCTCAAAACCCCTTAGGTGCGACAAGCAGACCCTGACGGAGAAGCGCCAGGGGGTCACCATCCTCTCCCAGAGGTCCCCGGCCTAGGCTGCCTGCCCCCGGCTTAAAGGGCACCCATCTAACTTCACGCTTTAGGCAAGGCTGACACGAGTCCAGGGCCACAGCTGAGTACCCCACTTAAGGGTGGGGTACCAGCGAGACCCCGCGTGCAGGCTCCGCGCAGCCCGGCCCCTCGGTCCCCCTCCACACCCCACTCCCTCCCGGTACCTCGCCTAAACCTAAGGCCTGAGGCCGGCTGCGCCTTCGGGGGCTTTCAGAACTGCACCGACTGTGACAACGGGAGGGACCAAGCCAGACGCCCGGCCAGGCCCAGAGCGGGGACGCGACCTGCACGAGGTGGCCGCGCGGGCGGAGCCAGAGTCTGGCGGCCGCGGGGTCACCCCACACCAGCTCGCTGGCGGGGCACCCGCCGAGGGCCAGAGCGCGGAGGGGCTGGGCGGGGGTGGGGGTGGAGGTCGGCGCGGAGGGCCGGGGTGCCGAGAGCCGGGGGGTGGCGGAGGCAAGGGTGGTGCGGGGGAAGAAGGAAGGCACACCCGGGACAAAGGGTTGAGAGCCGCGGCGTGGGGGAGGGGCAGTGCGGACCGCCGGAGACCCAGGCACCGGGTGCCCGGGTCGGGAAGAGCCAGGGGCCGGGAGGTGACGGGTGCAGAGGTTCAAAGATGAGGGCCCGAGGATCCGGACGCCGACATCGGGAAGGGCGTGCGGAAGGCCGGCGATCGGGATGGAGAGAGTGGGGAGAGAGGGGAGGGGAGGGCTGGGGATCACGGTGAGGAGGGCGGGGGAGAGGGGTGCGGAGGGCCGGAGTCCGGCCGCCCAGTGCCGTGGGGGGCGCGCGGAGGGCCGGGGATCCGACGCCGAGGACTCGGCGCCCGCGTCTTCCGGGAGCGCCCCGCCCGCCCGCTCGGGCTCCGCCCCTTAAAGCGGAAGCGGCGCGGACACCCTCGGAGGCTGCCCTGGCCCTCGGGTCCTGGATTCCATAAATAGGTTTAATGCAAAATGCAAAGGCAACTTCTGTGCCCTCCCCTTCCTCCGTGCCTCTCAGTCTCCACCGACATCTTTGTAGCTTTCCTTACAAAAGGCATGGAAACGCTGAGACGCGCAGTGAATTGAAAGCCCGTTCTGCACACAGGTTGGGTTCTCAGCTAAGCAGAATGTGAGGAGAGGCAGGGAGAGGTTATCCTTGGACGGAGAGTTCCAGGCAGCATTGATTTGGGGAATGTGTTTGGACCTTGAGGAGTGGCTCCTGAAAGACCACGCTTATTCATTCAACCAATACTTTTTGATCCCAATACGTATTTCTTAAGCAGAATCTAATATTATCAAGGCTCCATAATATGTATTAAAACTAGGTATCATGCTAGGCCCCGGGACATGGAGACACACGGAGACACACATCCTGCCCTTACAAGATGATCACTCATGAGGGAGACCCCGCAGGGGAACACATAATGTGCAATTTCAATGTGGCAAGAGCATGAAAGAAATGAAGAATTGGGAGAACCCCAAGGATGGCAGCTACTTTGGAGAGGAAGGTGTTCAGACATGTAAAGAATAAAGTCCTCAAGAGGAAGGAGTTGAGTGTGAGAATTTGGGAGCGGGGGTTGTTGGTTTGATTTAACCTTGAAGAACCAAAGGAAGGTCATATGGCTCTAAACAGCAAGGGGGAGAGAAACAGAGGTGATGGTGAGGGTAGTAGGGGCTCTAGCCCCGTGTCGGAGGTGGTGATGGTGGTGGTGTTTGTGATGGTTGTGGTGGTGGGTTAGAGGTGCAACTTCTCAAGGATCTATAGTCACCCAAGCAGGTGAAGTTGGGGGATTCCTGGGGTCCATGTGACTGTCAATGAGGAGAATGATGTCATCCATATTCAGGCACATGGGCAGCAAAATCACACCGTTCTATCAAATATGAACCCTAACTCAGAATTTGTAAGGGCAGCCTTTAAAAATCACAGATGCGGGGCTCCTGGGTGGCTCAGTCGGTTAAGCGGCTGCCTTCGGCTCAGGTCATGATCCCAGGGTCCTGGGATCGAGCCCCGCATCGGGCTCCCTGCTCAGCGGGCGCCTGCTTCTCCCTCTCCCTCTGCCTGCCTCTCTGCCTACTTGTTCTCTCTATCTCTCTGTCAAATAAATAAATTTTTTTAAAATCTTTAAAAAAAAAAATCGCAGATGTTGGGGCGTCTGGGTGGCTCAGTCATTAAGCGTCTGCCTTCAGCTCCGGTCATGGTCCCGGGGTCCTGGGATCGAGCCCCACATCGGGCTCCCTGCTCGGCAGGAAGCCTGCTTCTCCCTCTCCCACTCCCCCTGCTCGTGTTCCCTCTCTCGCTGTGTCTCTCTCTGTCAAATAAATAAATAAATTCTTAAAAAAAAAAAATCGCAGATGTTGATTTGCAGTCAAGCTGCTTCTCACATGGGTCATTTTATGTAATCTGGTTCAGGATTAGTAACAGCACAAATGTATTTGGGATGGTTAATGACTTAAGAGACTAAATATACAAACGGACACTGGCCAGTATATGACAGTAGAACTCAGACCCTCAGCCTCTGCAGCCACCGGCCCCGGACAGTCAGCACTTGGTCAATGACTGCCAACTTCTCTAATTTTCGTCCCCCACTTCCATCTCAGGACCAACCAGAGAAAGCCAAATATCTTCTCCAAACCGATCACAGAGGATGCCCAGGCCTCCAGCTGCCTTGTGCCAACAACCGACAATTAGGGCACACCTGAAGCCTTTTTTTTCCTCTATAAACCTAGCATTTGAGTCTTCGCGGGTATTTGAGTCTCTGCCACATGCAAGTGACGGTGGCTGACTTCCCTGCTATAGAAATCTCTGAATAAATAGCCTCTGTTTGTCCTCATTTGGGTGGACCCCGTTTTTTTCCCATAGAAATTTTCTTCACAGCTAAGCCAGCTAACTATTAACAGTTTCCAGTTCTTGGAGATGTTCCTGCTGTTGCTGTTGACCCTGGTACCACTAAGTGGCACCATTCGCTCGTGAAGTGCACCGAAGCTTCCTCCGCGTTCCCAGACCCCACCGAGAAGAATCGGGTGGGCGTGGAAAGAGAATGGCAAAGGCCCACCTGGCTGTGCTTATCTTTTCACAGGACCCAAATGACTGTGATTTTAGCATTTCCCTTGTAACATGGTTACACAGCAGATGGGATGCAGGGCAAGTACTTGTTCAAGACTCCCGGGGAAGAGGGTAGAGATGGGCAATGGGCTCAGCAAACAATTGTTGTCGACCTCAGCACGTTTCCCATTTGGGGCAGGATAATTCTTTGTTGTGTGTGGTGGGGAGGGGGGGCGGCGAGGGGGAGGGGAAGCTGAACTGTGCTTTGTAGGATGTTTAGCAGCATCTCTGGCCTCTACCCACTTGATGCCAGAAACCGCCCCCCCCACCTTTTCCAGACTATGACTTTAAAATACATCTTCCAACGTTGCCAGATGTCTCCTGGGGAACAAAGTTGCCTCTAGAGGAAAACCACGGGGCTTAGCTCCTGTGGGGGACAGTTCTCTGTTGAGACCCTTTCAGCAGTTCCCCCCTCAACACACACACACACACACACACACACTCGTTTTCTTCAAAACAGGGTATCAGGGAAGGGAAGCCCCTGAGCAGGCCTGCCGCAGCCCCCGATGCCTGAGGATCCCTGTGGGGAAGATGAGACCCAGCTTCCCCCCTCCACTCCCACCCCAAACCTAGGGGATTGTTAGACAAATAAAAGTTCCAGGACTGACTCCCCCCAGGTCCCACTTGGTACACCTGGCCTGCAATCAGCTCCCAAGAGAATGGGACCCTGGCATGAAAATTCTGGCCCTGGGCCACCCACCTACAGCTGCTCCTCAAACCCATAGAGTAGGACTGTCCGAAACAGCGCTGGAGAAGGAGGACACTGAGGGAGGAGGCTGCCACGGGCTCGCCCACCTCCCTCCGCACGTGTGGCAGCGATTCTCACAGCCCCTCCCTCGCGTGGGCTCCCTGGCCGCCTTCCCGCTTCCTCCTTTCTTTCTCCTTAATGGGGTTGTCATGGGAATTTCTCCTCCCCCCGGGTCCCACCTTCTGGCTTGCTAGGGTTGCTCCAGCATGCCCCAGGGGCAGGTGCTGTCCTTGTGCAAATGCCCGGTGGTGGGGGCAGGTCCCCTCCCTCCTCGATGAGGGGCTTGGCTGTGCCCAACCGAGAGGCCCCTTCCCGCTCTGCTCTGCTGCTCCCTGGCCTTCTACGTCTCTGCTCGCAAGCCGGCCACGTGAACACAGTGGCTCCCGCCCGTGGTCCTAGTGGCTGAGCAGCAGGGTTTGTCCTGGGTTAGACTGCTGGGCCTTTCCGGGCTCTGGCCCTCATTCGCAGTGGCCTTGGGCAAGGCACCTACCTCTTTTGGGCTGTTTCTTCACTGATAAAAGAGGCTGACACTAGAACCTGCCTCCTAGGTGATCTCCGCAAAGCCTTAGCTTTAGCGGGCACACACCCAGCCATACAGGAAAAAGCAGAAAGGGTGAGAACTGGCAGCTGCTATTTTTAGCCTATTTGAGAAGGCAGGGAGCTGGGGATGGCCTGAGAGCCAACTGCCCTGATCTCCCCAGACACCTGAGACCCACGAAAGGGAGTAGCCAAGCCCAGGCCACACTGCTATCTAGGCTGGTCAGATGTCACCTGGCTCGCCTTTAGGACAGTATTTTTTATTTTGCTCTAAGTTGATCTGAGAGATACAGGAAGTGGATCAGATATTAGGGCCCCCCAGAAGCATGTTCCTTCAAGGTGTGGCCTCTAAGAGGCAGTCCAGTTATTTGGAGGCCTGAAGGCTGAGATCAGGGCTGGGGGGACATTAGCAAGGGGGGGATGAGCTGGCGGGTTTTGAGTCTATGCGTGCAGCTCGCAGCTCATAATGTTGTGTGATGAAAATGTTTGGAGGGATTCTCCCTCTCCCACACCTCCCTCAGGTTTGAGGAGGTTGTCTAGCTGGCTGGGAAGTAGGTCAGGAAAGCTCTGAGAAGCAAGCTGTGAGAGTCTTGCGTCCTCAGGCCAGTCTAGAGCTGGTCCGACTGTCCTAGCGTGTTCTGCAATCACAGTGAACAGGAAGATCTATAGCTGCTCAGACGCAGAAATCTGTGACTCAAAAAAAAGAGAATCTAAATCACCACACTCTTGTTCCCTTCCTTCATGTTCAACTGGGTCTCCCAAAAGGAACAGAAAAGAATATGAGTAGAGGGTATCTGGCATGGCGGCCTGACATCTGAGAGGGCCTAATGGTGAACGCTGCAGAATGTCCATGATTTTGTTCTCTGCTTTCGGTCATAAACACACCAATCCTTGTAAAGCTATGAATGCCTTAATTCTTTGTGGGGGAAAAAAATGACCCTCCAAAGCCAGGGGCATAGAAGTGCAACAGATGGTTCTTAGGCAAAATTCTGTTATTGTGTTACTTGCCAATTCAGGGATTCTTTGAGATTTCCAGTGGTACCCTGACAAATGTCGCTTACTCCACAGCGCCCCCAATGGGCCCCCCACAGCTGCCCATCTTCAGCCCCAGTGTGGGAGGTAGAAGGCCCCAGAGCACCCAGAGAGAGGAAGAGAGGGTACAAACGGATCGCAGCCAAAGACCCGCCCTTCACAGCAGGAGAGGATGAAGGAGCCTGGGGCCCTCAGTCTGGGCCCTGCTCACCCCTTCCCCTGGGTGGCCTCCGCGGCCCCTCCCACCCACCCCCTCCCTTCCCACACCTCCTGGATGACATTTGATTGGGACCAAGAACAAACCAAACCTGGGTTTGAGGTTTGGGTGGGATGGTTGGCTTGGTTTTGTTTCCTCAGAGGGAGGCAGATGAGGGTTGTGGTGGATGGGAAGGAACTCGCATCCAGCTGTCTCTAGGCAGGAGAAAATGGGCCAAGGATGGGATTGCAATGGAATGAGAAGGGAAGGAGGGAAAGGGCTGCCTAAGGAGGACAAGAGCAGGGGAGCCCTGCTGCTGGTTGGCTCACATCAGCCACTGGAGCGACGGGGAGGAGCTTTCCCAAGAGCATTTCAAGGTGAGGCTGTGGATTTTTCCCTGCCCCTAAAATAAGTTCCTTCCTTGTTCGGCCGCATCCACATGTCACGGGCCTGAGCATAAGTGAATGACTGCTCTCCCCACACCAGCTCTCTGCATAAAAGAATAGGAACAACACCCAAACCTCTCGTCTGTTCTCTGCTGTGTGTATACCTTTCCACTATGAGCTGGCAGGCTCATATGTGAAGCTGCTGGAATGAAAGACTCTCGGTAAATGTTTAGCATCCAAAGGGAATTTGAATGGAAATGAAACAATTTGGGGGAGAGGAGTTGGTCAAAGGCTCCTTTTCAGGCCGTGACCCAGAAGAGGGCTTGCTGTGACGCGAGGGCTGAGAAGGAAAGGGTCCCAGTGACCCAAGCAGGGGTCACCCAGTCTCTAAGGAGGGGTGTCAGAAATTCCTGGAGGAACTGCACCACCTGTGCCTTCCAGAGGGGAAAGCATGACCACAACATGGGTTGAACGCTGATCCAGAAACCCCCGTCCAGAGTGGCTGGCACTGGGCAGAACCCCGGCTCTCGGGCAGAGCTGGTGTAAAAGAGAACATGGCTTGAGCCAGACGGGCCTAGGCTAGTGCGACCTCAATTAAAGCACATAACCTCTTGGAACTTCGTTTTCCCACCCATAAAATATTAGGGCTGATAGTGAATTGCTCACAAGCGTGGGGAGGATTATGCGACATGACATATGTGAAGCTGCTGGAATGAAAGACTCTCGGTAAATGTTTAGCATCCAAAGGGAATTTGAATGGAAATGAAACAATTTGGGGGAGAGGAGTTGGTCAAAGGCTCCTTTTCAGGCTCTCTCCCCATCTTAATCAGGCTAGCCTCCTTCCGGCCATCGGCCCTCGGTTCTCCTTCACCTGGTTTATAGGTGAGATGAAGCAGGCTCTGTGCCCGATACGGGAGGGGAAAAACGGCCTGCTCCCATCTGCTGAATTCTGAACACCTCTGTTCTCCTGCAAAGAGAGAGAGAGATTAGGAACATAACAAACAGGAGGTAACTGAGAGTGTCCCCAATCTGCCAGGCCCAGGACTACCCCCTTTGCTTGCTGACCTGCTTTAATCACCGCAACAGGATAAAGTCGGTTATAACTGTTCCTAATTCCACCTTACAGATGGAGACCCTGAGACTTAGAGGCAAAGCCACTTGCCCCAGAGCGCGCACCCCTCAACAGGATGCTGAAGGAAGGGGACGGAGGGGTAGGAGAGGTTCCGCAGTTCTCCATGGTTGTTCTAGGTGGGAAAAGCAGATTCAAGATCAAGTCGGGGCGCCTGGGTGGCTCAGTCGGTTAAGCATCTGCCTTCGGCTCAGGTCATGATCCCAGGGTCCTGGGATTGAGTCCCGCATCAGGCTCTCTGCTCAGCAGGGAGCCTGCTTCTCCCTCTCCCTGCCGTTCCCCCTGCTTGTGCCTCGCTGATAAATAAATAGATAGATAGATAGATAGATAGATAGATAGATGATAGATAGATAGATAGATAGATAGATAAAATATATATTAAAAAAAAACTAAGAAAAATCAACTCTGCCTCCCTCCTCCCTTCCGCACCTTTCCTGACTTGAGGCCGGGCAGCATCTCCTACCCTAGGCCTCATTTTCCCACATGGAGAGAAGCTGAGGACCGACCAGGAGGGCTGGGGGCACGGTTGGAGCAGTGTCAGGACCTGGGAGGAGTGGGACCACGGAGAGGGTCTTCCAGGCTCCAGTGTACCGCCCCCACCTTGGACCGCTACCCCAGCCTCTGGAGCTGGAGAACCAGGGTTTGGGATAGACCAGAGCTCCAGGGAGCCAGCAGAGACAGGGCCATACAGGAAAGGAGGGACCCTGCCATGGCAACAGAGCCATTGAATGGCTCAGGGACAGGAGCAGCCATGGGGTTGGGGGCTGTGACAGGCAGGCAGGGAAGGAAACTTGCAAAGCACAGGCCCCAGCCTCACTCATCAGAGTCTGACCCCATGAGCTGAGGCAGGGAATTTTTCTAAAACAAGTTAGTGTCTAGAACTCAAAGATGACGGAGCAGATGGAGTGGCAGCCACTACTGAGGAGCTCCCCAGCCTCCTCTCTGGTTTGTCCACCTGACATGTGCCTGGCAATCTGGAAGCCACAACATCAAAGGTGGCCGGCCTGCTGCGTGCCCTGGCTCGGGGGAGGTAGCCAGCTGGGCTCCCGGTTGTTCTCCACTTGCCATTTGCTCTACTTTGCCAGTTTGCCTCATGACACCCCAGAACCCCGGGACTAATTAACCCTAAAGAAGCCAAGTTTTTTATCTTTTTTTAGAAAGTGAAAATGTATTAAATGATGCTTCAACAAACAAAACAATAATTTAAATGCTTATAATTTGGGGGCACCTGGGTGGCTCGGTGGGTTGAACGTCTGTCTCTTGATTTGGGTTCAGGTACTGATCTCAGGGTCGTGGGATCAAGCTCGGCAACCGGGTCCAAACTCAGCGCAGAGTCTGCTTGAGACTCTCTCTCTCTCCCTCTGCCCCTCCCCCCACTTGCCCACTCTCTATCTCCCTCTAAAATAAATAAATAAAATCTTTAAAGATCTTTATTTATTTGACAAAGAGAGAGCAGAGAGAGAGGGAGAGAGCATGAGTGGGGGTGAGGAGTAGAGGGAGAGGGATAAGCAGACTCCCCGCTGATCCCAGGACCCTGAGATCATGACCTAAGCCAAAAAGGCAGATGCTCAACCGACTGAGCCACCCAGGTGCCCCAATAAATAAAATCTTTAAAAATTAATAAATAAGTGCTTATACTTTTTAAAAAAATGCTAGTACCTTGCAAATTTTTATTCTGAAAGTTTACTGAGCTTAGTCGAAATGGGTATGGCATGATGGAGTTTAGGAAGCTATAACAAGCTCTAGAAAAGCTTCGAAGATCTCACAGAATGAGCAAAACCCTCAGCTAAGAAGGAGACAGTTTTTTCCTGTGCCTTTGATATCTAAATCAGTCCCTCAAATCTTGGGCCCCCAGTTTACAGGGACAGCCAAGACAGTATCTAATGTTCCCCCTGTTCTGCAATCCTTTCTTTCCTTCTCTCTCCTGCACACCCCTTTCGTGGATTTATAGGCTAAGCCTCTATCTCCCCTCTCCCCCTTGCCTGAGCTTTAGACCCTTCCTTCTAGGGGCCCCTGAGCTAAAGACAAGAGTGACTTTCCTCTGGTGTAGAGATGAGCCTGGAGGCTTCCCCCCAGACCCATAAATCACCACTGTCAGCTCCATCTCCCTTTCATCAGGGAACTCCTCGGCTCAAAAACCTTGCGTGGCCCCCCATTGTCCTCAGCATAAAAAGCCCACAACACTTGCGCGTGTACTTCTTATCTGGCAGTCCTAACTCCTGCGATCTGTGTTCCTTGATTGTTTGTCCCACGTGAGTGGGGGCAGTGGACACTATAAAGTCATTGCCCCTCTGGGAACCTTTTCCTGACTCCCCTGCCGGCGCGCCTCGGGAACCCATGTGCCCCGCGCTCGGGGCCCCCGGGCTTTCATTGCCTGGACCCTGGTCGTCGGAGCCCCAGCCGGAACGCAAGCTGCAAGGGGCAAGGGTGGCGGCTGCCTCGTTTGCGGTGTCGCGGACCCCGGCGCCGCGCCTGACCCGTAGTAGGTGCCCCATGAACGCGTTAGGCGACCGGAGCGAACGGAGGTGGGGGTGCAGGGAGTGTCGCCGCCACTTCCGTGCCCGCGTCTGAGGGTCCGAGCGGCCGAGCGCAGCGCGCCGACAGCTGCCCGCGGGAGATGGAGAACGCCGCGGCGCTGGGTCTCCAGCAAAGAAAGGGTTAAGCCGCCAGAACCCCCCCCCCCACCCACCCTCACCCTCCAAAGGCGAGGGGAAGAGTCCGGCAGAAGGTCCTGTTTACCGGAGCCGCTCGAGTCCGCGCGGCCCTGGGAGAGGCGTTGCCGTGGCAACGGGCCGGGCGCCCGCCAGCTGCGGATGAGCTCACTGGAGCGGCGGCGGGCGGGGGGCGGCGGCGGGGCGCGCGGCCCGGCGGAGAGGACACGGCAGCCGGCCGAGCCCGCCCTCCACTCGCCCACAGCCGCGGCCGGGCGGCGGGCACGCGAGCGGAGGGCGCGCGGCTCGCCGGGCGCAGGGAGAGGCCCGGCCGACAGCAGGGCGGAGGGCCGCGGGCCATGGCGCCCCGGGCCCCCGCCGCCCGCCGCCCCCGCCCGCCCGGGCGTCCCCGAGCTGCGCCTCGGAGCCCGCGGAGCCGCGGCCCGCCGGGAGGTAGGGCCGGGCCGGGGTGGGGGGCAGGGGGGAGCCGAGGAGGGGGCACGCGGGGCGGGGGGGCGGGGGGGGCGCCGCGGAGGGGGACGCGCCGGGGGTGGGGAAGGGAGGAGGCGGTGGGAGCTGCCCGGTCCGGAGCGGGCGAGTGGCTGCTTGCAGACCGAGGACCGGGTCTCCCGTGTGCGGACGTGGGGACCGAGGCGCTTCGGGCCGACCTGTGGGACTTGAGCAAAGTACTGGCCAGACGGTCTCTGGGGGCTCGGGAAGACTTTCAGGGCCGAGGGGGGAAGCCGTTGTCCCGCGCCTCGGAAACCTGCAGAAACTGGGCAGAGCCCCGGCTGGGTCCCAGGGGGCGTGAGAGAGAGAGAGAGAGAGAGAGTGTGCAGAGAAGGAATCGAGTGGGGCTGAGCAGCCAGACACCCCTCCACACACACACACACACACACACACACTGTGGTCAGAATTTGCAGTCTTGGGAAAGCAGGATGGTAAAGTTGATCAAATGATCTTATTTCTCCCACTTTGCCCCTAAGGATGGATTTGGGAGCAGATGGAACCCAGGGGGAGTCTCTTAACAGCACGAGATACAATAATGTTTAGGAGGGATCACAGAGAGCTGGATTCAAACCCCTGAGGAGAGCCAGACCTCAGCGGTGGAGTCCTTTGGCGGAGGGGACCCGGTGGGGAAGCGGGACGTGGCTGGGGAAAGGGAAGTGCAGCGACTGTGCTTTAACCAGCTGGTGCTGGGGAGAGAGCTAGCGGAATTCTAGCTGGTGTGGAGATGTGCGTCAGGGATGGGACTTCTCTAACGTTCCCAAGGACTCAGGTAATAATGGCCCCAGGGTAGTAGGCTTTTAATGGGCTCTCTACCATAATTTTGTTATTAAACTCTTGCACCCTTGGTTACAACTTAAAAGAACAAAATCCTTTTTGCTTGCATCATCGAGTATTGAACACACCAAAGGAGTGGAGTGCAAAGTCTTTGGGGTGGGCTGCTTTGGTGGAGCAGAATTCTGTGAGAAGTCAAAGGCAAACAGTGACTGTTTTTGAGGAAGGGTAGTAAAAAGTCTGGTGGAGGAAGATGGCCTTAGGTCCTTTTACTGGGACGATTTGAAGCCTCCCTGGGTTGTGTAATCATTCACTTAACAGCTCTGTGCTAGCCATTAGGAACAAACACAGAAATGAATAAGGTATCTCTCTTACTTCCAGAAACAACCATCCTAGTTGGGTAGTCAAAAAATTAAAACTAGGGGCGCCTGGCTGGCTCAGTCGGTAGAGCATGGGATTCTTGATCTCGGGGTTGTTGAGTTCAAGCCCCACATTTAGTACAGAGATTACTTAAAAATAAAATCTTAAAAAAAAATTTCAAACCAGTCCTAGGGTGGCCTGGCTATGAGCGCTGCATGCTAGAGAAGCCCAGAGCAGGGCCACCCAGCTCAGGGAAGGCCCACAGACGAGGTAATGCTGGGACTGAGCGCTGAGAACCTCTTCACTGGGAAAACAAAGCAGGGAAGTTTGTTCCAGCCTGAGGGAACAGAAAGCTCAAAGTCACCAAAAGGGAAGGAGGGGATGGTAAGTGTGGGGAGAATTCACAGTGTGCCCCCAGAGGGAAGGAGGATCTCACTGAAGCTGGAGTGATGGGTTCAGCATGGTGTCCTAGAAAGCCTGCTCTGGTGGTTGGGTGGGGGCCTGGAGGATGTGACCAAGGCCACGCAGTGCCCAGGCCAGAGTTACTGACACAGAGAAGATTGGCAATGCTGAAGAAGGGTGGAAGGATCCAAGAGATAAAGAGGTGGGACCTGGTGACAGGCTCCCGTGCAGGTAAGGTAACTTAGACCAAAACTAAGTGCCCAAAAGCTCAGGAGAAAACAAAGCAAAGCAAAAGGAATGGATATTTTGAGTGGCCTGAGTTTAGCAGATTACAACACTTGGACAATGAATTTGGCTCTAAATTTTCTGGCAGCTTCGAGACAAACAAAAATACACTGAATTGCACAGTTTTGGATTTTGGACAACAGAAAGCTTACAAATTAATTTTCAGAACAAAATTTTTCCTGGAATTAACTCAACAGGGAATTTGTCATGAGGAACTTTGTGTAAAGACTAAAGAGTGACATAGAAAAAGAATCTTCATTGTTGGTGTTACAAAAGATGGGAAGATAAAATTCCGCATGACTATCTTCCTATACCATCTTCCTGTTATGACTTGGGAACTTGCTTGCATTTCTGTGGGCTGCTGAGTGTCGCTCAGGCTTGTGGGCAGTGGCGGGGCAGGCAGCTGGAGCCAGGGGAATTCTGTGTGGAGGAGCCCATTTTCTCAAGTGGAGGAAGAGGTGACACGAGCTCTGATGGATGTAGAGAGCAAAGCACGCCGGGTGCCCACCATGACAGGAAGGAAGCAAGTCACAGAATGGTCCACAGCCCGCTGGGCTGAGACTCTGGTCTGGTGAAGGGTCCGCTAGGGCAGTATGCACCCAGAAATCCTGACCAAAGGAAAATGGGGAGTGAGAACAGCATTTGAGGATTCCGCTCCGATGGGCAGAGCACTTCCCCCACCGTGGTCCAAGTCTTTCTACCCTCAGACCTGATGGTAAGCCTGCTTCTCGGCAGTAGGGCAAGGGTGGGACTCAGGAGACCAGAGATTCACTCCAGAGTGTGAGTGCAGCTAGGGAGGGTGGGAATCTTGTTTGCTGCAACTCAAGGAATGTCGCGGAAGAGCAGGGAGAGTGAGCCGAGAGAGCCAAGCCGGGATGTTCTGCAGACTCAGTCACCAATCTCCTGGCCGGGCCCTTCCCTTTCCTTTCTGCAGAAGGGACAGAACCTGCAGAATCCACGTCAGTGCATGGCTTCTGTTGAACCCATTTCTTGCTCATTTTAGATGTCTTAAATTAGCGTTGAGTAGGTACGAGATTCTACTCCCCAAGCCCCACCACGTTTCTTAACATTTTTAACTCAGGGTGCACATTAGAACACTTAAATGTCCTGGGCGAGCATTTTTTTAAAAAATGGATGCCTGCACCCGACCCTAGATGGATTAAATAAAAATCTCTGAGAATGGGCTCTGGGCATCAGGATTTTTGAAAGGTCACAGGTGATTTTAAGGTACAGCCAGAGGTGAGAGTGGCTGCTTTAACAGTCACATAAAGGGTTCCTCCCAGCAAGGGACAGAAACCTCAGATTCCAAAAGCAAGGACCCCATAAAATTTAAAATTAGAAGCCTGTTACTCATTATGAAATAATGGCTGATCAGCCTTCAACATCAGGATTTAAAGTCAGCTTGAACAGATACAGATAAGAAGGCTAGCGGCAGACACATTCATGGGAAGCTTCGTGTGTATGTGAAGTATTTTTTTAAAAATAGGAATTCTAAAAGCATAATCACAAGGCTTCTGTAGTTAGATCTGTCTAATGCAATTGTATCCAGTGCTGCACCTTAGCCTGAACTGAAAAGCTTTGGCACCGCTCTCTTTTTGCCTGGAACCCACTTAAGTCTACTTTTCTTGAGTGTCGAGCCTCTGAGTTCTGGGTTCTTTCTACTTGCCTCCTGATATTCAAGTATATTTGTCTTCTGACCCATGTCTTCTGGATTGGAAAAAAGCTGGGAGGGGGCGACTGGGTGGCTCAGATGGCTAAGCGTCTGCCTTCGACTCAGGTCATGATCCCAGGGTCCTGGGATAGAGCCGCACATCGGGCTCCTGGCTCAGCCAGGAGCCTGCTTCTCCCTCTCCCTCTGCCTCTCTCCCTGCTCATGCTCTCTCTCTCTCTCTCTGTATCTCTGTGTCTCAAGTGAATAAATAAAATCTTTAAAAAAAAAAAGAAAAAAGCTGGGAGAATTAGTTTGCAATTGAACATCCATAAGGTCTCAGTCAAAAGGAAGAATCTATAAGGGTTGAATTTTGCATCTCTGACAGGATAATAGGGGAAAATTTTGAGGCTCAATGACTTTCCCAACAACACTCAAATACACCTTGCAGGCATTCATTTCTTTGGCTGTGGGCAAAGTTGACTCAGCTTCCTTTACTCTCTCTGGAACCCCAGACCCTTCTTTTTTGCTTCCTAAGGGCCTGTGGAATGTGTCACATGTACTCATGAGTGACCAAGGTTATGTCATGCCCAGTCTCCTGTGTCCAGGCGTGGACCCTTCTTCCTCCACAGAGCCAGATGGCCTCCATGGGTACCCCAGGCTCTCTTCATTTATTTTTTTTTAAGATTTTATTTATTTGTCAGAGAGAGAGAGAGCACAAGCAGGGGGAGGGTCAGAGGGAGAAACAGGCTTCCCGCTGAGCAGAGAGCCTGATGCGGGGCTCGATTCCAGGACCCTGGGAAAGTGACCTGAGCTGAAGGCCGATGCTTAACCAACTGAGCCCCCCAGGCGTCCCACCCCATACTCTCTTTAACCCATACACACTGGCTACCAAACAGAAGGACTGACAAGCACATCTGCCCCTTTAGTTATAGGAGGCAAGTCAGTGCCTGGAACTGAGGTGAGCGATTACTCAGTTTTCTAGAATTGATGTCCAAAGACGAATATGTTGGGAAGCCAGAGTCAGACCATCTTTTACGCTCTTGTTAAGATCATTGTCGCAGCTGAGCAAAAATGTATCCTGTCGACTCTCAGCTTGCCTAGAAGTTAAGCCCTTTGCCATCTGCAGCCCAGAAGGGCTTTGTCTTTGGCTTCCCTTTGACACATCCATCCTTGGCCTACAGTCGACTGGAAGAGAGGTGAGCCCCAAACTCCCCTTTTCTAACAGGCTGAACTGCCAAAAACTGTTATCTTTTTCCCCCCGGCCTTAGGGAAGGAAGGGATGAGTCACCTTTGTGGCAAGCTCAGGGAAGAGGTTAACTTCCCTCAGTAATGGGGAACAAGAGGTTTCATGCTCCCCTTCAGAAGGAAATGAGAGCAGGATCGAGCTGGAGAGTGGGGTCAGGACAGGAAATTGTGACCGTGACCATCCTTCCATGGTACCCAGGGCTGCGTGTCTTATCAGCAGGGCTTGTCAGACCAGTTCAAACACAGTATCAAATGCATTTCCTTTGGTGGTTTTGTTTTCTTAAAAAGTGTACTTTAAAATTGTAAGATTGCTTTTATATACATCGTTGTATATATACATATATCTTTCTGTGTAAACTGTGAAAGTTCTGCTTGTTGGAAGACATTTAAGCAATACGTAAAAAGAATAAAACGAAAAAATGAAAGTTTACCCCATACCATCTCCCTCCTTGGAGGCAATCACTGTTTGGTATATATCCCAAACCCTCCTAGATTTTTCTTCCCTTTGCATGTAATATGTTTGCTTGCAGAAATGGATGCATGCTGTCACAATTGAACAGTGGTTTGTGAGAATAATTCCATGGGGGACATACATAGTCCCATCCTTCCCCGCGCTCCCCCCGCCCCCGGCCCCAGCCACCTAGGGTTCCTTCTGTGTGGATCGCCTTCATTTGTTTAACACATTACCTGTTTATGAGCCCTGGGTTTTCCTGAGTTTAGCCACTCTCTGGCACTTGTTCCAATATTTCTGTAAGATAAATTCCTAGAGGTGTAATTGCTAGATTAAAATAGATTTCAAAGCAAAATGCATATTGAATATCTTTGGGCCCAGTGATGGACATTTCAAAAATGAGATTCCGATGTTCAGTCTTAAAAAAAATTGTAAAATATATTCTCTCCCTCTCCCTTAACCCAAGTGTTCCCACCCTAGTTCCCCCACTGAATTTACTATGAGTTTCTATTTAAGTTAATCCGAAAATTAAAATTCACAGTGTGGTACATTCATAAAGGGAATCTACTATTTTGAGTTTTATTAAATTGAAATAGGCAACATATTAAAATTATAATTTCTAAGAGGTTTTTTATGTTTTATAGGTTGTTATCCAACGAACTGACTTAATTTTGTCTCTGGCAGCTGGTTTCATGTTCCTATAACCTTGATCCCACGTAACCACCATTCCACATATTGTGTAGGCGGAAACGTGGGATGGGTGGGGTGGGTTACACACAAGAGTCAACCCAGTGCAGTAATCCACAGTGCCTCCCTTTTCTCCCTCATACTTCCTCACTTCTCAGAAAGGAAGCTATCATAGGGTTGCATTTGACTTAGCACCAAGTTCTCTGCAAATCCACCGTGGGTCATGGATAGGGCAACCATATATACAAACTGGGACACTTGGAAAGTAAAAAGGGAGCCCTTAAGATAAGTTGTTAATTGGTCTACAACAGGCTTACCCTGGGACTGTCGTTGGAAACTGCATGTTGTCGCGGCCCCGGGAAAGGGTGAGAGTTGGCCGTGTCCCTCCCTTCTCCCTGCTGGTCCCAGTGCATTGACATAAGCAGACATGAGTCTGTACCATCCTTCTGCCCGCCGCCCCCCCAGCCTTGTTTAGCTCCCCCTAGAGTAGAGCCCAAAGCCAGGGAAGGAGGAGGGGTCAAGTGCTACATGTAAACTTTTCCTTCCCACTAAAAGAGTCAGAGGAGGGGCGCCTGGGTGGCTCAGTCGGTTAAGCGTCTGCCTTCTGCTCAGTCATGATCTCAGGGTCCTGGGCTCGAGCCCCACATCAGGCTCTCTGCTCAGTGGCGAGTCTGCTTCTCCCTCTTCCTCTCCTTCTGTGATCTCTCTCGCTCTCACTCTCTCTCAAATAGATAAATAAAATTAAAAAAAAAAAAAAAGAAAGAGTCAGAGGAGATGGATACTACTGTCCCTGCCAACCCCCAGCTCACCCTGAGAAAAATAATAACTGACTGCCTTTTTTCAGCAAATGAGAACCATTGAAGCAGGACACTTCTATAATTTTATGTGCTTTTCAGGTCTCTGGGAATTACAGGCTCAACCACCCCAGATGAGCGGCAAAGGCATTTGTACGGGATCATGCAGCAAATCAGGATTAAAACTGCCCTTTGCATGGTCAGGGGAGAAGTTAGCTGGGAGAGAAGCCATAGAGGACTGATTTGATCACCGGGCAGGGGCGATGGGGCAGCCTGAGATTCAGAACTTGCATCCCCTGCGCTTGCGGGTGCTCTGGGCTTCTCTGCCAGAAAATGTCTCCAGCTCTCTGGGGGCTCAGAGGGGTTCTCTATTTAATACTCTGAGTTGCAGGTGAGAGGGGTTCAGATTTGGAATGAAGTGTGTGGTCATCCAACCCCAAGTAAGACTCCCCGGCATCTTGTGGCCACTGTCATCCTTTCCATCTGGTCCATGTCATCGTCTGTGCTGGTGACAGTCAACAAATATGCACAAACTCCCAGGACATCAAAAAGGGACCAGTGCTCTCTGTTTACCCTCCAGCTGAACCCATGCATCTAATGGGGTGAAAAAAATGTCAGAGGAGAGTGAGCTCCTTGATGCCTCCCAAAACCATGAGACTTGGAGGTCCCAGCACTGCCTAGATGAAGCCAAGAAGGGCTCTCCTCTCCGCTGAACGCAGGACAGCCAAGATCCCTGGCCTGGGGCAGAGAGGAGAGAGCTGGGGAAAGGGTCAAAGAGGCAGCTTCTGATACCCACACAGCTCCAGGTTCAGGCTGCCTGCTGCCTGGAGGAAAAGAGAAGCAGGATGCTTTCAGGATGGGGAGATGGAGTGGCTGTAAGAGCCCCTGAGGCTGGTCCACCAGCTCCTTCCCCAAGGTCCTGAAATCTGGCTTCCTTCCCTAACCAGCTGCTGACACCTTATCCTCGATTACTAATGATGCCCCCGGGGGCCAGTTCTCTGTTCTTTAGCTCCCTAATGTACGTGACCCCACCCCCACCCTGACCCAGGTCAAGGTCAATGTAGAACCACTGTGCACTCATATATCGGTCCACTTATCAAAATGCTGACTGCTTCTGAACTGCTGAGCTCCCAGTGTCCCACATTCCCCGGAACCCCAACCTCCCCAGATCCAGCCATTACAGGGTTAACAGTAAGGTCATTCTGAGTGGCTGGTGGCCCAGCCACCCCTTTGGTAAGTACTCTGAATATTGCCTCCTCACCTGAGATGCCACACTCTTTGGCTTATCCTCATCATCTTTAGAAAAGGAGATCTCCACTGATTCATTTTCTTTTTCTTATTTGGCAAGCATGTACGCCTCACTCGTGGTAGACCAAGTGTGGGTTAGGCACTGTAGAGGAGTAAAAAGAAGCCCAAGGCCAGTGTTCTACCATCAGACTGCAGCATCTAGTTGGAAGGCCCACATAAAGAAACAAAAAGAAACTGAGGCAAGCTGAGTAATGAGGGCCATGGAAGAGCAACCAGAGCTGGTGTCCTCACTCTTTGTCTGCACTTGTCCCTTGGGGAGCTCATTCTTGTGCGCAGGGGTTCCTGGGCTCCCTCCCAGATTTACCCCTCCAGGGGGCTTCCTTCCCCAGACCCTTAGATCTTTACCTCTGACTGCCTACTCCACAAGGTTCCTCTTGAAGGTGCCATTTCAACCCTATTATGTCCAAAAGAGTACATATCTTCGTTATGTATCCTCTTCATTTTCCCAGGGTAGCCCCTCTTAACTCCTCCTCCTTGCTTTTGGGACATGCCCAAATGTAAGCCACCAAGCCACTTCATCTTCTCCTGGCTCCCATCGCACATCCAAGGGCTTCCAGCCCCCAGTCCGTGCGTCGGGGCAGGGGTGCAACTTCTTCTTGCCCTTGCCTCGCCTGGAGTGCGTTCTCCTTCCCCAGTTGTTGGAACCCAATCCAGTCACAAGGGCCATCAGATCCGACCTCTTCTTTGAGGCTGTCTGTGACTCCTCTGACCTTCATTGCCCACTTCTGCATCCCTTCAGTTTATATTTGTTCTATAACCTTCACCACTGTAGCTCAGATTTAGTCCTTGAGCCAATCTCCTGTTGTGACTTCTGTGGAATGTGTGTCAGGCATTCCCTGGACTGCTTCTGTCTTTTTGTCTTGAACAATTGCAATCTTTAATTGCCATTCCGTTGATTGATTCATAGCTGTCATCCGTAGCTCTAAGAGGCAGGGACCATCCCATATATGTGTGTATTTCCCAACAGCATCTCATGTGGACTACTGTACTCAGCTCTTTTGATTAATCTTATTGATTAAATTCAAATCCATCCATGCTGGCCTAGATGAGCTAAATAAAATCCTAGGGGAAAGACCATTTCCCATATCTCAAAACCTAGCTAAATAAAAGTGAACGCGTTCCCAAGCATTGCACAACTTCCAAGTACCACACACCAGCACAGATAGTAAACAAACAGAAACAGGGCCTCAGAGTTCAGGGAGCCTGAAAACGGAGGGGGAGGGGAGGAGGAGGGCGGGGAGTCAGGATGAGCCCCGCTGTGCTGATCAGGGTGGGCTCCTCCTACTTCCACATCCAGCACTGAAGCTGAGCATTAGCACGTCCTGGTTCCTACTGAAAAGGAAAGGGGGTCAGCTCCCCTTCCAATTTCAAAGCCAACTCGTACACGGTAATAGCAATTCCATGTTGGAGAGTGGTTTACAGCTTTGCCACACTTGCAAACAGCTGAGGCCGGATCAGCAGCCCTGCAGAGGAGTTGAGGCGGTGGTAGTATTATTAATACAAGCTCCCGTATTATTACTCCTATTTTATTATTTGGCAGAGTTAAGCTCGCTTTATTACAGACGATGGGTGTGGAGCACTTTTTATAGGACATGTGCTGTGCCAAATGCTTTACAGGTGCATTCTCATTTAATCCTTCCTGCATTCTTTCAAAGGAGGTGCTACAATGACCACCCTTTTATAGAGGAGAGAGCGAAGTCTTTGAAAAGTAACTTGTCCAAGGTCCCCCCGGCTCAAGTGGCAGAACTGGAGTTTGAACCTGGGTCTGTTTGCAAACTCTTTGCTTTTAACCCTATCGCTCAAGGCCTTTCCCAGAACAGGGAGCCACAGCAGAGCAGCCTGGGCCCCCTTCTCCCTCTCTGGTCTCGAGAGCCATGGTGCTGGCCCCGGGAAAGGGGATGGGAGATGACGTCTTCCTCTAAGATTGCTGCCTTTTGTCCAAATGTGCTGGCCGGAAGCCAAGCTGGAAAGTCTCTGCTCATGGAAAGAAAGAGAACAGAAGCCAGCAAAAGAGGGTGGGAAGGGGTTTGAGGGGGAGGAAAGGAAGAGGAGGGCAGGAATTAGAGAGGGAGAGAGGAGGCGGGAAAGTGAGGAGTTTGGGGCAGCACAGCCGGAACCAGAGATGGGTGTCAGGAAGCAAACAAATGTGGCCTTCAGGTGCATCCCTTCAAGTGGCTACTTAGTGGTGCAGTGTGAGCATCCAGCCCCGGGAGGCACAGGCCCTGGGGCTCTCCACGTGCTCAGGGCCCAGGACAGATCCGATGGGATGGGGGGTGGGGCCAGGGTGTTTGTGGTGGGCAGGGAAGGGATGGAGGGGAGGTATGAAAGGGGATGGGTGCTGGGGACCTGGAATAAAATCCAATCATAACAATGTACTGAGTAGCTACTCTGTACCCAGGAGGGGAAGGCCTGGACCCTACCCCCAAGGCATTTATTCGGGTGCTAGGCACTGGACTCTTGAATCTGACAAACTGGACCCATTCAGCATCCATGTGGCCTTAGGAAAAGTTATTCACTCCAGACCTCAGTTTCCACATCTGTAAAGGGGAGGCAGTCGTAGGGTTGGTGTGAGGATTCAGTGCAAGAATCCATGTAGAATCTTGCCTAGAGAATAGTAAATACTCAATAAATGTTAGCCATTCATTCATTATTGCAGTTTGAAGTGGCAAACATAGATATGTGGAACCTTGATTAAAACATATTTTTTTTTAAGGATTTTATTTATTTATTTTGAAAGAGAGGGAGAGTGCAAGCCCGAGGTGGGTGGGGCTGGATCTCAACGACCCCGAGATCACGACCTAAGCCCAAATCAAGAGTCGGAGGCTCAGGGGCGCCTGGGTGGTTCAGTCGTTAAGCGACTGCCTTCGGCTCAGGTCATGATCCCAGGGTCCTGGGATCGAGCCCCGCATCGGGCTCCCTGCTCAGTGGGGAGCCTGCTTCTACCTCTCCGGCCTGCTGCTTCCCCTGCTTGTACACTCTCTCTCTGTCAAAAATAAATAAAATCTTTAAAAAAAAAAAAAAAAGAGTCAGACTCTCAACTCACTGAGCCACTCAGATACCCCGAGTAAAACGTATTTCAATAACAGTTGAAGCCAGCCATAGAAGAGATAAGACAAGGTTACACACATTTAGTTAGATTATCAAGTATAGATAAGTTAATAATTGCTCTAGAAATTCAGAAGAGTGGGGAAGAACTTTAGTTTGGGGGGTCAGAGTAGGTTTTATGGAAAACTTAGGATTTAAACTAGATTTTGAGGGGTAGGTGGGAATATAATAGCAAGGAAAAGGGAGGATGACAACTGAGGGAAAGAATATGAATAGAAATGTGGGGCTGGGAAAATTCTAATTCCAAGTATTTGCCAATAGGGCATTCTAGCTATTCTCTTGCCCATGATATACACTTGGGCAAGGTATTTCCTTTATATACATTTCAGCTGCAAAAAAGTTGATCGCCAGGATGCTGCATCCGATGGAGAGGCATCTGGATGTGACCTCCCATAGCCTCCCTGTTGGTCTGTGTCTTGGCAGTTTTTTGTTGGGTCTCTCCTCTCCGTGTTTTACTGCCATTCTTTCCCTGTTTCTTTGGTTTTCAGTCTTTGTCTTTCTGATTCTCAGTCTCTACTTTTCTGTCTTACCCTCATTCTCCAGTTCATTTTCTTTGATCTGCTAACACTAAGTCTCTTTTTCTCCCTGGTATAGGGCAGGGAAGCTCTGAACACTATATATATTCATTAATTTTTTTGTAAAAGAAGAAAAAGCATTCCCTGGGAGCCAGTGACTAATATTACCTGGCATCTGTGAGGCAAATATTACCTGGCATCTGTGGGGCAAACATTTTTGCTTTTGTTGCTTTTTAAAAATCCCTCAATGTCCTAATAACAAAGGACATTTCTCACCTCTAAAACAAAAACAGGGGCGCCTGGGTGGCTCAGTCGTTAAGCGTCTGCCTTTGGCTCAGGTCATGATCCCAGGATCCTGGGATGGAGCCCCGCATCGGGCTCCCTGCTCCGCAGGAAGCCTGCTTCTCCCTCTTCCACTCCCCCTGCTTGTGTTCCCTCTCTCACTGTCTCTCTCTCTGTCAAATAAATAAATAAATAAAATCTTTAAAAAAATAAAATAAAACAAAAACAAAAACAAAAACCAACCCAAACCCCAGATGACCAAAAAGAGAAGACCAAGAAGAGAAGCGAACCACCTTCATCAAGGACACAATAGACCCAAGTTCCCCTGGGACAGCTTTCCATTGAAACATGAAAGGAAAAGAGTATGGAGCTGGTGACTGAGCCCTAGATGGGGCGACAGGAGCCCTGGGTCCTGCTCCTGCCTCTGCCACCACCCAGCCAGGTGACCAAAGCTAGGGGAGCTACAAAACTCCTGGGCCACAGTGTCATCGTTTCTAGCCCCAACTTCCTCCTGATTCATCCCCTTTCATCCCCTTTGATACCATGTTCAGATTTAGGAGCTTTGCCACGCCAGGGGCTTTCTGGCTTCGTGGTGTGTCTCTCCCACCCTCCCTTTTCTCTTTGAATTTCCTCACTAGACTGGGGCCTCTAAAAGCACTGTCATTTACAGGCTGGGTTCCCAGTACTGACTGGGTCACGAGGGGAGAATTGCTGAGGCCAGGAGAAGGATGTGGAAGGCTGGGTCAGCCAGTGCAGGCGTCATTCCCAACAGGGTCCTGGGAGAAGGGGCTCAGCATTTCCTGAAGGGAAATGGCTCCCATAAATAGACAGAGGGATGGGAAAAGGACTCGTCCATCCCTTCCCTCCTGTCAGCTCTTCCTTCTGGTGTCCAGACTATGCAAAACTCTTAGAAATATTTTTCATTCAAACGTGTTCCTGCCAGTGTGTGTGTGTGGGAGAGATGTGGTATCTGCTTTCTTGTATGTATATTGTAGATCTAAAATAAGAACTGAAGAAGGCATGCATGCCTTTTATTTGTTCATTTACCCACAGTAACCTCTCATTAGTCCATTCCAATATAAAGCTAGAGTTTTTTCAGTGAGGTTTTATTGGGAAGGAAGGAGAATGTTCACCTTCTGATACCATGTCTTATTTAAGGGTTCATCCAAGGGTTCAGCAGCTCTCCTGCAGTAATGCTTATAATACGCTCTTAAAGTCCTTGGAAAGGTTAGGTCTCATGATAGCTTTACTAAGAAGTTTCCAGCACCTCCAGTGTCATGAAGAGCCTCAGGGAGGGAAAAGGACTTCTTGAGAGCTGCTCTTCTGCCCCTCAATCGTGTCACGGGAATGATCACTTCGCACCCAACCTCCTGTGCCAGGCTGGAGGCAAACCCAAGGCGGGGTTTAGTTTCCTTAGTAGCTGAAGCTTGCTCAGCTTCACGGATATCGATGCAGATTCATGTTTAAAACTCACACATACAGGGGCGCCTGGATGGCTCAGCCGGTTAAGCGTCTGCCTAGGGCTCAGGTCCTGATCCCAGGGTCCTGGGGTGGAGCCCCAGGTCAGGCTCTCTACTCAGCTAGGAATCTGCTTTTCACTCTCTCTCTGTGCCCTCTCTCTCTCTAAAAAATAAATAAAATCTGTGGCTCCTGGGTGGCTCAGTCGTTAAGCATCTGCCTTCAGCTCAGGTCAGGGTCCCAGGGTCCGGGGATCGAGTCCCGCATCGCTCCCTGCTCAGCGGGGAGCCTGCTTCTCCCTCTCCCACTCCTCCTGCTTGTGTTTCCTCCCTCGCCGTGTCTCTGTCAAATAAATAAATGAAATCTTAAATAAATAAATAAATAAATATCTTCCCCCCCAAAATCTCACACATACAGTAGTTTTACTTTTTCGCTTTGGGAAAGTCGTTGAACATAGCAGATGAACACAGATTTAACACGGCACTAGGCGTTGCGGGGGGGATTCTTTTGTTGCTTAAACAAAGATATGAAGATGTCTCGTGGAACCCACGGGCAGGACTGCAGCCTAGCCTCAAAAGGGGACTGGATCCAGGGGCTGCCAAGCCATCTGCGCACTGGCATCAGTCTCCCCAACAGCGCAGGCCTCCCGGCTCCTTACTCCACAAGCTGGGAAATGGCTCCCTCGCAGGCTCCGGATTCCATGTTCCAGCCACGCAGATCGGCGCAACTTCCTAGGAGTGGAATCTGATTGGCCCGGCTTGAGTCAGGCCTCCTCTAGAGCCAATCAGCTGTGGGTGTGGGTGGGATCATCATTCAAACATGGCTGCCGGCGACCCTGGAACCCTTCGGCTGAGGGATAGGACAGTTTGTAGAAAAGGGGACCTGCTTGTGAGGTAGGCAAGCTCCGCATAGCGCCTGCCATATCTACTACCCGTGTTATGTTTCTGTGACCGTTTTGTGTTCATTTGTTTTACCACTGTATTCATAAGTATCCTAGTTTCTTGGATTCGTTCGCTAAGTACTTCGTCAGAGATACTGCTTGTGAAGGAAGTAATGGCATTCTGGAGCAAGGGCTTTGGGACCAGACATGTCTCTTTTAAAATCTCACTGATGCGCTTATGACTTCCTATTATGTGCTTGGTACATGGTGCTGGATGCTTGGATTGATCCTTCTTTCCTTCCTCTGCCCACCCCCTTCCTTTCTTTTTTTGGTAATAGCTTTATTGAGGAATAATTTACTTACCATAAAAATTCATCTACTGAAAGCATACAATTTGATGGCTTTTAGTATATTCACAGAGTTGTGCAACCACCACCACAGGGAAGAAGAAACCCATTCGCACCCCTTAGCTGTCACCCCCTAACTCCCTCTCCTTTCCCCTCAACCCTAAGCGACCACTTATCTACTTTATGTCTCTATAGCTTTCCCTGTTCTGGACATTTCAGATAAATGGACTCAAACCATGTATGGGCTTTTGTGACTGGCTTCTGTTCATTTAGCGTAATGTTTTCAAGGTTCACGTTGTAACATGTATCAGTACTTCGTTGCTTTTATGACTGAAGAATATTCCATGGTATGGATATACCACATTTAGTTATCTGTTCATCAGTTGATGGCGTTTGGATTATTTCTACTTTATGGCCATTATGAATAATGCTGGTATGAATATTAGTGTAGAAGAACATATGTGGACATACGTTTTCATTTGTCTTGGGCGATGCATTACTTCTAGAATTATGTTTGTAAAGTGCTTAAATCAATGCCTGACAGATCACAGGATGTAACAGTGCTAATTTCTTTACCCTGACCTTCCCAAAGGTTATGAATGAAAGCTATTTCCTGCTTGCTGCCCTTAGAAGAAAGTCAGGCTCCCCTAAGGAGCCTGACCCCTGTGGGTCAGACTCTGAGGTTACTGTCCCCCCGGGTCTCTTGGCATCACCAATTAGCAGATTCTTGCATCAGGTTGTGAGAGGTGTCAATCCAGGCTGGTTCTAGTTGAAGGTGCTGAGAGAGCAGAGGAGGTTTGAGGGCCAAAATATAGAATTTGGAGTAGAGAGTTACAAATTCCCTGTTCTCTCTCTTTTATTTTTTTAAAGATTTTATTTATTTATTTTAGAGAGAGCGAGAAAGAGCGAGCATGGTGGGAAGGGCAGAGGGAGAAGAGAATCTCCAGCAGACTGCACGCTGAGCAAGGAGCCTGACATGGGGCTCAACACAGGGCTCGATCCCAGGACGCGATCCCAGGACCCTAAGGTCATGACCTGAGCTGAAACCAGGAGTCAGACACTTAACGGATTGTGCCACCCAGGGGCCCCCCTGTTCTGTCTCTTAAACAGTTGTGATTCTGGGCAAGTCTCTGAACCTTGATCTTCTCACCTTCAAAATAAGGATAACAGTAACACACCTGGAAATTGGTGGGAGGGAGGGGGGTTATATATGTTATAATGTGTGTATAGTATGGATATCAGGTGCTGCACAAATGTATTATAAGCTCTAGGGCTGCCCTAGAAAAAGAATCAGACTTTTTTTTTTTTTAAAGATTTTATTTAGGGGCGCCTGGGTGGCTCAGTCATTAAGCATCTGCCTTTGGCTCAGGTCATGATCCCAGGGTCCTGGGATCAAGCCCCGCATGGGGCTCCCTGCTCAGCGGGAAGCCTGCTTCTCCCTTTCCCACTCCCCCTGCTTGTGTTCCTGCTCTCGCTCTCTCTCTCTGTCAAATAAATAAATAAATAAAGTCTTTAAAAAATAATAAAGATTTTATTTATTTGTCAGAGAGAGAGCACGCAAGTGCACACGAGCAGGGGGAGTGGCAGGCAGAGGGAGAAGCAGGCTCCCCAGTGAGCAGGGAGCATGATGTGTGACTCGATCCCGGGCCTGAGATCATGACCTGAGCCAAAGGCAGACGCTTAACCAACTGAGCCACCCAGGCGCCTCAAGAATCAGACTTTTAAAAACTTCATTGAAATCATAGCAGGTTCTGAGGCAGTTGGAGCCCTTCGGGAGTTATGGCAGGCACTGGTCAGATCCTTCAAGGTCTCCTGTTAGCCCCTCAAGGCTGCAGTCCCCTTGTGAAACTAGTTCTTGCCTGCAGCTGGTTTTCTGGCTCTGAAAAAGATGCGGATTATCCTCAGTTCACTAGAACTGCAGGTACATCATATTTTTTTTTTTAAGTAGGCTCCATGCCCAATGTGGGGCTTGAACTCACTACCCTGAGACCAAGAGTCATATGCTCTACACACTGAGTCAGCCAGGAGCCCCAGGCACATGAGAGTTGCAGTGTGATCTTACTTGAACATTTTTGGCCTATTTGGTTATTACAGCATCATTTATTAAAAAGTCCACTTTTGCCCTAGTGATTTAAGATGCCACCTTTATCATATATAAAGTTCTTTTCTGTTTTTTATTTGAGAGAGAGAGTGAGAGAGAGAGAGCACAAGCCGATGGAGGGGCAGAGGGGAAGAGAAATAGACTCACTGCTGAGTAGGGAGCCTGATGCAGGGCTCCATTCCAGGACCCTGAGATCAGGACCTGAGCCGAAGGCAGACGTTTAACCGACTGAGCCACCCAGGTGCCCCTATCATATATAAAGTTCTATGTGTAGTTGGGTCTAGGCTTTCTATTTTGTTCCACCAGTCTATTTATCTATTCTTCTGGCGGTAGCACACTGTTTTAGTTATAGAGGCTTTATAGTATGTTTTAATATATAGTGGTGGCCCCCCCAACCCCCCCCCCCCCCCCCCCACTCTTTTGTATTTTTCAGTGTTTTCCTAGCTTGTCTTCCATGTCTGGTATTCTGGTTTTAAAGTTTTCAGTGTCCTCCTGGGAGGTCCTGGTGGAGGGTTGGGGTAGGTTGGAGGTCGAGTTGTCTTTTGGACCTGGCTGTGCTTGCTTACTTCAGTAAACTGGTTTTGTAAGATTCTGTTTTCTTTTGGATTCATGAGCACTCAAGACTTCTAGTGCCTGCCTAGAACTTATTTTCCCTAAGCCTCCAAAACAGCATTTTAAAGCAGTCTTCCATTGAGAGAATGTTAAAACTTGGTAAATTTGTATAAAGGGTTTAGAAGAGTTTTCTGTAAAATTCTGGCAACTGTACTGCAAACTGAAATCATTTCCAAATAAAAAAATATGTAAGGTCGTTACGCTTACAGTAGTATCTTGGTAAAAGCTTTCAGAAAATCTACACAAATTGTGTTCACAGATTCTGCCTTTGTTCACTTGATTGACCCCTGAAAGGAATCCAGCCCTCAGTTCAGTGTAATCTCCTTACGGAATTGGTGCTGCTTTTCATTCTGTGGTTTGTGCTTCAACGTTTAGTTGTCCTGAGATTATGCAAACATCTGTGCCTTCACCCTTATACCCCAAAGGAAATTCAGCCCATCCTTCGAGCCCAGATCTACAAAGGCATCTTGCTTTCACTGTTTTGCTTATCATATTGTGTTTTGCATTGGAGGCACTCATGTGCATCTTTCCCCCCAGCTTTATTGAGATATAATTGACATATAACTTTGTATAAGTTTAAAGTATACAACACGATGATATGATTAGATGATATATGTATACACTGTGAAGGTTAGTTAACACACTGTCACCTCACACAGTTAACGTGTGTGTGTATGTAGTGAGAACATTTAAGATCTACTCCCTTAGCAACTTCCAAGTGTATAATACAGTATTGTCTTGTGCATCATCTTTCCTGTACAAGAATGAAAACTCTCAGAGGGCAAATCAGTGTCTTTATTTTATATTTCTCCCAGGCTTCACTCAGTTCCCTTTGCACAGTAGACACAACTGTTAGTTGGAAGAATGAATTATATGATTATTTTTCTGTTAGCTGTAGGTTTCCATATAATCTCTCTTTGGACCCAATGAAACAGCTGTACTGGGAAGTGGGAGGCCAGAATACAGGTCCTGGTGGTCAACTAAGGGGAAGGAGGTAATGAGAATACAGTGTCACTTACGCTTCCATTTTGGAGATTGCTGTGCGGTAGCAAAGCACGTGGTGGCGGGAGGGGTTCAGGTGAGCCAACGCCCTGCAGGCCTGGTTGTGGCTGCAAGGCAACCAAGGGCCTGCTGGGGGCGCCACAGGGCAGACCGAGACACCCACAGAAATTTATTTTTTTAAATAAGAGTTTTATTGAGATATACTTCACATACATTACAGTTCGCCCATTTAAAGGGTACAGTTTAATGGTTTTTAGCATGTTTACAGAGTTGTGCAACCGTCACCACAATCAATTTTAGGACATTTTCATCGTCTCAGAAAGAAACCCCATACCCATTAGCAATCACTCCCATTTTTCTTGCCCTACCCACTCTCAGCCTAGGCAAGCACTAATCTCCTTTCTGTCCTTACAGAATTGTATTCTCCTTAAGCACAGTTTGTTTTTTTTTTTAAGATTTATTTTTATTTATTTTTTATTTATTTTTATTCATTTGAGCATGAGAGCAGGGGGAGGGGCAGAGAGGCAGAGAAGCAGACTCCCTGCTGAGCTGGGAGGCACATGAGGCTCCATCCCAGGATCCTGAGATCATGACCTGAGCAGAAACCAAGAGTCAGAGGCCTAACCCACTGAGCCACCAGGGCACCCCAACACAGTTTTTTTTTTAAAGTAATCTCTGCACCCAGTGTGGGGCTCAAACTCACCACCCCGAGATCAAGAGTGAGCCAGCCGGGAGCCCCTCTTTAAACATAATTTAATGTGCTCTATAATATTGCATCAAATAACTATATCATAGTTTATGTTACCATTATATTGTTTGACATTTAAGTTATTTTTAAGTTTGCAATATTATAAGTAATACCTATAAACATTTATGCATATGTTTTTCCATATTTAGGATTCTTTTTTTTCCTTAAAGATTTATTTATTTATTTATTTATTTGAGAGAGAGTGAGAGCAAGAGAGATCACAGAAGGAGAGGGAGAAGCAGACTCCAGACTTCCATAGAAGTTAGAAATAAGAAGTGGTTTCTGGCCAGCCCAGAACAGAGAGAAAGAAGAGCAAGTTTAAATATTTGGGGTTGGGGCGCCTGGGTGGCTCAGTTGGTTGAGCAGCTGCCTTCGGCTCCGGTCATGATCCCGGGGTCCTGGGATCGAGTCCCGCATCGGGCTCCTTGCTCAGAAGCAGGCAGCCTCCTTCTCCCCAGGGAGCCTGCTTCTCCCCTGCCTGCGGTTCCCCCTGCTTGTGCTTGCTCTCTGTCTCCTGTTCGTGCTCTCTCTGTGTCAAATAAATAAATAAAATCTTTAAAAAATAAAAATAAAAAAATAAATATTTGGGGTTGAAAGAAGTTAGAACCTGAGTCCTCCCAGTTTGGTGACCTATAATAAACAAAAAAAAGAAATTATACTTTTAATTTTTTTAAATGAGGATAATACCATTGCAATGCAGGGTTTGTTTGTTTGTTTGTTTGTTTGTTTTTAATTAGGCTCTACACCCAACGTGGGGCTTGAACTCACAATCCCCAGATCAGTAGTCACATGCTCCACCAACTGAGCCAGCCTGGAGCCCCTGTACTTTTTTACTTAAAATATATTTACCAGAATTCAGATTCTTAAGCCATATTTTGGCAGTGTGAGCATATCTCATAATTTCATAACTCATACTTTGATGATTTGTGGCAAACGCATAGTAACTTTTTCCAGAGAGGTCACAGCAGTAGTTGCAAGCATTCACTCGGGAGGGCTGACAGCGCTAGAACCATATAGACACCGTAGCTTAGCGCTCGTATGGCCACCTAATTGTACTTTTTCTCTTTTTACCCTCTACAAAATGGACAACCTAAAGGCAACATATGGAAGTATTTCTGCATTGCAAGTGAGTGACGGAAAAAGCATGGTTTGCAAATATTGTCAAGCGAAAATGTGTTTCCATTCTACGAAGGTGGCCAAATACATCTCTGTACATAAGAATGTTCTGCAGGTGTGAAAACCGGGTTTATACGTAGTGAGAATAAAAATCTTCAGCTGCCTCTGGCCTTAGGAGCATCACAAAGTGTGGTCTAGCCTGCTGCTAGGCTGCTCTAGCCACAGATTCCCAGTGGCTTCATTTGTCAGACAAACTGACAGGTGTAGGTCAGGAAAATACTGACCAACTTGTTAAAAGAAAATATGATTGTCCGGTAACTGAGTTTTCATACCCACAGAAAGTCTTAAAATTACTCAGATTATACTTTTTGTCCTAGGCCTCCTTTAGAATGAAAACAAGCCTTGGTATTGAAGTCTGCATAGGGACACAGTACTTGAAGCATTTACCCTTGGGCTCGAGGGACAGGAGCAACTCACTCTGTGTTGATACCTCCTCCATCAGGTTTTAGAGGTGCTCTGAAATAGGAGCACACACTGGAGTAAAAGACTTCCAAAGCAGAGGGCGTAGGAGAGTGTTTCTGTTGCCGACTCAGGACACAAGCGGCAGGAAAATAAATATGGATTATGGGCTCTTAGACTGTAGCATGAATTCCCTGGGGAGCTTAGAAATGCATATTCCTGGGGCCCTCTGGCGGTCTGATTCACTGGGTCTGTGGTGGGGCCAGGACTCCTCCCTTTCAGCAGTCCTTCCTGCTTTTTTTCTTTTTTTTTCCATGACAGCTTTATTAAGATACAATTCACATACCATAAAATTCACCCTTTTTAAAGTGTACAATCACGTGGTCTTTAGCCTATTCACTGGTACAACCATCACCACTACCTAATTTAGAACATTTTCATCACTTCTCCCCCCAAACCCCGCAAAAAAAACCCCGTACCTGTTAGCAGTCACTCCCCACCTCCCCTTACCCAGCCCTGGCAACAACTAATCTGCTTTTTTCTTTTTAATTAACATATAAGGTAGGAGGGGAAGAATGAAGGGGGGGAAATCGGAGGGGGAGAAGAACCATGAGAGACGATGGACTCTGAAAAACAAACTGAGGGTTCTAGAGGGGAGGGGGGTGGGAGGATGGGTTAGCCTGGTGATGGGTATTGAGGAGGGCACGTTCTGCATGGAGCACTGGGTGTTATGCACAAACAATGAATCATGGAACACTACATCTAAAACTAATGATTTAATGTATGGGGATTAACATAACAATAAAAAAATTAAAAAAAAACATATAAGGTATTATTAGTTTCAAAGATAGAGTTCAGTGATCATTTGCACATAACACTCAGTGCTCATCACATCACGTGCCCTCCTTAATGCCTATCACCCAGTTACCCCTTCCCCCACCCAACTAATCTGCTTTCTGTCTCTGTTGTGTTGCCTGTCCTGGACATTTCACATAAATGGAATCATATAACATGGTTGGTCTTTTGTCACTGCTTTTTTTTTCTTCATTTAGCGTGGTGTTTTCAAGGTTCATCCACGTCATAGCGTGTACAAGTCCTTCATTCCTTTTTATGGCCGAATAATATTCCATTGTAAAGCTAAACCACATGTTTATCCAGTCATCTGTTGATGGATATGGTAACTATAAGAAAATGGTATGTGTTCGTTTGTTCATTAGACCCTTCTTGAACACTCTTATTTGAAGGGGGAATCTTCTGGGCTCAAAAGCAGAACTCCTAGAAATAGGAAGACTTTGATGGTTGTTAGCAGAAAAATCATTACCTTGGCACCGCCACTGTCTTTGCCCGGTGTGGTGCGCTGGGGACCTAGTCTCTGGTCCTGGTGTGTGGGGTTTTTGTGCAGGCATGGTTTAAGTGTTGGGTTCAAGAGCGCAGGCTGCGAGTCGCCACAACGGCCCCCTGGGTTCTGAGGTGGCGCGTAGCCTCTGCCTCCTCTTGTTCCTCACCC
The DNA here is from genome assembly GCF_004348235.1 of Phoca vitulina. Taxonomy (NCBI): domain Eukaryota; kingdom Metazoa; phylum Chordata; class Mammalia; order Carnivora; family Phocidae; genus Phoca; species Phoca vitulina. The sequence continues at coordinate 7,024,786 of NW_022589707.1, forward strand.
GCTTCAGTCTTCTGTCTTCGTCCAAACGTGAAGAAATAGGTTTGCTTTGAAAATACTCCAAAATCAAAAAAATAAAGGTATTATGTAAAATACTAGAGCAATCCATTTAGTTGGTTTTTTTTTTTAAAACTGTTTTGCTTGAAGAAGACGAGAATGAAGGCTCCAGAGGCTCGGAGGGAGCGTCACTGAGCAGCTCGACGCAGCCAGAGCTGCGTGGTTGTGACGGTGCCGTGTTTCTTCCTTCTCAGCTTAGTTTCTGAAAACAAACACCTTCCACCTATGCTTGCTGTGAAGAATGCTCAGTTGAGAAAAATAACTATTTTTGTTCTGCAGTAATTGTTGTGGTTCCTTCTCAATTTTGTGTTTGCTGTTTATAAACTGATAAAAATAACAGTTACTAGAATCATTAAAGCTGAACAACTTACAGCTTTATTTGCGACACAAGGAAAAACCATTTAAAATTGAATTGTATTAGTGTGCAGTCATTTGTGATGTAAATTGTATTTTTTCATTCAGTATATCAAGTATGACCATTTTATGAATCAAGTGAATATAATGTGTATTTACCTCTATTCCAGAATTAGCATACTCACCTCAGAGCAGTAGAGAGCACCGGAAAATTATAGTTGTGTGTGTTTTATTCCTCACTCCGTCTCCTTCCCCTGCCCAAATTTCTTATTTTTGTTTTCACTGAAGATGCATATATTTTTGAGATATAACTCACATAAAATGTACCAGTTAGAAGTGTACAATTTAGTGACTTGTAGTTATTCACTATATATTGGTAGTTATAAAGACCACTATCTAATTCCAGAATATTTCTATCATCCCCAAAAGAAACCCTTACTTATTGGCAATCAATCCCAGTTCCCTTTCCCTCTATGCACTTGCCTACTCTGGACATTTCCTATAAATGGAATCATACAGTATGTGGCTTTTTGTGTCCAGCTTTTTCACTTACTGTGTTTTCAAAGATGCATCCATATTGTGGCATCTAACAGTACTTCACTTCTTTTTATGGCTAAATAATATTCCGTTGTGTGTATATATATATATATATATATCACATTTTGTTTATTAGTTGATTGACATTTCCAGATTTCACTTTTTATTTAAATCACTGTTTTTGTTTTAAGATTTGGGGAAAACCAGTCTCTCCACCCCTCACTCCCCATGGCTTATACATGCCCAGCTTGTTTTTCTAGTAATGTCTGAAACAGTAATATCTGAACTTCTTTTTATAGGTTGACTTTGATAGCAACATTTTTGTAGATCATGTATTACCTCCCTGCTGTACCATAAAAACCCCAGCAGAGGGGCACCTGGGTGGCTCAGTCGTTAAGCGTCTGCCTTCAGCTCAGGTCGTGATCCCAGGGTCCTGGGATCGAGCCCCGCATCGGGCTCCCTGCTCCGCGGGAAGCCTGCTTCTCCCTCTCTCACTCCCCCTGCTTGTGTTCCCTCTCTCACTGTGTCTCTCTGTCAAATAAATAAATAAAATCTTAAAAAAAAAAAAAAGTTAAAAAAACAAAAAAACCGAGCAGAGTTAATAGGAAGAATGTTATTAATGTTGGTGAGAGCTCAGTGGCACCCTGTATAATTTGTAGTATGATAAATGGACAATTAATCAATGCTCAGAATAAAACATGAACAAAGCTCTGTTACGAGTGCGAACACTCTGAGAGGCCAGGCCTCAGACCACAGGTAGCTGTCTCACTGGGCTCCGGGCAGTGGAGACTACACCGGCTTCACCAGGCTGGTTCCCCAAATGGCAGCGGAGGGAACAGAGCAGGCAGGCAGGCATGGGCAGGATTCTGAAGGAGCTGCTTCCCCCTTCCTTTCCCTGGTGGCTGCACGCCCTCCCTCCTTCAGGCACCCTCAGGCTCTCCTGTAAGAACTGTGTTCAGGAGAAGATCTAATATGGTCACTTCCTCCTTCCTACTGGGGGGGGGGGGGACACTTTATATCTGTTTTAAAATCTTGATGCTCGGTGCCCCTGGGTGGCTCAGTCGTTAAGCATCTGCCTTCGGCTCAGGTCATGGTCCCGGGCTCCCTGCTCGGCGGGAAGCCTGCTTCTCCCTCTCCCAGTCCCCCTGCTTGTGTTCCCTCTCTTGCTATGTCTCTGTCTGTCAAATAAATGAATAAAATCTTTAAAAAAAAAAGAAATTAAAAAAAAATCTTGGGCGCCTGGGTGGCTCAGTCGTTAAGCGTCTGCCTTCGGCTCAGGTCATGATCCCGGAATCCTGGGATCGAGTCCCACATCGGGCTCCCTGCTCGGCGGGAAGCCTGCTTCTCCCTCCCCGACTCCCCCTGCTTATGTTCCCTCTCTCGCTGTGTCTCTCTCTGTCAAATAAATAAAATAAAATCTTTAAAAAAAAAAAAATCTTGATGCTCTCATGGGGAGATAACTTGTTTTTTAATTAATGACTTCACCTTTTAGTACTCCAAGGCCCTTAAAAAAAGAAAAATGGTGTTTTCAGAGGTCAGGCTGGAACTTTAAGCCTTCGTGGGTAAACATAAAGGAATTATAAAATAACACAGGTTTTTAATCTGGTAATGTCAGGCTGAAGCAATTACATTTTCCGTGGGTCTTTGAGATGGACTAGAAGCATCTCACTAAAACGTATCTTCACGTACCCATCATCGAGCTTCAGAATTGTGTATGACATTTTAAATTGAATTAAAATTATTAGTACTAATTAAGCCCATCTGGTGAATGGGAAGTTCTATTTTTATGGAAAGCAGTTGAGTGGGAAAATGTGTATTTATTAGTCATGCCTTCATTATACCTCCTGGAAACCAGTCGGGATCACAAGGCCAAATTGCCCAGGAAGAAATAAAGAATGTCGAGTTGTGTAAAAATCACCCGAGGCCTTTGATTGACCGTATTTAAGTGCAGCTTCAGGCCAGTGCCCAGACAGTGGGTTTTGGGACGTTGGAGTGGTGCCCCGGAGTCTACCTGCCCAACGAGGTCCGCCAGAGGACTCGAACAGATTCCCAGTGGACCACACTTGCAGACAGATGCAGCTGTAAAGATGTAAAGCTCCGTCTTATAATCCCAGATCTACAAAGTGATAGCGAAGTTATGGTAATATAAGTGACAGAGTACTTCCAATCAGCAAATTAGGCTGGGCTTGTCACCTAATTAATGATTTTTAAACATCACAGGTGAAAAGGGAAAAATGCCTTTGTGGAGGCAGCATTTTCTGTTCCTCTGTGAATTCAGAAATGCTGGCAGGCTGATTGCTGAGTGTTGGGGGCGTCCTTTGCTCCCTCAGTTCCAGCGCCTGAAGCCCACTTGAACTTGCTTTTCAGAATATGGCATCAGCTATTTCTCTAGAGACCGTGGTTTTAGTCCTCGAAGTTATTAGTGCCCGATGGGAATCGAGTTCACTTCAGTACCATATTGTTTAAGTGCTTCTGTGACCTTCAACCTCAGACTCCATACACGGTTCTCTGTGCATGAGACACAATGGCTTTTGTTCATTTTGGAAAAGCTCTGGCTTTCTGGGAAGTATAGGGAAATTGTTTTCTTTTGGGGAAAGCCAGATGCCAGGGCTGGTAGTGACCCAAGCACAGTCCTGGGTATTCTCCCTGAGGGCAGACGCCGCATTTTACTCATCCTTGAGGCCGCGGCACATCCTGCACAGAGCCTGGCACCTGCTTCTAGAGCCAGGGAAAAAGGTATGTCTGCTTGAAAGAAGAGGGTGGTGGAGAGAGTTGCTGCTCAAGCAGAACAAGGCTGCATCCCTGCGGTTGGCTGTGTGGGTGCAGAGTGCAGGCATGAGGCGGGCAGCGGGGGGAGTGGCCCCTGTCCTTGACATCCACCGGGCCCTCTGCCAGATGCAGGATAGAAGGGCAGTGTCTTTCAGTCCAGCCAAATGGAGAGGCTCCAGAAGCTTTTCTTTCTTTTTTTTTATTGAAGTATAGTTGACCAGAAGCTTTGTGGAGCGTTATGAGAGAGGCGATGAGTTCCTTCCTGTTCTGAAAGGCCCTTCAGGGCTCTCTTCCATAACGGGAGGGGAGAGTCCTAGGCCTGACTTCTTTAAAGAGCTGGGCTTGCTTTCAGCACTGCCGTACCCCAAAAGGTAGGGTGCCACGTGACTGGGTAAGGGGCAGCTGAGCTCCGTGGGCAGTCCTAAGCTCTGCCCCCCTCCCTTAACTCACACCTTCTTGGACCAGCCTATTCCCTTCCTGTCTTTTCAGCTCACCAGGCCCAACCCCCTTCTTTTTAATTTGTTAGCCAGAGCTCACTCTCCTTTTCTTTTCCTCTTCCTGCTTCTGGCCTCCCTCTCCTTATTCCCAGGAGTTATATGCATGTCTTGAAGTTCAGCCCTTTGATTTCTTGCAGGATGGGGATGCCTAGGCCAGGAATTTGGGCAGCCACCCTGTCACCTGGCAGGGAAACTCTCCTGGGAGAGGGGATGGGAATCTTGGAACTTGAGAGGGATTCCCTTGAGGGTCAGTGGAAAAGAAATGTGAATCTCCAGTATCTCAGTACTCCTTGAACCTCAAGTCAAAGAGTCACCTCATCCCCATCAGGAGGGACCAGCCATGCAGTGTTCATGCTTTACAGAAGACCTGCGTCTCCCATCCTGTTGGCGTTCTCCATTCTCCGATGGGTCTCAGCTTCCTAGCCACGTCCACCTGAGCAATGTCCATTTGTCCTCATGTTGAAGGCACAGAGTTCTGATGGGCCTTGCTATTGAAATTATGCATTTTAATCAGCTACTTCACTTCATTTGAATGTCAGGCCCTGGCGTGTCGTAAAACCACTACTGCGCGGAGGCCGCTGCTTTGGCGTCCACGTGGTCCTTAATATTTGGCGGGTTTGAGGCGCGTGGGATTCCGGGGTTTGCCAGAACCACCTACTTTTCCTTAGACCAGACAGATGACCTAGTGGCTACGCGTTTCCTTCCCTGGGTTTGCAGCCGCTGGGAGAGGTTCTTCGGGCAGGGCTCCAAGGCCAAGGACGGGGTGCGTCCATGCCTGCCCGAGGGCCAGCACAGGAGGACCTCTGTGTAGATGTTTCTGCTTTGGCAGGTGGTATATTTCTTGTTTCAAGTAAAGAAACAACTCATGTCTTCTTTGGGGACTATTAGCTCATCACAGGTTTTAGAGAGCCTGAAAAAGTGTCAGGTTGTGCTGGTATTTATGTTTTGCTTACACACACGTGCGCATGCACAGACACACGTGAGATTGGCATGCGGTCTGAATGAGAAGAGGGTGGTTGGTGTGGGGTCTGTATCCAGGAGGATCTCAGGATTCTGTGCCCTTGCCCCCTCTCCTGGGTCAGGGATTCTGGAGGGTGTGTTGCAGTTGGACATCCCGCCCCCCCCTGCCCCGCCCCACTCCCGGGTGGACTCCAACAGGGATAAATAGTTTGGGGTGTGGGCCCTAGATTTGCTGTCGTGACTCACTGAGTGTGCATCCCTGTTCCCCCAGGCGACTTGGAGCTCCTCTTGGTGCTGACATGATGACAGTGTGCAGGCCGGCCAAGGGCAGCCACATCCAGACTGAAAGCCTGAGCTACAAATTGGCTGACAAGTAAGAGCTTTTCTCCCCTGAGAGTGTAGACGTTAGCCTAGATTCTCCACTTCCTTCCTTTGTCTACTGCCTTTCCCTCCTCTCTATCCCCACTTCCTTGGACTAAGGACGGGTTCTTTTCCGAGTCCTTGCGATGCGCCTCCTGGAAATTATCCCCACGCGCTGCAGAACCTGAGACCACAGTGGTCAGTGGAAGGTCTGACTAGTGTCCGGTTGTTGAGAGGATGGGCCCATGGCAGCTTCAGGCCCTCTCCCCATTCCAGCCCAGGATTTGTTTTCCTAACTACTAGGATGCATGGGCTTTTTAATTATCCTTGAGCCTTACATCTTTACAGCTGCATCTGTCTGCAAAGCCAGCTTTGCCCATCCTGTCTCAACAGTGCTGTTTTCTCTCCAGATGAAGCCCTTTCCTCTGACTCTCTGTCTCACACTCTACGGTGGGCTTGGTGACCACAGCTCTGCACCCCAGTCCCTGGCCCCTTCTGGGGCCATAGCGTCCTTCTGGAAACAGGACCTCAAAAAATCCTTGGGTGCAACAACCACATGGAGAGGACCCTCTGCCTCTGGCTTCATCATCCTTGCCTCTCTCTTGAACTTCATAAATCCATGCAGTCTTCCAGCAAGCCATCCTTCGTCTCTTTCAGTTTTCACATAGGCCTCCGTGATTGTGAGGTCACCCCAGATGTCTGGGATCTTAGACAATAACTATAATCATTGCAACACTCCTTGCCATTTAGTAATATCAAGAATTAGAATGTGTGCTGTACTCTGGGAATGTTAACATGTACTGACTCATCCACTCATTCATCTTACAAGTATTTTTTGACTATTTACTGCGTACTAGGCACAGCAAACAAGATGAATTTGGCCTCTGCACCAGTCAAGTTCCAGTCTAGGGAAGGAAGAGAGAGTTATTTATTTATTTGGCGCGGGGGGTAGAGGGAGAGGGGGAGAGAGAGAATCTTAAGCAGGCTCCATGCTCAGTGTGGAGCCTGACACAGGGCTCGATCTCATGACCCTGAGATTGTGACCTGAGCCAAAATCAAGAGTCAGATACTCAAAAACAAACAAACAAACAAAAAGAAAGAGTCAGATACTCAACCAACTGAGCTACCCAGGTGCCCCGAGAGTTCTTACTTTAAAATGAAAAAAATACAGCCAAGATTCAAACCGAGGTCCCTCTGACTTGAAAGCCATATTTATCTGTTGTCAATATTGTTAACAGTACATGGGTGGCTCAGTCGGTTAAGTGTCCGACCTGTGATTTCGGTCATGATCTCATGTCGTGGGATCGAGCCCTGCATCGAGCCCTGCATGGGGCTCAGTGGGGAGTCTGTTGGACAGTCTCCCTCTCCCTCTACCCCTCCCCCCACTCATGCTGTGCTCTCTTTCTCTCTCTAAAATAAATAAATCCTTAGAAACCAGTATGTATGATATGTATGATTATTGTTATATCATCCATTGTCATTAAGCAAGAACTAATGAATTGTGTTTTTATGTGTCTGTCCTGTCACCTTGCTTCTAGCACTGTGAGAGCGAGGGCTTTAACTTCTGCCTTTTGAACTCTCAGTAAAATATCAACAAACTGATTCTGCTTTTGCTTCTGACTAAAATCTGAATTCATGCTAATGTCCTCAGTGGTGACAGGACAATTAAAAAATGTGTTTCTCTTTTGTAAGCACTCTGTTATGCATGCTAATTGTTTATTTAAATAAGGAATTCTGCTTTGATAGCTGTATTTAAAATACGAAAATGTGTTTGCCTATTCACAAGTTTCTAATTTATGCTGTGCAACCACAAATAGCAATGCAATTTACGTGTTAACGTCCCAGTGGAGGGAGAAGTCTTCGTGTAAACAATTATTAGTCTTTGGAGCAGAAAGCTAAATAGTAACAGGATGCATGAAATTGCTAATTATTCATTCCTCACTGTGAACCTTAACCGGAGTTTCAGAATTCCTATATAGTCAGATCTATATATTCAAAAAATATGCACCATGAAGTTGGTCCGTGCGTCCTTGCTAATCTTGGCACATCCAAGATCACTCCACTTAGTTATGACCTTTGCTGGTGGAAGAATGTTTTGCATTCAGAAACAGATACTCCCGTTCTCATTAGACTAGCTTAAAAATGTTTTTCTGGTTTTCTTTCAAAAGAGCTTTTAACATCTTCATGGCATTGACTAATCCCCTAAAATCACATTTGGAGGCATATCTCCCCACATGTTTGTTCTAGGCCAGAACTTTCAGCAATGATGGAAATATTCTTTTGCTCTGTCCAATGTGGATGTCACATGTGCCTAATGAGTACCATGTTCTACTACTCTGCCATTGTTCTAGGTGCTGGGGATTCAGCAGTAGCCCAGATAGGCCAAAATTAAAAGTAATCCAACAAAACGAAGCAATCCCTGTCCACATGAGAAACCAGTCTAGTAGGGCTCACATTCTAGAGGAGGTCCAATTCAAATGCAGCCAATAATTTTGGCTTTACCTACTCAAGTCAGGAGAGCTTATGAAGCCCAGAATTAGCAAACATTGTATGACTTATGGCATTGTTCTAATTTTTAAATAGTCATCACAAAGGCCCATCCGTTGATTACAGAAGCAGAGGAAATCTGGACTGTGTAAGCTTTTACCTCAGGAGATGTTCCCTATTTTCATCAGGGAAACAAGCTAACAATAATGATAATAACATTTATTGTACACTCACGACATGCTAGATGCTTAATATGGTCTGCCTCTTTCAGTGTTTTCAGCCACTCTGGTAGATATGTATTATTATTATTCCCATTTCACAGATGAGGACACTTAGGTTTAGAGAAGTGAAACAGTTTGTCCAAGGTCACACAGCTGGTCAGTGGTTGAATTAGGCTTTAAACTCAAGTCTACTGCATTCCAAAATCCAGTAGTTCCTTTCATTCCACAATACTGTCTTCCCAAGAAGAGCAAAGTGATTCCTTAAAATGGTGGTTTCAATGTTTGTGACTTACAGCTAGCATATAGTATTTATATCTAAGTTCTAGCCAATCTCTATGACCAGCCGAGAACAATGACTAAGAATCCATCACCCAATGTTTGTCTTTCTTGTTCAGGGTCAAGGTGGAAGGTCCAAAGGCTGGGGAAGACCCTCGAAGGCTGCCATTTAAGTCCCCCATTCCTTTCCCAGAGACTGATCAGGATTCACCCCCCAGAAGAAGCTCATTGGAAAGTCTCAATAACCTGATGCTAGAGTCAAGAGTGGACTGTTTTCAGCAGAACATGTTCAGCTCAAATATGATCATCAGCGACCCAGCTTCAGATCTCAGCGCTAAAGAAGCCAGCAAGGCGGGCAAGAGGCAGCTCCGTGGCATTCAGAACCCCTGCCCTCCTGCCCGAGGCGGGGCCCTGCACAAGCCCCTCAGCATAAAGGACAAGATATCCGAATGGGAAGGGAAAAAGGAGTTGCCTACTCCTGCACCCGGCAGGAAAGCAGATGGGCAGGAGGACTACCTGATGTCCTGTGTGATGGGGAGGAGAAGCAGTGATGGTGTGAGAGCGTGGGTCACGGAGGTTCAGGATGGAACCAGGCCCGAGACAGAGAGCAAGGAAAATGAGAGGAATAAAGGGGCCGTGAAAGTCGGGGGACAGGATGCAGAGCCAAGGCAAGACCTCAGCCAACCAGCCGGGCAGCTGGCACCCAGCTTGGGCAGAGGCCGAGAGCCCAGGCTGGGCAAGCAGCGCTTTCCGAACGATAGCCTCTCCGTGCTGAGGCAGGTCAAGAAACTGGAGCAGGCTCTGAAGGATGGGTCGGCGGGGTTGGATCCCCAGTTACCTGGGACTTGTTACTCCCCACACTGCCTGCCGGACAAGGCTGAGGATGGGCCTGCCCTTCCTGAGAACCGTGGGGGCGGGCGTGGCTCGGAATTCAGGTCCCACCACTGGGACCTGGAGGCCAGGGAGCCCGCTCCTGAAGCCGCAGAGGAAAGGAAAGGCTCGTGCAGGAGGCCCTGCGACCAGACCCTGGAGGGTGTGGACAGGAGCTCGGAGGGCTCCCTTGCAAAACCCTTCATCAACCCCCTGCCCAAGCCCCGGAGAACATTCAAACACGATGGAGAAGGGGACAAGGACGGGAACCCAGGCATCAGCTTCCAGAAGGATAAAAGGCACCTGCCTCCTCTGCCTTCTCTACCTCCCCCGCCCCTGCCCTCCTCCCCCCCGCCCTCCTCCGTGAACAGAAGACTATGGACCGGGAGGCCGAAACCCAGCGCTGACCACAGGTAGGTGACGGCGGACTCTGCTCCAGTGGTTTATGCGGCATCACAGCGCTGACCACA
>NW_022589707.1:7034650-7173142 GCF_004348235.1 Phoca vitulina
GCGGACTCTGCTCCAGTGGTTTATGCGGCATCACAGCGCTGACCACAGGTAGGTGACGGCGGACTCTGCTCCAGTGGTTTATGCGGCATCACAGCCGCTCTCAGCGAATTCCTGGTTTTACTAAACGGATGGATCTGTAGTTGGTCGAGACCGTTCATGGCTTGAGACAGTGTATTGATGAAACCCGGAGACGTGATAAGCGATGCCTGTGTTTTGTGTTCTCTGTCCTCAAACTGGGTATTGGCTTTGAAAATGTACCTTTTGGACATGATAAGTACTCGTATTTCTGCCACTAACCAAGACTTCAACGAAAACTCAGTTAACTCTGGCAATGGACTAATTCATGCTCATTGACACTCATCTGCCACTACCGTCCCCCACTAGTGCATGGTGCTTCCAATGTCCCCTGGCTCCTTTCTTCATGTTTTTTCTTGGTATGAGCTCTAGAAACACAGCCCGGGTCTGCCTCGGCCCTGTCGCCGTCTATCTGTGAGACCTCGAACAAGTTGTTCGACCTCCCAAAGCCTCTGTTTCCTCATTTATATGTAAAGAGGCACACCCTAAATATTTTCTAATGTCAAAATCGTACATTAGATAATAAAGCATGTGCACGCTTGAAGGTCAAATTTGCATGTTGGAAACCATTTCTTTCCTGCTTTGAGAACTAATTTCTGCCCCATTTCTGGGATGTGCTAATTGGTTTGATCCCCACTAATCTGGAAACCAGCCACAGAGCAAAACTCAAAACCGATGTCTCTGCTCTGGTCACCCATTCTGCACCTTCTGTTTTCCCCTTGACTCCCTGCAGTTGGGCTTTTGCCGCTTATCCTGAAACTGCTCTTGACACAAGGCCACCTGTGACCCCCCCATCTCACTAAATCCAGTTGCCAGTTCTCTGTTCTTTTCTTACGTGACATCTCTTGGTGTTGGAGGAACAACTTCACTCCCTCCCTGGAAACACTGCGTTCACTGGGCTTCTAGATCACCTACTTTCCTGGGGGTCCTGCTTTCACACACTGCTCCTTCTCAGTTCCATTCCCCTCTCCCTCCGAGTGTCAGAATAACACCCCCGACACACCATCCTGGGTCAGAGCAGACACTTCTCTCTTCCATCTGCCTCACTCCCTAAATGAGCTCATTCAGTCCCATGGCTTTAAATGTCAGTTTCATGCTTATGACCCCCACATGTATTCCTACAGCCCTGGCTCCCTCTTCAGCGAAGGTTTGCAGAGTCATCCCCTGCATGGGTCTCCATTTGGTTATCTAATAGTTTGGACTGAACGTGTCCAAACCTAAATTCCCAATCCAGCCACTGCTAAGCATCTCCTCCCCAGATAATGGCCATCTTATTAAATGGCATCACCCTTTGTTGCACTTAGGCCAAAACCTAGGAGTTTTGTGATTCCTCTCTTTTTCACACAACCCTAATCTAATTTATCAGCAAGCTGTTCGGTTCTAGTTTTAAACATTATCTTGAATCTGACTACCTCTGCTCTACTCTCCTAGCAGCTTAGTTGTCTCGTATCCACCTCCCACCCCAAGGTACTCCTCCGTAGCAGCCAGAGCAGTTTTCTAGAAATACATTCGATCACATCACTCTCCTACTCAACACGATCTGTCAGGTAGGGTTGTTTCGGCTGCAAAAAACATAATTTCTTATGTTGTCTTCCAAGGGAAAAAGTTTGCATATTCCAGATAGGTAGGTAGGTAGGTAGGTAGATAGGTAGGTAGAAATTATGTCCTTTAAAAAAAAGAAATCATGCTATATACACTGTTTTTTACTTAGGATATCATGGAGATCTTTCAATGTTACCACTTTTTTTTTCACCTTCCTTTTTTATTTTATTTTATTTTATTTTTTAAGATTTTATTTATTTGACAGAGAGAGAGCACAAGCAGGGGGAGCAGCAGAGGGAGAGGGAGAAGCAGGCTCCCCACCAAGCAAGGAGCCTGATGTGGGGATCATGACCCCAGCCGAAGACAGACGCTTAACCGACTGAGCCACCCAGGCACCCCTTATGATTTAAAAAAAATTTTTTTTCGGGGCACCTGGGTGGCTCAGTCATTAAGTGTCTGCCTTCAGCTCAGGTCATGATCCCAGGGTCCTGGGATCGAGCCCCGCATCAGGCTCCCTGCTCAGCCAGGAGCCTGCTTCTCCCTCTCCCACTCTCCCTGCTTGTATTCCCTCTCTAGCTGTCTCTCTGTGTGTGTCAAATAAATAAATAAAATCTTTAAAAAAAAATAAAACTAAAATAAAATAATAAAAATTTTTTTTCTTTTTTAGAAAGAGAGAGAGAGCGCTTAAGTGGGTAACAGGGAGGGAGAGGGGCAGAGGGAGAGGGAGAATCCTAAGCAGGCTCCAAGCCCAGTACAGAGCCTGACAGAGGGCTCCATCTCACGACCCTGAGATCAGCTGAAACCGGGTCGGATGCTCAAATGACTATGCCACCCAGGCACCTATACTTATTTTTTTACTAGGAGTTTTAAAAATTAGGATTGAATGTTGGATTTTGTCAAGTTACTTTTCAGTAGCTTTATATGATCATATGGTTCCTGTCCTTTGACCTATGAATAATGACTTTATATCCTAATATTAACCCATTCTTACATTTTGGGAATGAACTCCCATTTGGTCCTGGTTTGTTCCTCTCTTAATATACTGCAGAATTCTGTTTGCTAATATTTTATTTAAGATTTTTGTGTCAGTATTCCATAAATGGGACTGGTGTTTACTTGACTTTTATTGTACTATCTTTACCAGGCTTGGGTATCAGTGGTATGTAGGATCTATCGAAGAACTTAGAGGCTTCCTTGTTTATGTTCTGAGAAAGCTTGTATCCATCTCCAGTTCTAAATCCTTTCCCAAACTGGTGCCAAAGCCCACGTGCCTAAGTACTGGAGTGACCTTTCTGCTCATGACCCCAGTGTGTCTTGACAGCAGTTCTTCCGTGCCCTTTCTGGGCTGTTCCTCCAGGAAGGCCCCCTCTCTCAGGGGCAGGTTGCTTCTGAGAAATCAGAGTCTTTCCCCTGTGTCATCACTGGGCAGACAGATCAACCTGGTGAACAGTTATTCCCATTATCTTTTCTCTGGTAGCTACCATCTGCTCTTTGCAGTCTTCCAGCATTCTCTTTAAAACCAGCTAAAGTTACTTAGTTTCAGTTCAAAGATGAAATTTTTCTTGGCCAGTTTGAATATGGTTGCATCAGCTGTGTTTTAAGCATTTTGGCTTTGGATTTTTCCTTTTGTTTAAAATAGTACAATGGGGGTGATTAGGGCACGATGTTCATTTTCTGCTTTAAAAAAATAAAGTGTACTTTTTATCGTGGTCCTATCTCTTAACAAAAAGAAGAGGCTCAACTCAGAATTTGGCAGACTTACTGCCCTCTCTGAGGCAGGAGAGCCAAGCCAAGGTTGAAGAAAGAAATGATTAAGGATTTTGAGGTTGGGAGGGTTTAGAATTACATGGCCAGGCTGCACACTTCAGAGAATGTATTGGGCTTATTTTCATAGGCTGATGAGTCCACTTCCGAGGGAGCCAAACCAGTGGACTCGGATTCTCAGTTTGAGAAAATGTCTTCTTTCTTTTCATTCTCTTCCCTTTTTTCTCCTTTCTGTGTTCTCTCCCCTTCCTCCTTTCATCCCTTTCTCCTTTCTTCATTTCTCTAAAGCCCCAGGAAATTAAATACAAGGACTTGTGCCTTCGATCCTAAAATGGGAAATGAGAAACCCTTAAATGTCAGGAAATTCCAAAGATAAGGTCCCTACAGCAGCACTCACTTGGTTGTGTATGTTCTGTGGCATGTGCTGAATAACTCTGGCAGGAATGCCTTAAAGCCAACATTTAACAAGGAAAGTTACTATTTTGTAAGTGTAAGCAGCATCCTGAATTCACATGTATCTATATGCCCCAAATGTTTGAACTGGAATGCAGATTTTTTTTTTTATTATGTTATGTTAATCACCATACTGGAATGCAGATTTTTAATTTTAGTTTAATTTGATCCTATGATGGAGTTTTTAGATCTTTATGAAACCAAATAACGATGTTGACCAAAATTTCAGCTTTTCAACTAATTATTTTGGCATTGTATAGCTTTAGCGTAGGACTTGGAGAACTTTTGGAGGATGTGAAACCTTGGTCATTATATGGCTGCCAAATCACATGCCTGCTGTTACTGATTCAATAATTTCCATCTTCTGCAGGACTGACTGGGATTCCCAGAGTCGTCTGGCTGGACAGCATCCCTCAGCTCTTACCCAGTTAGTGGCTAAGTTAACTTACCAGCCACACTGTGGTCTGTCCCTGTCATTATGAGTCTGTCCCAGTCAACATGACGTCCATGAGGCAACTCTAATGGCTGTGTCTAAAAACTAAGTGTGGAGGGGCGCCGGGGGGGCTCAGTCGGTTATGCGTCTGCTTTTGGCTCAGGTCATGATCCCAGGGTCCTGGGATCGAGCCCCACGTGGGGCTCCCTGCTCAGCTGGGAGCCTGCTGCTCCCTCTCCCTCTGTCACTCCCGCTGCTTGTGCTCTCTCTCTCTCTCAAATAAATAAATAAAATCTAAAAACAAAACAAAACAAAACAAAACACTGAGTGTTTAGGGGCACCTGGGTGGCTCAGTCGGTTAATTGTCTCACTCTTGGTTTTGGCTCAGGTCATGATCTCAGGGTCATGGGATCGAGCCTTGTGTTGGGCTCCGTGCTCAGCAGGGAGTATGCTGAGATTCTCTCTCTCCCTCTCCCTCTGCCCCTCCCCCCACTTGGGCGTGCACACTCATGAGTGCAGTGCTTTCTCTGTCTTTCTCTCTCTCTCTTAAATTAGTAAATAAATCTTAAAAAAAAAAACCAACAGGGGCGCCTGGGTGGCTCAGTCGTTAAGCGTCTGCCTTCAGCTCAGGTCATGATCCCAGTGTCCTGGGATCGAGCCCCACATAGGGCTCCCTGCTCCGCGGGAAGCCTGCTTCTCTCTCTCCCACTCCCCCTGCTTGTGTTCCCTCTCTCGCTGTCTCTCTCTCTCTGTCAAATAAATAAATAAAATCTTAAAAAAAAAAAAACCGTGAGTGTTTAAAATCTTCAAAGGGGCAAATTGTTTGATTAATTTGAGACTTAGAGCAAAAGTTATTTGAAAGGGTTGGAGGAGCTTGATTCTGTTTTATTTTAATGGTGGTTGCATTAGAAAACAAAGAGATGAGAATAGAGAGGGCGGTGGGGGGGTGGGGGAAGAATAGAGAGGATGGTTGTTATTCTATATTAGAGCAGTGACTGTCAGGTCTTATTTCCCATTGGAAGTGGAAATGGTTGGATGTTGGACATGATGGTGAATAGAGATGGTTTTTCTTCTGACGTTTCTGTTTTGGATTCAGGATAGAGATAAGCAGAAACCCAACGTGAGTAGCAGTAGCAATTGATGGAGTGGGTCACCAGTAAGAGTGTGGGCTAACATAAGCATTCTCCCACTTAGCCCCCTACTCTGATCACCTAGTGGCATGAATGCCCTTCCCGAGGGTGTGGTGGGACATGGGAAAGAGCTGTGTGTGGTCGCTGGGGATGGAGGTAAGAAGAGAGTGTGGCAGCTCCAGGTGGATGAGGGAATCAGAGCATGGTTTTTACAGTTTCTAGCCCATCTGAATGGTGTTTTAAGTAGTGGCTAGGTCCCAGGCTCTCCAAGCATGTTTAAGTCACAGCTGAAAATAATCCTGGGGGAAATGTGTTCAAAACAGTTGGTTAAAACTTAGCTCCAAGAATACAGCTCCTTATTTTTTTTTTTTTTTACCCCAAAGGAGGGATAAATTATAAGCAGTAAATTTGGCCATTAAAACCAGCTTTTAAAATATTCACTCATTGGGGTGCCTGAGTGGCTCAGATGGCTAAGCGTCTGCCTTCAGCTCAGGCCACGATCCCAGGTATGGGATCAAGCCCCACATCGGGCTCCTGGCTCAGCTCCCTCTCCCTCTGCCTCTCCCCCTGCTCATGCTCTCTCTGTATCTCTGTGTCTCAAATGAATAAATAAAAAAAATCTTAAAAAAAAAAATAAAATTAAGGGGCGCCTGGGTGGCTCAGTCGTTAAGCGTCTGCCTTCAGCTCAGGTCATGATCCCAGGCTCCTGGGATCGAGCCCCACATCGGGCTCCCTGCTCCGCGGGAAGCCTGCTTCTCCCTCTCCCCCTCCCCCTGCTTGTGTTCCCTCTCTCACTGTGTCTTTCTCTGTCAAATAACTAAATAAAAAAATCTTAAAAAATAAATAAATAAATAAATAAATAAATAAATAAAAATAAAAAAAATAAAATTAAAAAAATATATTCGCTCATTTATTCAACCAACAAATATTTATCATGCACCTCTGTGATATTAGCATATAGCAATGAACAGAACAGACTGAGACCCTGGCCTCATGGACCTTACGGACTAGTGATAGTTAGAGGCACACAACTCTGCAGTTAGGAACTATAACCGCAGTCAGTGCTGCAGGAAGCCCATGGTGCTAAGAGAATGTTCGGTAGGGGTATCTTGCCTGTCATGGAAACAGGGCCAGACTGGGGAGGAAGCGGCCCTCAGACTGAGGCCTGAGGTTCCCAGGCAAGGAGGAAGGTGGGAGATGGGTGTTCAGGTGAGAAACAGATGAAGGTTCTGGAGCAAGAAAGGCTTTATCATGCTGGAGGCCCTGAAGGCAGGAGTGTGGCCAGAGGGGTCAGGAAGGGTGTGAGCTGAGGCCCGCAGGTCTTTTGCAGCCCGCTCTGGAAGAGTCCCCTAGACCAGGCAAGGATTTGGGCCTACCGCTTAAGAGGAATGGGAAACATTTCAAAGTTTTTAAGAAGGGGAGAGTCCCAACCTGATTTGCATTTGTGAAAAGCTGGCTGGGTGGGGCACCAGTGGGCCCGGTGGGTAGCTGTGGGGGGTAAGGCAGAGCCAGGAGACACTGGGGTTAGCCTGTGATTTCACCGCAGTGGGGACTGAGGGAAGTGGTGAGTACTGGGAATGCTTTGCGGGTAGCACTCCCCGATTCATTGGTTAGAGATGGGTGCTCATGGCGAAGGGGTTTGGACGGGACTCCCAGGTTTGAGGCGTAAACATGGGGACAGATGGTGATAGCCTTTGCTGAGGAGCACTGGAGGAGGGGCTGATCCTCATCAGGGAGGGGGTGTGGGAGGCTGAGTTCAACTATGTATTTATTCATTTTGAGATTCCCATGGGTCATTCAAATGGAAATGGGGGATGAGCTCTTAAGTTAGTATTTCATTTACAAAAATATGGAAAAGTCACAAGTAACCTTCAAAATACTACTTGAAATCACAGTATTTGGCATTGGTTGTTGAAACTGGGATATGACCTGAATTATAACCCATGTTCGCAAACTTCAGTGAACCCATCAGATCATTCCAGCATCTCTAAAACTAAGAAGTACCACAATCACATGATAATTTGAGGGCCCAAGAAGCAAACTGAGGCAGAGAGGAGGTTACACCCCTTCAGCAGGCTGTGGGCTCCCCGAAGGCAGGGACTTCTTGCCTTTGCATCACCAGCTGTGGGCTCAGCTCAAACCCCAGAAGGTGCTTGTTAAACATACAGACTGGATGTGGAACAATGGAAATGTTTAAACAAGAGAAGCCAATTTGGATGTGGTTACTGTTAGCCTTCTGAAATTGCCTTTTTCTCAAGGTTAATATGTAAATAAAGGAATTAAAACCCTTTTGTGACTACAGCTTTCCTCCCGCATTGACTTGTGTCCATGCTCCACTTAGTGCCTGTGCTGTTAAGAGCACAATTCACTGGCCAAACAACCTGGGTTCTGACCCTGGCTCCATCACTTTCTCCCCATGTGACCTTGAGCAATTTATCTAACCTCTCTCCCTCTCTGTCTCCTCACATATAAAACATGTATAATAATAGTAATTCTGCACAAGGTTGTTGCAAAGTTCGAACATGCTAATCCAAGTAAAGCCCTTAGTCGCTACTCAGTAAATGTTGAGTGAATGATTCTGTGGTCTCTTTGAACAGTTTGCATCTTCCCTACCAAATCTAGGTAGTGTGCATGCTGGGGACTCTAGCTAACATGATCTGGTTAACTCAGCAGGGAAACCCAGGAGCTGTGGCCCACTCCAGGCCAGTAACTTCACTCTTCTCTGGGCCACAGACCACCACATCCCCATCCCCAAGTAGCTGCCTGGCTAATACCAGCCTGGGCTAACGGTCTCCCCGACTAGGGAGTGTTCCAGGGGACACACAGCACAGCGCAATCCCATCCTAGAGAAAACAACTCAGACCTGCTTCCCACCTCCCCCCCCCCCACCACCACATCCCCATCTTCTGGAGCTCTGAAGCTCAGTCCTTCCTCTCCTGACTGGACACCTCAAGGGGAGGAAGAAGGGGCTCATGGAGAGATAGCCCTTACTTAGCAGCATGAGCTCCTGTGCGTGAGTCAGGCACCCTAGGGCGTGGGTGACAGTTTCAGCCTCATGGCCTGACTTAAGACCATGGGGACCTAAGCTGGAAGCTGGAAGCTTGGCCTTTCTTTGTATTCCTGCCCTACGTGCTGAGTTCAGGTTCATAAAGGAGCAAGGATGAGGTGGAGATAAGGGGTGATGAATTCAGATGTGGAGATAATGAAGTTTCGAATCTAAAGAAGAAAAACCTTGGGACACGCCCAAAGCCCAGAAAGAGGGGGAGGACAAGGAAGAGAGCTGCCAGTGAAGGCACAGGAAGTGTGAGAAGGGAAGTAGCATGTGGGCAGCCTTGCACCCAGCCCCTCAAACCCTAGGGGGGACCTCTCTGCCCGTGTTTGCAACCCTGTGCTGAACAATACTTTTGTAAAATACAAAGAGAATGACCAGAGAAATGACATGAAAAAAGACAACATTATACAAGCAAGCTTCAGTTGTCTTTTAAGAAATTATTCTGTCAAATTGCTTTAAAAGTTTCTCAACACAGGGGCAGCAGTCTGGGTCAATCTGTAGAGCACGTGACTCTTGATCTTGCGGTCGTGAGTCCGAGCCCCATACTGGGTGTAGAAATTACTTTAAAAAAAAAAAAAAAAAAAAAGCAAAAGAAATTTTTAAGTTTCTAAACGTTTATTCTCAATTTCTGTACCTGTCGCATTGGAATACCAGCCCTGGCCCACAGATTGCACTTTGAGCACCGCTCCCTGACGCTGCAGAAACCAAGTGGTATCCTGCAAAGAAAGGTCCCAGGAAGTGGTTAGGTTTTACCAGAAACTCACTGGTGAGCTTCAGGGAGCCGCTTCAGTAAAGGGATGCATACAGACGCCAGATTGAGAAGATAAAGGGAAGAAAAACCAGTGAGGTCCAGTAAAGGAATAGTCAGACAGCCTCAAGCTCTTCCCTCCTCCGCCCAGCCCCCCAACCCACGCCAGTTTAAAATGTTGGCAAGGAAGGTGAGAAATCGCAGAACTACGAGGGTCATTGCTTCCAGTGGAAGTTTTTCTAGGGGAAACCTGTGCGTGTTTAAAGAGGGAAAGAAGCTAGCCGAGAGGAAAAGATTTAAAATGTAAGAAATCCCGGGGGCGCCTGGTGGCTCAGTGGGTTGAGCGTCCGACTCTTGGTCTCAACTCAGGTCTTGGTCTCAGGGTTGTGAGTTTGGGGCCCGCGTTGGGTGTGGAGCCTACTTAAAAAAAAAGAAAAGAAAATGCTAGAAACCACCAAAGCGAGGAAGGCAGGCAAATGGCCCCTGCCTGGCACTGCCCTCTCATCACCTGGCACTCACCACCCTGCCCCTGCAGTGCAGCCTTGCCGAATGTGTGTGTCCCTCCACAAATGCACCAAGTTCCCTGTGGCCCTTTCCTTTTCTTGGAACACTCTTCCCCCAGCTGAGGTCTTTCTTCTGTCCTCCAGATCTCAGCTTTAATGAGTGACTTTGTCAGCACCACCTTCCTGATGCATCCCCAACCTAAAATGAGGCCTCCTTGATAGTCTCACTGTGCTTTTCCATCACTGAGCTTAACACAGTTTACTGTTCTGTTTATTTGTGCATGCTCTGGTTGAACGTCTGTCTTCCTCCCTGGAATGTAAGCTCTTTGAGGCAGGGACCCTGACTGTTTCAGTCACTCCTTAGTTATTGAACCCTGAGCACAGTGCCTCTCCCACAATAAATGTTCAACATAAAACATTTGCTACATAAATAATTACTAGCACCACAACAGTAATAGCAATAGCTAACATTTGTTGCGTGTTTGTCAGGTGCTAAGGACTTTACACACGTTCTCATTTCTATTCTTTGGACAATGCTCTGAGATAATTGCTGTTTTTCAAGTCAGGACAGTGAGTTTCAGCCCAGTTAAGTGGTTCGTCTGAGGTTAAAAAGCTTGTGAATGAAGGATCCAGGATCTGTATGCAGGTGTGTTTAATCCCCAGGGGCCAGAGAGACTGGAAGTGTGGGTGAAGAAGTGAAGACATGATACATTTCTCAGTAGTCAGCTAGAGTTTACCGTGGAGCATGCAGAGGACACTGGGCTAGATGTGCATGCACAGAGCCATGGGAGGGTTATGACCATCCTCGACCAGGAGAAATGGAAGGGCTAGGACCAAGTCACAGCCAGCTGGGGGATGTGCCCTGATGAGTGTGGGCAGACTACGTGTTCACCTAAACGCCATTCAAGGAAGGCCTGTGTGTGTTCAACACAAATTCTTGACAAGTCTGCTGGAGGTAGAAGAGGAGCCTCCTGAGCCTGAGTGGGCAGCGCAGTTCTGCTCCAACTGGGGGTGGTGGGGGAGTTGTGGGTTATTTTAAGGAAGGATAGGGAGAGAGAAGAAAAAAGAGGAGGTGGACTGAACCAGTGAGGTGGCTGAGGTTCTGTGTGTTTCACCATATGGTCTACCTCATGGCCTCCCAAATGTTCAGTGAAGCTACAGAAATCACAGAAACTCAGGGTGAGTGGCTGTGTGTGTATGTGTGTTTGTCTGTGTGTGTGAGAGAGAGAGAGAGAGAAGGGGCTGGACTTCGCATTAGGTCAGCACCAGCAGGGCAGGGACAGCCCCTGCGGATGTAGGCGGGGGCGATAGCCAGAGTGAGCCGGGCCACAGACAGAGAAGTACTTGCACCCATCTCTGAGGGGTGGGGGTGGGGGGTTGGGGTGTCTCAGCTGGCCTCTGGGTTTCGTTCTGATAATAACCACTCAAGTGAGAGAAGTGGGGAGGTGCCCAGGCCTCTGGTCCACTCTGAACTGGCCATCGCTGCTCCTTTCCCATCATGAATGTGTGCTCTGTAAACATTGCAGAATATTTAAGAAGTCCAGAAAAATGAAAGTGAAGAGAAGCCACAAGCCATTCGTCCTGAGATAGTAGCTATATATTTCACTTCCTTCCCTTCTTCTTCTTTTCTATGTATATACTTGCTTCCGAAGTTGGGATTGTACTTTATATATATATATACTTTGCTACCTTTACTCGGCATAACATAATAAATATTCTTCCAAATAAAAGCCACACTTCTTATTTAAGGATTTTTATACCTTCTTACAAGAAACAGAGTTAATTTCAGTAATAGAAATTTTTGCAGGAAGAAAATTGTTTGGTATACAATCTCTGGACCAGCCTAATTTGATTCAAGTTCTTGTTTGTTTTTCTCCCATCTTGTACAAACCAGAAAGTCCTATGAGTTTGAAGACTTACTGCAGTCTTCCTCTGAGAACAGCAGGGTGGACTGGTATGCACAGACTAAGTTGGGGCTCACACGCACTTTATCAGAGGAGAACGTCTATGAAGACATTGTAGGTAAGAGGCCCACGTGCAGTGTGTGGGGATGAGTTTGTGAGAAAGGGGAGAGAGTGCTTGAAGCGCACACACACACACACACACACACACCCAGAGTCTTGAAGACGTGTACGCAGATGAATGAGAGAGCCGGGAAGGGTGTGGGAGGGGGACCCACGAGGGACATGTGAGAGCATGGGGCCAGAAGGGGAGTGGAAAGGCTGCTGATGAACAGCCGCGGGGGCAGCATGATGCAGCGGGACACGCTGGAGACATGGAGTCTCGGTGGCTGTGATTGAATCTCGACTCTGCTCTATTAGCTGTATGATAACGAGCTGGGGACTGAACTTCGCTGAACTTCAATTCTCTCATCTGTATAATAAGGATGATGACAGCTACCTGGTAGGGTGGGGGATGGGAGAGAATGGGATGTAAAGTATCTCATGTGTCACAGATGCTCAGTAAAGTGTAAGTATTACTGAATGAAGGAAAACTCGGGCCACCACCCTCTCCCGGAATCTGTAGGAGTGTGGCTGGCAGTAACAGGGCATCAAAATTCAAACTCAAATGAATGTCTACTATTAAAACATAATGTTGGCCTTAATTCTTTTAAATTCTAAAGTGGAGCTCAGATTCACAGAGTTTGTTTGCATTTAAATTAGTGAGTTAAATACTCTGTAGGGAACATCACAGTTTCACTGAAGTGTGAACTCAGCCCAGCATCTGCTTGTTGGGGTCGAAGGTGGTGAGTCGGGGAAGAAAGGAGCTGGTAAGAAGGAGAAACCCATATGCGACCACATGCAAGGGGCAGGTAGGGCATATACACACATGCGTATGTGCATGTAATCACCAATACCAGAGAAAAAACTCCATGGTGGGAGGAAACAGACCTGAAGAAGGGCGCTTATTTAGCTGAGCTATGAATTTCACCATAGATGATCTGAATTATAGTATCCAGGTTGTGGAGATGGGTTGCTGCCAAAGTAGTAGGCTTCCCAAGTCCGAAGTGGGTATGAGATCTGGTCTTCAGTGTGTACCTGACAGGGAAGCTCTCAGAGACAGAGAACAGAAGACCCCGCTGAAATAACAAGGGAGTTTGTTGGCTTATATGACCAGAACTGGCCTGTTCTCCCCGTTTCTTATCTCTTGGGTTGGCTCCATGCCCAGCAGGTTTCCCATGATCTCCATGACGGCTGCCATCAGCTCCCTGGGATCTGTACCTTTTGGTTGGGAAGGAGAGCCCGTGTCCTGTACCCAACAAAAATCCTGGGGTTCACTGTGACTCTGACTCTGACAAGACCAGTTTAGGTCCCTTGTTCACCTTCATAGCCCAGGAGTGCCATACCTTGATTGGCGTAAGCTTGGGATAGGAGCCCTTCCCTGAACTGGACACTGAGGCAGGGACTGGGGATACTCAGATTGGCTAAAGCACTGCAACTCAGAATGGAGTTAACTCTGTACATCTAAGAATGAGGACATGGGAAGTTACCCCAGTAAAAATCAGGGTCCAAGAGGAAGGGGATGAATGGATAGCAAGACATCAGACATCCCCACAAGGAGAGACCAAGATGTTGGGTAGATATCTGATAAGGAAAACTTCCTTAATGTTCCCAGTTCCTGACTTGTTTCCTCTGACCACAGATCCGCCAATGAAGGAAAACCCTTACGAGGACGTTGACTTACATGGTCGCTGCCTGGGGAAGAAATGTGTCTTGACCTTTCCTGGTTCTCCCACTTCTTCCATTCCTGACACACCCTCCAAGGTATGAGTCCCCAGGGGAGCAGTGTGGGGAGAGGGGTCCCCAGCACGATGGCCCTGAGCAGCCTGGAGTTCTGGGTTACGCTGGAATGCCAGGCCACCCTCACTGCTGGGCTCCTGGATGTGCATATCAGCTGCCTGCCTGCTCTTCTGCCTCTAGTTTTCCTGGAACCCCTCTGCTCAACCAAGCATCCTAAAATAATATTTTAGCTTCTGGGTCAAACTGAGTAAATAAGATAGTACACCCATATTATACAACTATAAAGAAGAATGTCCTGACCTAAAACAAAGTCTAAAATATAAGACTGAAAGTTCTGGTGCAGAAACAGTACTTTTATAGCATGCTACCATTTGTGGGGTTTTAAATAGAAAAATACACATATATGCCAACTCATATATGTTTGTGTATGTAGAAGATTATCTTTGTACAGAAACCTAAGAATGAGTAAGTGGCTACATCTGTGGAGTTGAGTCAAGGTCAAGGTAGAAAACTGACATTTTTTTTTTTTTAAGATTTTATTTATTTATTTGAGAGAGAGAATGAGAGAGAGAGAGCATGAGAAGGGGAGGGCCAGAGGGAGAAGTAGACTCCCCGCTGAGCAGGGAACCCGATGTGGGACTCGATCCCGGGACTCCAGGATCATGACCTGAGCCGAAGGCAGTCGCTTAACCAACTGAGCCCCACCCAGGCGCCCCGAGGAAAACTGACATTTTTTACAGAATATCCTTTTGAACCTTTTGGAATTTTGTACTATGTACATAGAGATAATATAACTATAGTCATGTACATGATAATTTCAACGCTTTGCCTACAAGTCTTGAGTTCATATTCCTTAGCTTGGCATTAAATAATCCTTCATAACTGATCCCTGGGCACCCATTACTATGGAATTTCCTACATTTCCTACATTCAAAACTCCCCTCCAGCAAGAGCCAATTAATTGCCCCTCTCATATTAGAGGCCCAGGATTGGCAAACGTTTCCTCTAAAGGACCAGAAAGTAACTAGAGAATCTCTGTTCTAACGACTCAGTGCTGCCATCGTACTGCAAAGCAGCCATAGACAATGTGAGACAATATGCAAACCAATGAATGTGCCGTGTATCAATAAAACTTTATTTATGGACACCAAAATTTGAATTTTGTGTAATTTTCACATCATGAAATATTACTTATTTTCTAATCATTTGAAAATGTTTTAAAGATTTTGTTTATTTGAGAGAGAGAGAGTATGAGCAGGGCGGAGGGATAGAGGAAGAGGGACAAGCAGACTCCCCGCTGAGCAGGGAGCTCGACATGGGGTTCGATCCCAGGAGCCTGGGATCATGACCTGAGCCGAAGGCAGATGCTTAACCAACTGAGCCACTCAGGCGTCCCTCCAACCATTTAAAAATGTAAAAACTGTTCTTAGGTCGTGGCCTGTATAGAAACAGATGGTGGGCCAGATACGGCCCACAGGTTGTATTTTGCCCACCCCTGTGCTAGGTCATTTCTACGTCTGCCCTTGGTTCTTGCCTTTCTCTCCCCATCCTTTAGCACCCAGATCAATCACTTCAGGAAGCTTCTAGGCTGTTCCAGCCCCTGGAACTTCTTCCTCTCTTACTCAGTGGGCCGAAGTGTTCATTTTATACCAAATTGTATATACCACATTGTGATATCTCTTACTTTGATGATTTGAAATCTGATTTAAGTCATAGAATGTATCTTAAAAACATCTCCCCAGCTACATTATGAATTCCTCAAGTTCCTCAATAATATGTTTCTTTGTGTCCCCTATACATAGTTGTTATACAATGTATAGTTGTTCAAGAAATTAAGTAAAGGAAGGCCAAATCCAGGCTGCAAGTATCAGTTTAAATCCCACTGCAAGGATCTATTTCCAGCCTAAGAAAGGAAGCCACGTTCCCCTCTGGGCCCCAGGTGAGGACAGCATTTGCTGGCGCGTGGAGGGTCTGCGCAAGAGGCATGCCTTTTGTGCTCAGTGGTCACACACAGAGTCTTTCTGCCACCAGTCTTCCTGAAGAGAGTTGAAGGTAGAATCCATCATGAAGGGTGGATCCCACCTAACCAAACCAATTCCTGTCATTCTTGCCAAAGCCAGTTAACTGCTATTTTGCTCTTCCTATGGAAGTGTTCTCATGAATAATCCAGCACAACAGATCATTAGCAGACAGTTCCTACTTGCCTCTGAAATGTGTTTTCATTGGCTACAGATGCCTTCAACATTCAGGAAATCCTTCATTTCCCATAGTGGATCAGCTTGGCTTAACAGAAGGAAGGCTGTCACAACTCGGTCTGCCCCTTTGCGTCCTACCTGGCTCTCCCCTGCTCTCCCCTTCGTGCTGGGAAGGCACTGCTCGCCTCTTAGGAACAATGAGCAACATCTGCCCACAGCAGCTGTGCGCTCCGAGCTGGGTGCTCCTCCCTAAGGCCAAGAACAGGGACTTAACAGCCCTTTTCTTCCCCTTCCTGCCAAGCTAGAGCAAATCCCGGTCCTCTGTCACCAGAACAGCTAACCACAGTAGGTAACCACGTCAAGAAGAGCTTGAGGTCCAGATGCAGCGATCCTGCAGAAGGACAATCCGGTTGCCCAGGGTGCATGTCCGATTGCCACCGATACATGCAGGCTGCTTTCAGCCCTTCATAAGTCATCAGCAGGACGCGGTGTCCACGCTCGTTCCTCTGCTCTCCCACGTCTGGGTGTCTGGTTGGTGCCCCCATTCTGGGGGACAGCTGCAGACTTCACCACTTCCTCTGTTTAGCTCATCAAATATTCATGGAGCGTCTGCCGCATCTGGGCTACATCTGGGACCTTAGACTTTACCGAAGCAGTCCCTCTGTGGCGACCTCCTCTATCGGCCTCCAAAAGATCCTATGACATCTTTTGGGATTTTCATTTAATAAGATCGTGCGCAGTCCCAGTACAGAGGTCAGGGTCAGCTGGACAGACAGAAAGGAGCAGTTGTGCAGTTGGGGGCAGATGCTAATGCTTACCGCCGCACAATGCAAGCTCCTGAGAAGGGGCCATTTTCTTTCCTTGCTTTGTGTTACCCACCATTCCCACACAATAGCACAGTAAATGTGGTAGGAACTAATTTTTATAATAAAGGAAATCTAGGCTAACACGAGACTTTTTTTTTAAGTGGGTTCCACGCCCAGCATAGAGCCCAATGTGGGGCTTGAACTCACGACACTGAGATCAAGACCTGAGCTGAGATCAAGAGTCAGACACTTAACCGACTGAGCCACCCAGGCACCCTGAGGCATTTTCTTTCTTATGTACTGACATGGAAGACATTAGGGAACAAAACGTATCACTAACTAGCATTCTCTGGTTGCCTGGAGAGCCCACCCACACCATCTCCCACCAAAAAATCGTACATCACTTAGCCGTAGCTACAGAGAGGCAGTTATCTGGTCAAGTGTGCAAGTTCTAGAGTCTTGACTGCCTGCATTCAGAACTTGCCTAGACCACTTGCTAACTGTGTGGCCAGGCAACTGATCTCATCTACACGTGTCAGCTTTGTCGTTGATAAAATAGAAACAATTATAGTACTCGCCTCTTAGGGGTCTTCTGAATATTAATTCATATTTGTAGGGACTTCTGGGTGGCTCAGTTGGTTAAGTGTCTGCCTTTGGCTCAGGGCATGATCCCTGGGTCCTGGGATCGAGCCCCACGTCAGGCTCCCTGCTCAGCGGGGAGTCTGCTTCTCCCCCTCCCAGTGCTTATGCTTTCTCTCTCAAATAAATAAATAAAATCTTAAAAAAATAATTCATACTTATAAACCACTTAGTCTAGTACCTGCAACATAAGTACTATTTCTGTGCGTTTGGTAAATATAGAGAATTAGGCTTTTCATTGTATGTTCTTTTTAAAAATAACCTTATTTCATCTTATCACAGCATTCTCATCACAAAAGGTGTTTTAGGGGTGCCTGGGTGGCTCAGTTGGTTAAGCATCTGCCTTCAGCTCAGGTCATGATCCCGGAGTCCCAGGATCGAGCCCCATGTCCAGCTTTCTGCTCAGTGGAGAGTCTGCTTCTCCCTCTGACACCCCCTTCTCATGCTCACTCTC
Organism: Phoca vitulina; assembly: GCF_004348235.1. Taxonomy (NCBI): domain Eukaryota; kingdom Metazoa; phylum Chordata; class Mammalia; order Carnivora; family Phocidae; genus Phoca; species Phoca vitulina. The sequence continues at coordinate 7,052,185 of NW_022589707.1, forward strand.
TCTGTCTCAAATAAATAAACAAAATCTTTTAAAAAAGTTTTTTTCAATACTGAAAAGTGTAATGAAGAATTTAAAACTCATCCAAAATTGGGGATTTTTTTTTTCTATAATGAATTGCTAGTGTGCATGTGTGTGTGTGTGTGTACATAAAAAAGACTTTTGGGGCGCCTGGGTGGCTCAGTCATTAAGCATCTGCCTTCAGCTCAGGTCATGATCCCATAGTCCTGGGATCGAGCCCCGCATCGGGCTCCCTGCTCGGCGGGAGGCCTGCTTCTCCCTCTCCCACTCCCCCTGCTTGTGTTCCATCTCTTGCTGTGTCTCTCTCTGTCAAATAAATAAAATCTTTAAAAAAAAAAAAATCTTTAAAAAAAAAAAAGACTTGGGATGATATATATATACTTTTGCTAGTCTTTTATATTTATCCTGAGTATTTCCCCACATCATTAATTTCTTTTTAAAAACAATTTTTATTGTCTGTATGGTATTTCATTGTTTAAATGTAATGTTTTTCTTTACATTAGTATAATGTCCCAATTGTTGAAATGTGCATGTATGCCTTCTTATGTATTTCTATGTGTGTTTATGGAAATATGTGTACCTGTGGACGTATATGAAAAATGTGTGTATGCTTGTGAGAATGACACCTGAGTCCTTGGAGGAGGCCTCTATAAAAGAGAGTAGGGGGGCGCCTGGGTGGCTCAGTCGTTGGGCGTCTGCCTTCGGCTCAGGTCGTGATCCCAGGGTCCTAGGATCGAGCCCCGCATTGGGCTCCCTTCTCTGCGGGAAGCCTGCTTCTCCCTCTCCCACTCCCCCTGCTTGTGTTCCTGCTCTCACTCTCTCTCTCTCTGTCAAATAAATAAATAAAATCTTAAAAAAAAAAAAAAGAGTAGGAATGAGGTTGAGAGAGGTAAGGAAGAGATGAGATATTTTGTGTCAAGGACCCTAAGCTTTGCGCAGTGGCAGTATCGTAGCCAATGAGGTTTATCCGAGGCGCGATTATTGCTAATTGTGTCAAGGACCTTTTAGTCTCCTTACATCACTGTTTCCTGAGGCAATAAGACAGGGACAATGCAGGACAGGAAGGAGTTAAGCCATCAGCCACCATTCTCAGACGAGAAGGGTGAGTGAACCCTGGCTTAAGTCCAGGTCAGCTCCCTCTAGGGAGGCACGTAGTTTCCCTCTCCTCCCCGCCAGGAAGCCCCCTGGCCAGGGCCCATCCCACTCGGTTCCCTGAAAGAACTCATGAAGTTTCAACAGAGAGTTCTTGTCTGCTTTTCTTTCTTGGACACCACAGATCTTTTGCTGGGTCCGTCGTGAATCCAATATTTATCAGATTAGGGAGACTCTATTTGCCTCTGCAACAAAGTTAGGCCCCTTCCTAGAGGTTGTTCCACAGAGACACAATGGGAATGGGCATATATTATCATCATGAGGCTTTCTGATCAAAAGCTGGACTCCTCTCTGGGCCACAACCTGACATAATCATCCCTAGGGTCCTATAGTATCTTTCCTTGTAATACTATGTTCAGGTTTGGCAAACTACTGCTGGGTGACTGGTTGTGTAAATAAAGTTTTTCTGGAACATGGCCACGCTCATTCACGTACATATTGTGTATGGCCACCTTTGCAATGCAGTGGCGGAGTTGAGTAGTTATGACAAAGCCTAAAATATTTACCGTCTGGCCTTTCAGAAAAAGCTGGCTGCCCCCTGCTAAATCTAAGAGTCACACCCTCACTTGCAAAGGCCTTGCACAGACAGTTCGATGCCATTGTTGCTGTATGATCTCCTCCATCTGTTTCGCTACACTCGCTCTGAGCCACGAGCACTCTCTCTGGTCTAATTTTTTTTTAAATATTTTATTTATTTATTTGTCAGAGAGTGAAAGGACACAAGCAGGGGGAACGGCAGGCAGAGGGAGAAGCAGGCTCCCCGTGGAGCAGGGAGCCGGATGCGGGACTCGATCCCAGCACCCTGGGATCACTACCAGAGCCAAAAGCAGACACTTAACCGACTGAGCCCCCAGGCGCCCCCTGGACTAATTTGCTCTTCCTCACTTCCATGCCTTTTCTCAGATTGTGCTGTCTACTTGAGAACGCTCTACCCCCAGAGCCCAGTAGGTCCTCTGTTACCAGTTAAGTAGCAACTGAAATTCCACCCCCTCATGAAAGCTCCCTGGACATTTGGGGGCTACCACCAGGACCCCGTTCTCTGGCAGTGTCACCACGGAGGGGATGCAGCCCACACAAACCCAGCCCCCACCAGGTCTCTGGACACCCTTTCGAGAGCTGTGTGCCATGTTTTGATATCTATCTGTTTTCTTTCTTCTCAGACCTTTTCATAGGTCAAATCTTTGAACAAACACTCTCACAACCTAAAAGTCTAATGAAAACAGATAACTGCTTTTTGCCAAGAATTTTGATAGGTGATTCTAATGCAGTGAAAGAATTGGGGCCATTCCTTGGATTTCACTGCAGATGGAATTTGGTCTATAAGAAAGATTGTCATTCTTCCTTCTTTTTGTGCTGGTTTAATTATTAAGATGCCCATAGTGAGCAAACCGTACTGGCTTTTTAAAATTTTTTTTAAGATTTTATTTATTTGTCAGAGAGAGAGAGCACAAGCAGGGGGAGAAGCAGGCTCCCGGCTGAGCAAGGCGCCCAATGTGGGACTCAATCCCAGGACCCTGGGATCGTGACCTGAGCCAAAGGCAGACACTCAGCCGACTGAGCCACCCAGGCGTCCCCATACTGGCTTTTTCTACTTAGGGCTTGTGGTGCTAAGCAATTGATTGCTCCCTGTAGACTCATGATACAAACATCAGAGCAGGCCACTTAGGAAGGCTAGGAGTCTTTATTCCCAGAAATCTTTAAAAAGAAAAGGTTCTGGAGTTATTGTTATATACTATTCGGAACTATACAAGAATTGAGAAATCAGTGGAACAGAATAAGACTATTCTATAAGAGTTTAAGATGTAATAGATGTGGCCTTGTAAACTGATAGCAAAAGGCTCATTTATTAAATGGAATAGGGATAACTTAGCTTGGGGGGAAAAATCACTTTAGACTAACATACAATAAAATAAATTACTGATGGATTAATGAATAAAATATGTTCAAAATAGACTAAGAAAATCCAAAAGAAAATGGAATTAAGTACGTATTAAACCTCTAAAAAGATGTAGATTTTCTAGAGAGATAAGATTAAATCAATCGCACAAGAAAAGATGAACAGATTTTCATATATAAAAATTTCACATGATCCAAAAAAAAAAAAAATACCATGGGGAAAACACACCTGCAGCAAAACTGACAAATAGTTCATATCTGTTCTATATAAAGAGATCATTCAAATTAATAAGAAAAACCCTGGGATTCCAAAAGGTAAGTGGGCAGAGAACATAAATAATATACTAAAGAGGGCGCCTGGGTGGCTCAGTCGGTTAAGCATCTGCCTTCAGCTCAGGTCATGATCCCAGAGTCCTGGGATCAAGTCCCGAGTCAGGTTCCCTGCTTGGCCAGGAGTCTGATTCTCCCTCTCCCTCTGCCCCTCACCCTGCTTGTGCTTTCTCTCAAATAAATAAATAAAATCTTAAAAAAATAATATGCTAAAGAAAAAAGCAGTTAGCATATTAAAGTATGAAAAAATGTCCATGTTATGAGAAAAACTTATATATATATATATATTTTTTTTAAGATTCCTACAGGTGGAATTGCTGGGTGAAAGGGTGTATGCGTTTGTAATTTTGTTGACACTGCTCCATGGCCTTCCATAGACCTGTACCAATTTCTAGTCCTACCAACATTGTATGAAAGTGTGAAAGGGACTATTTCCCTCCCTGTCACTAATCCAGTGAGTTCCACTAATCCAGCAAATTTATCTTTGCTAATCTTTGAGTGAAAAATGTCTCTTTGATGGAGTTTTAATTTTCTCTTATGAGTGAAGCTAAGAATCTTTTTCTATATCTACGCGTCATTGTATTTCTTTTTCTATAAATTTTCCATTCCTCTTTTTTTTTGTCTGTCTTCATTAATTTATAGTATGTATTAGAAAAATAAGTTCTATAAGTTGCAGGGTTTTGGGGGGTTTTTTTGTTGTTGTTCTTTTTTTTTTTTTTTTTAACCAGTTTTCTGTTTGCCTTTGATCTTAAAGTAGCTCATTTTTAGAAATTAAACACTGAGCCTTAGGGATTGAAACTCCTTGTACAAGAGGTACTCAGCTTATCAGCAGCAGGGTCAAAGCTCTGCTTAGGTTTTCTCCCTCCCAATACAGTGGGTCTTGGTTCTCAGAACACCTGATTTGTACAGATAAGGGACTGAGCCAGTGAATTCCCACTTGTCTAAAAAGAGAGACTGGATTGGGGGTGCCTGGGTGGCTCAGTCAGTTAAGCGTCTGCTTTTGGCTCAGGTCATGATCCCAGGGTCCTAGGATCGAGCCCCACGTCGGGCTGCCTGCTCAGTGGGGAGTCTGCTTCTCTCTCTCCCTCTGCCCCTCCACCCTGCTCATGCTCTCTCAATCACTCTCTCTCTCTCCCAAATAAATAAATAAAATCTTTAAAAAGAAAGAGGGAGAGAGACAGGATTGGATCTGCATCCTTTAGCAGAGACAAACTCAGCATACCCTGGGAAGAGAGACCAAGCTTTCCCTCCCGATCTCCTGGTCTGTATCACTGGCACCCCCAGCTATCTCCCCCTTAGGCCCTTTGTATTTACTCTTCTTTTCTCCTTTCCCCTCCCAGCAGTCATTGGCCAAACCTGCTTTTTTCCGGCAAAATTCAGAGAGGAGGAACTTCAAATTGCTGGACACCAGGAAGCTGAGTCGGGATGGATATGGGTCCCCTTCCAAAATCAGCCCCCCCTCCACCCCCAGCAGCCCTGATGACACTTTCTTTAACCTTGGAGACCCACAGAATGGCAGGAAGAAGAGAAAGATACCCAAGGTAAGGCTTGCAACAAGCTTCGTATGCAGATTTGCACTCCCCCTTCCCTGCAAAAGGAAGGCTGCAGAGGAGTCTGGGCAGAGAACAGAATCCTGGGCCTCTTCTACCTGCTTCATCACCGGGTAGACACCATGAGCCAGGGGCTGGGCTGTCTGGGCCTTTGTCATAATAATTCTTGTGGTGTAGCCTTCCCCTTAGCCATTCCTCTCCCAGCCTAACCTCTCACTATACTCGCGTGATCCCAGACCATGTTTCCAATGCCCGGCCTCAAAAGGCCAGTTCCTCCTCCTTCCTGGCCTCAAAAAGTAGAGCTCCATTCATCACACTGTGACTCACACTTCGGCCGACAGCAGCTGCAGAGGCGGTACCCTGTGGGGCCTTGCTCTGAGGCGGCACTTGTCAAAAATACATCTTTCCTGGCTCTTTTCAACCCGAAAGGTCAAACGTGCCCAGGGGCAGATGTGCATCCTAATGCGTCTGTTATTGATTGGATTCCCTTTTGCTGTGTTCCAGCCCTGCTGTGCTGGTCCCTCTTCAGTGGCCACTTTGGTACCAACTTCCGACGGGAACTTTTAGAGCAGGGATTCTTCATTTCAGAGTACATGGATGGATGGATGGGATTTAGGGGTCACGAAACCTGGAAAATTGTGTGACTTTGTGTGGAGCATTTTGGGGGATGGAGGCAAGAGGGGAATATTGTCTGTTAGGTTTCATCTGATTTCTCAAAGTGATGCATTGACCTGAAAGTCATGGGACGTTTACAAGCTGGTTCCTCCTAACAGTTTGGTTAGTCAGTATTTTGAGCTATAATTTCACCCGTACCACACCCGTCCCCAACTTTCTCATTCAAATGAAGTTAAGTCACCTTGCGCCTCAGAGTGCCTTCTGAAGAGTAAGGGCGGCTAGGGTCAGGTGGTTGAGAAAAGACCTGTAACCTGCAGCCTGGTCAGGGTTTTAGTTGGAACAGGAGAAAAGATGTCTTCCTTTGTTTTGCTGATGAAGGGCAGACAAAGGGGCTAGGACAGGAGCCATGGCTCCTCCCACTTCAGGCTCTCCAGGTTCGGCCTCGTCTGGCCTGGGGCCCAGGGTGTGGAGCGGGTTGCATATTGATTATTTGATGTTTGCTGAATGAGCTCCACTAACACATGGACCCCCGTCTCTCTCAGCACAGATTCACTCCCATGTCTCCCCTCGGCTGTCCTGCAAAGTCACTGTCCTGTGCCATCGTGGTAGCTGCTCCAGGGGCCCCCAAAGTGTGGCATCTCTAGCCACTCCCTTAACTCCCCTTCTGCTTGTTCTGGCACATTTCTAGGTATCTGTAATGTCAAAATCCTCAATTGTGGGGTAATTTAAAGTTGGCTGTTAACATCTATACTGCCAACCTCACCATCGTTTTAGCAAATTAAACAGGATGATCAGGTGAATTAGCTGTTGCGTTAAAAGAGCTTTAACACAATTCTAGGTTTGAGTACATGATTCTTTTTTTTTTTAAGATTTTATTTATTTATTTGAGAGAGAGAAAGCACGTGGGAAGAAGGGCAGAGGGAGAAGGAGAATCTCAAGCAGACTCCCTGCTGAGTGTAGAGCCCAGCATGGGGCTGGATCCCATGACCATGAGATCATGACCTGAGCTGAAATCAAGAATCGACACTTAGGGACACCTGGGTGGCTCAGTCGGTTAAGCGTTTGCCTTCGGCTCAGGTCGTGATCCCAGGGTTCTGAGATCAAGTCCCACATAGGGCTCCTTGCTCAGTGGGGAGCCTGCTTCTCTCTCTGGCTCTGCCCCTCCCCCTGCTTGTGCACTGGCTTGCTCTCTCTCTCTGTCAAAATAAATAAAATCTTTAAAAAAAAAAAAAAGAATCGACACTTAACCGCCTGAGCCATCCAGGTGCCCCCTAGTACAGAACACGTTTAAAACAACAAAACTTAACTCCTGTTAAAGTATAATTATGTGAGAGCATGTTTAAAGTTTTTCTCTCTGGGAAAAATCTTTTAAATAAAAAGGAACAGAGATTTATTGACTGAAGTGTACATGGCTTCCACTTATTCCATGACCTGATTTACAGTGAGAAGAACCTTCTCTGTCATGTCATTTTGTACTACTCACACAGCACTCATGAATTGTCTTGTATGATAGCTATGAATGCATCTTGGTCCTTGCAATTAGCTTATAAACTTCCTGAGAACGGATGCCATGCTCCATATATCTTTTTACCCCTCACAGCTTCTAGCAAAACCCCTTGTACATAAGGGATGCTTAGTGTTCATCCAACAAATTCACTATCAACAAATACTTGTTGAGTCCCTACCAGGTGCCAGGCACTGTCCCAGCCCATACAGGTACTCTTACAGCAACGAACAGAAGTGACAAAGATCCCCACCTGCATGGAGCTTACATTCTAGTGTTCACTATATTTTAATAAGTGGAAGGATGTTAACTGTATTGTAGCTGTCTTCTTTCTAGTTAATTTTGGATATTGGGTGAGAGGAGGCTGAATGGGTTTAAAAATCCTCCCCCCACCCCGCAAAAAAACCACAATTTGACCTAGTTAACTCATTTGTTTATTTATATATTTTTAAATTGTGGTAAATATATACAACATAAAAATTGCCATTTTAACCATTTTTAAGTGCACAGTTCAGTAGCATTAAGTACATTTACATTGTTATACAACCATCACCAGCATCCATCTATAAAACTCTTCATCTCCCTAAACGGAAACTCTGCACCCCGTTAAACCCTAACTCCCCATTCCGCCCTCCTCCCCAGCCTCTGGCAACCATCATTCTATTTTCTGTCTCTTTGAATTTGCCTATTCCAGGTACCTCATATAAATGAAATCATATAATACTTGTCTTTTTGTGACTGACTTATTTCTCTTAGCAGAACATTTATGCTTTAGTATGTGTCCAAATTCCCTTCCTTTTGAAGGCTAAATAATGTGCCACTGTATGTACGTACCACATTGTGCTTACCCATTCATCCTTTAATCGACATTTGGATGTTTTCACTTCCTGGCTATTGTGAATAATACCAGCATCTCATTTATGCATTGTCTTCTTCTGTGGGAATGGGGTTAGCATTAATACTCCAATGGTTAGGACGTGTGTAAAAAGAAAAGAGAGCCAGTTCAGGGCTATGAGCTCTCAAGGAAATGGCTGGTTTGTAAGAACAAATATAAATAACTGCTGCACGGGAGGGGTTTGGTGGTGAAGGCAGAGATCGTTCAGATAAGGCAAAGCCAGCACAGTGTTGGGGACGAGGAATTCACAAGGAGAGCTGGCAAGGCCAGGGCTGGGCCACCTGTCAGGACCCAGAGTGTGTGGGTGTCCAACGATATGGCAGGGCAGTGTCTTACCAGTTGCAGAGCAGGAGGACCAGGGCCCAGGCCCACCACAAGGAGACGTGGAGGATGAGCCACCTTCCTCCACTGGCGGTCCGGCGCTCTGGCTTGTGGGGAGGAGCTGGTGAGCTACTTCAGGGAGTGGGACAGAGAAGTGGAGGGCAGAGGCAGGGAGTGGCACCAGCTAACCCACCGCACCCGCCTGCGTGCCCATCACCCAGTTTACTATAACACATCCTCTCTCCAGTTCTTCCAATGCCAAAAAGAATATAAAACTTTTTAAGGCAGCTTTCAAACACAGCTCCCCTTTATTTTTTTTATTTTTTTAAAGATTTTATTTATTTATTTGACAGAGAGAGATAGTGAAAGAGGGAACACAAGCAGGGGGAGTGGGAGAGGGAGAAGCAGGCTCCCCGCTGAGCAGGGAGCTGGATGCGTGGCTCGAACCCAGGACCCTGGGATCACGAACTGAGCCGAAGGCAGATGCCCAATGACTGAGCCACCCAGGCGCCCCCCACTGTTTTTTTAAGATTTTATTTAAACACAGCTCTCCTTTAAAATCACCTGTTGGGGGGCTCACTAGGAGGAGCATGTGGCTCTTGATCTCGGGGTCATGGTTTTGAGCCTCACGTTGGGTGTAGAAATTACTAAAGAAAATAAACTTTAATTAATTAATTAATTAAATTAAAATCATTGGCTTGCCTTGACTATGCATGGGTAGACTTCCCTTTCTCGCAATCAGGTGGGGCCCAGGGAGCTTCCACTCTTGAAATTTGCAGGCGGTGCTGTAAGGCCTGGTGGGTAGTGACCCGGGGTTTCGGTGGGAAGTGACCGGGGTTTCCGTGGCCAGATGGGTCTGCTAGAGTCAGTGTGGAAAATGTCCTGCTGAGTAGTGGTGTCTGCTGAGCAGTAGGAGAGATCACCAAAGGCCTCCATGAGTGTGGATGAGCGCTCCCCTGCAAGAAGGGGGGTGTGCTGCGTCTGCTGGGTGCAGGGCACCACCATGCAGCCCCAACCTAGAACTCGAAATCCACCGTAATCCCTGCCCCCTTGCCGCCCAGTGCCGCTCAGACGGTCTTTGGCACGGTTCCTACAAAAGGGGCCCTGCCTGGGAGGCTTTTTATTTTTGCTGTCTCTTCCTTTTCTGGTTTTTTTTTTTTTCCCCAGGGTGGGGAGGCAAAGGCTGTCCCCAAGCCACAGTGACATGGAGGCATCGAAGGGGGAGCAGCCATCACACAATTAGCCAATGAAATTGTCTCCCTGTGTCCCGGCTGCCTGCGTTAGTGTATTTAGACATCACCCGTTCACACATCAGTGAGGCTGGCAGCCTCCTTTAGTGTTCTTGAAAGTCATGTTCCTGTCTGGTAGAAAAGAGTAGTTGAAAGATGCCAGTGGACCAGTGGGAACCGGCTCCTCCCTCCTTCCCCGGGCCTTCGATCGTCCCAGAAGAGAACGAGCAGTAGAGGAATCCCAGCTGCTAACACTGCCTTTTCTTCTCCCTGCGTCTGGCAGCTGGTGTTGCGAATCAATGCCATTTATGAGGCCCGGAGAGGGAAGAAACGCGTGAAGAGGCTCTCCCAGTCCACGGAGAGCGGCTCGGGAAAAGGTACCGTCCACCGTCCCACCTCCCCCACCTATGTGAAAACAAGAGTCTTCCTAAAAGAGGCTTCCTGTTGTTTGGGGTTGGCTCACCAGAGAGGAGAACAAGGTGGTGCTTTGTAAATACCTCCTGTTGTCCTTGGGACCGCGGGACAGCGAAGAGCCAGGAATGAGCTCAGCCTGGTGGTGCATCCTCTGGTCCTGTTTCACTGTCCGTCAGGCCAGCCCAGCGCTGTGGGCTCTGGCTCACCCTGGGAGCTGCCTTCTTTGCTTCCCATGCATACAAGGAGCGGTCTCTGCTGTATTACCGGATATAGGTACCATCTGAACTAGAGCCACATTAATTTGGAAATTATATTTAGTTGGACGAAGACCTAGTTTGTCCATTACATTTAAATCACCAGAAAGAAAATAGACCCTCTGAAGTAGAAATCTTGGATTTGTGTCACTTCGTACAAAAAGTTTTCTTATTAGGGGACGCCTGGGTGGCTCAGTCGGTTAAGCGGCTGCCTTCGGCCCAGATCATGATCCCAGGGTCCTGGGATCGAGTCCCACATCGGGCTCCTTGCTCAGCAGGGAGCCTGCTTCTCCCTCTCTTTCCCTCTGCTTGTGCTCTCTCTGTCAAATAAATAAAAATCTTTAAAAAAAAAAAATATTAAAAAAAAAGATTTCTTATTAGAAAAACTCACATGAGCAACTTTCCTCCTATTGCCATTTTTAATTTGTTGTTTGTTTGTTTTTCTGTCTAGTGACAGATGAGAACAGTGAGTCTGACAGTGACACGGAAGAGAAGCTGAAAGGTGAGAAGACCAGCTGCCGTGCACGGCACAGGCAGGGGCTGGGGAGCTACCAAGATGGCCCTTCCTGCTTAATGTAAGGGACGGGACAGAGCGTCCTTGCACGAGCTTGTTGGGCAAGGCGTGAACGTCTGAGGGGATGGGGGACCCACGGGATGCGTGGGGGCCGGTCAGTCCTGAGCATGACCGGCATGGGCCTGTTCGGTCACTGAGTCTGTGGCTGTAGAGATGCAGGGTGGCTACGTCTACAGTGGCCCCGTTGCCGTGCCTTTCCGTTATAGGTGTTTTCCACCCCTGGGATGTATAGCGCAGCTGGTCTGGGGTTCCAGACACCTGGGCTCTTGTCCCACTCCTGTGAAAATTGCTATAGGACCAGAAGGAAATCACTTAAGATCTCAGGGCCTCTAATTCCTCATCTGTCAAATGAAGTCACTGAAATAATTGGTCTCTGTAGATCTAAATTCGGTGACTTTGGTCTAGGCTTTAGTGAGTTTTCCACAATTTCTCAGACCCCAGGGGGAAGCCCAGGAAAGCCATAGTCCAGGCCTGCTGAGTGAGGTGATGGAGAGCCGTGCGGTCAGCGGCCCTGCCTCATTCATCTCTCATACCCCGTGCTCCCTGGCCCACCTCTAGGATGAAACAAGCCCGTTTCCATCACAGACAACAGCGGCAGGAGGGAAGGCGGGCGGGAGCTCCTGAGTTAGTCATGGCTCTGCCCAGTCTGTCACGCAGATGATGACAAAGTTTCCCGCTCGCAAAGCTCTGTGGTCTGGATTTTGTCACATCCCACAAACTGAAAGATGGAGGGAATGTGTGAGGGGAGGAGTCAGTGTCTCCACCCCATCTGACAGAGCGACACAAGGATGACTCAAGCCACTGTCCCCAGTCCACCCAGCCAGCCCATGGCAGAGCAAAGCCCCGCGTTCCAGGCTTCTGCACCCCTATTAGCCTGGCGGCCCATCCAGTGTTGTTCCCCCCAAGTTTGGCAAGAACCCCAAACAAAGAGTTTTGTACTCACTTGTTAAAGGTGGGAACACTTGTAGGATCAGAAGGAGTACTCTGAGCCGGGAACCACACAAGCTGTCACAGCTCTGTGCGGTTCCACGTCAGAAGGAGAGACGCCCAGGCGCTCACTCGCCCTCTCTCCCCAGCTCACAGCCAGCGCCTGGTCAATGTGAAGTCCCGCCTGAAGCACGCTCCCAGATACCCGTGCCTTGACCGGGAGCTCATGGAGTACCAGCAGAGGCAGCTGTTCGAGTACTTCGTGGTCGTGTCCCTGCACAAGAAGCAGGCCGGGGCTGCATATGTGCCAGAACTCACCCAGCAGTTCCCTCTCAAGGTACAGGGCGGCCCGGCCTTGGCGGCCTGCGAGGGGGACTGTAGCACTCGTGCCCACATCCTGTTGGGACTTGCGGTTTCTGGGAGGTGCAGGGGTCTGAGGAACACTCAGTGTCTAGAATCTTGAACCATGAGTCCCCATTTGGGTATAGCAAATGAAAAAAGCTGCCGCTGGAGAATTTGGGAGGTCCCAGGTGGTGAGGGATTTGAAGACTCAAAGTACAGACAAAAACACTTACTCACTTCCTGTGCTGACTATGCCATCCTCTTCATCCTCCCCGTCTCCTTATCCAGCCACATCTCTTTCCAAGCTGTCCTAGAAGCATCTTTCCCATCAGCCACACAGCTCTCCCCAGGGAGCTGTGTTTGTGTCCATGCCAAGCATCTGTACGTGCACCACGTACCCCTGGATGTGTGCACGAGATTTCTGTTCTGTTCTAACATGGTTCATGAAATGGCCCTCAGAAAGCCTAAAATGGCATGACCAATAATGTATAAATTTATGCATTCTTAGGCTTTGATGCCAGTATTAAAGAGGCTCTCTTCAGTCCAACCAGAATTTACTGAGACCCTATTACATTCAAGCTGTTTTCTGCTTGGCCCCATCATTACAAAGATGAGCAAAATGTGTTTCCTGTCCTCAAGAAGCCCATACTCTGACAGGAAGGCAAAAGATAAGCATACAAAGACTCATGAGGTAGAATGCGACACTATGCACAGTTCATACAATGAAGGTGCTCGGAGGCGGGGGGGGGAGAGGGTGTACCGTCCTGGTCCCCTCAGGGGCCTCCCTTTGCTGCCACCACCCACACATAATCCCAGTATCTGTGGAGGCCTGGGTCTCCTCCTGTCCTGGGCCAGCTTCTTTCTGTCCTGCCCACGGTGGTCCAGTGCAGCAATCAAGTCCTGTCCTTGGAATTTAGGATAGAAACTGTATAATTGAAGTAAGCCATGGGCACTAGCCCTCCTAACTGGCTCTATTCACCTTCCTTTAGCTGACCTCCAAGGATGATCCCCTGAAAACCCCAATACTATAGGTATGCCCACATTTATTTATTTATTTGTTTCTAAAATATTTTATTTATTTATTTATTTGAGAGAGAAGGGGGGGGTACAGAGGGAGAAGGGGAGAGAGAATCTCAAGCAGACTCTGCTGAAAGCAGAGCGCAACGCAAGGCTCGCTCTCACAACCCTGAGATCGTGACCTGAGCTGAAATCAAGAGTTGGACTCTTAACCGACTGAGCCACCCAGGCGCCCCGTAGGTATGCCCACGTTTAGTTGAGGCCCACACGGAGAGAGCACCAAGGCACGAAGGACTGTTTTTATCCTGTTTACTTCCCTCGGGGCCTAGCACAATGTTGTACACATGGCAATATTTAATCAATGTTTCAGGAACAAAAGCATAAATTCATGAATGAATGAATGAATCACCATAACTATTGAATGCTTGTAGTTTCCAACCTGGAATCCCCAGGCTCTTAGACATCCACATTAAAACTTCTTTGAGCGGAAACTTATATAGTCATTATTGGAAAGGGGACCAATCTGGAAATGTATCAAGAAAAAGTTACCTATAATCCCACTCCACAGAGATAATCGATGTTAGCATTTTATTATGTTTTCTCCCAGACTTTTCTCATAGTGTAATTTTCTGACAAAACTGGTGTTACACACTGTATAATTTTTGCATCATGTTTTGTAAACGTATCATTATTTAGAAACATATTTAATATAAATTCTAAAGCTTTTTTTTTTTAATTACATAAACTGTTATGTGGGTATGCCCTAATCTGTTTAACCAGTCTCTTTCTGTTGGAAATGTATCTTGTTGCCAGTGTTTCTTTAGATATATATTTTAAATGTTATGTGATCATTCTGTACATGCATTTTTTGCAGATCAGGCTATTTTATATCTTCTTGCCTTTGCTCTCTTTCTCTGTCAGAATTACCTTTTCCTCCTTTCTCTTTCTCATGAGTTTTATCCCCCATTTCTATAGTCACCTTGACCAAGACTTACCCTCCATATTTGCACACTAGAGATCATGCCTGCCATGTTCCACTAAAATGCTCAATATCATGTAATTATCTTTATGACAATTCATGGAGACTGGGAAGTTTTCCAGACATTTATGATTGCTTGTATTTGTGAGAGACATCTCCATGTCTCACTTCCTGTAAATGAGTGTATGTGCATATAAGAGCACATATGTGCCCATATGGGTTGATAACTCCTATGTTGATGACAGCATGTATAGGCACATGTGTGTTCACACGTATTTGTGTGTATTGTGCATGTGATCCGAGGGCGGGTATATCCAAATGGATGGGCCATGTCAAAAAGTGCTAGAACTTGCCTCCCTACAAGGCCTACTCTGCAGTTCTCTAATGGTTTCCACTGTGGAGAAATGTCCCTGTTCTTTCCTTTTGTATTCTTTATAGTTGATGGCCCTTCCCTCGGTGGTGATTAATGACCCCTTCCAACAACTACACCCAGCTGGTATTTGCTTCTCTGTGAGACTGTCCAAGGGTAGTCAAAATTATTGCTTTGGCAACAGTCTGAGCTAGTGAATTATCAACTCAAAAACTGCTCCAGGACCAGCTGGAATCTTCTGGGTCATGGAGGGAAGAGAGTATCATTATATAGAAAAGAGACAGTGACTACTGATTCTGAAGGAGGAAAACCAAAAGACAGTTACTAATTGGCTTTAAGTCTATAAATGGTGGCTGTGTTTCATTCATTGATAGTTGTCTCAACCATTAATATTAATAGCAGCTTTAATTTTATTTGCTGTAGCCTAAGGGAAAACATACTAGAAGTAGGTTTTAAAATTGAAAAAAAATCAGCCCAGTGCTGTATTCCTTTGGATACTCTCTTTAGAGACCTCCCCTCTCTGACATTTGGTGTCCTGGGGAAGGCTTCTAGATCCTCTGGGAAGCATTCAACAGTGTTGGTGGTCTGCAGACTTCAGAAGCTGTCTGCAAAGCTGGTTTGAGGTGGAGGTCAATGGCAAGCTCTGAGAGACAAGATAAGAAATTGGTGGAAAATATTACAGAAAGAATTTAGGTTAGACATTACAGTTTTCTAACTTCAGAAATTCAGACTCCAAATATTTGGTACATCAAATTACTGAAGGTAACTTGAGCATAATGTTTTTCTTTAACTCTTTATAAAGAAAAGTTAACAAGTATAAATGTGTCAATAACAACAACAGAAGCCAGCCATTCTTCCCAACACTTTAGAAGTACAAATTTATAAACAAATATGCTAATTACTGATTATTCCTTTTTGTTTCCTAAACTTGAACCAATAGTGCTTCATTTTTAACATGGCACAAAAATATATAACATAGGGGCGCCTGGGGGGCTCAGTCATTAAGCATCTGCCTTCAGCTCAGGTCAGGATGCCAGGGTCCTGGGATCAAGCCCTGCCTCGGGCTCCCTGCTCAGTGGGAAGCCTGCTTCTCCCTCTCCCACTCCCCCTGCTTGTGTTCCCTCTCTCACTGTGTCTCTCTCTGTCAAGTAAATAAATAAAATCTTAAAAAAATATATATATATATATACACACACACACACATACACACACACACACACACACACACACAACATAAAATTCACCCTCCCAACATTTCCAAGTATATAGAACAGTGTTGTCAACCGCACGCACATTATTGTTCAGTAGATCCGCAGAATGGGGCGCAAAGCACAGACTCCTGTTCATACACAAATAAGTAAACACACGCCTTTAAATACAATCTTTAATCAGACTTTAAAGATTGTATGTATTTATTTGAGAAAGAAGAGCAAGAGAGAGAGAGAGAGATTGAGTGAGCAAGCATGAGCGGGGGAGGAATAGAGGAAGAGGGAGAAGCAGACTCTCTGCTGAACAGGAAGCCCAATGCGGGGCTCAATCCTGGGACTCCGGGATCATGACCTGAGCCGAAGGCAGATGCTTAACCACCTGACCCACCCAGGCACCCCTGTTCTGTTTTTTTAACAAGAGGATATTCATTCAGTCTATGATGTCAAATAAATCAGAGAGAGAGAGACTAAAGATTAAGATTCCTAGCTAGAGGGGCACCTGCATGGCTCAGTCAGTTGAGCATCCAACTCTTGATTTCAGGTCAGGTCATGATCTCAGGGTCGTGGGATCAAGTCCCCCTTCAAGCTACACAGTCAGTGCAGAGTCTTCTTGTCCCTCTCCCTCTGCTCCTCCCCACTGCAATCTCTCTCTCAGTAAAAGTTAAAAAAAAAACAAACAAACAAGAAAAACCATCCCTAGCTAGATTCCACACTAATTACGTGCCCATGGACATATCACTTAACATGTCAGGGCTATTTCCTTATCTCTAAAATAAGAATGTGACACTGGATGATGTCTCATTTCCTTTCAGTTCTGACATTCAAGGACAATGAAATTAATTGAAGTTTACTGTATAATGTAATTTAACTGGATGTATTCACTAAGAAATGTTACAAAATGTCTTTGCCTGGATCGAGGAAGGGCAGCTTTCAGGGGCCCAGAGGTTGGAAGACCAGATTCAAGGCTCTGCCTTGCAGATTCAGAGTCTCCTATTTGGAGGGGATTGGTTTGACACTTTTTCCTTATTGGTTAAAATAGTTATAGTCCAGGGGCACCTGGGTGGCTCAGTCGGTTAATCGTCTGCCTTCAGCTCAGGTCAGAGCCCATAATCCTGGGATTAAGTCCCGTGTCGGGCTCCCTGTTCAGTGGGGAGCCTGCTTCTCCCTCTCTCTCTGCCACTTTCCTTGCTTGTGCTCTCTCACGCTCTCTCTGTCAAATAAGTAAATAAAATCTTTTAAAAAATAATAAAAAATAAAATATAGTCTAAAAAAATATACAAAAAATAAAATAAATAAAACAGTTATATTCCAGAATGTTAGACATCAAGAATATTTCTCTAAAACACACTATTTTGTTTTCTCCTGACTTCTCCCATAAGACTAGAGTTGACAGTGCCCTGGGAAAAAAAGGCCCCAGCAGACTGAGCTACAGACCCTTCCTAGGTTAAGGTAGTGGTCTCACCTGTGGGCAGGTGGAAGATGTGGTCTTGCCAAGCGTCTGCCTTTCTCTCCCAAGCTGGGGTTCATTCCCCAACCTTCTCTCACCCTTCTCGCTGCAGTTGGAAAGGTCTTTCAAGTTCATGAGAGAGTCTGAGGACCAGCTGAAGGCTATCCCTCAGTTCTGTTTCCCTGATGCCAAGGACTGGACTCCTGTCCAGCAATTTACCAGGTATGTGCAGGCATCTCCCTTCCCCACCCCCAAAGGCTCGGCAAGAACCAGGGAGAGGTCAGAGAGGACAGACGCCATAATTCGGTTTTACTGCCAGCAATCCTGATGGGCCCCAGGCTAGAGACTTTCCCCACCGGTGTTTTAAAACTTCCCTGAAGATAAGAACCACCTGGCTAAATATGCAGATTCCCAGCCTCCCACTCAATCTGGGCATATGTTTGGTTCATAAGCCTCTGTGAAGGGCAAAAGTAATTCTTCGTCTAGGAGAAACTAGAGGAACATTGCCTGTCACCTTTCCTTGTCCGTGCTCTGGAATCATTAATAGCAGCCCATCTAGCTGTCAACTCAGATTGTGATAGCTTTACGTTTCTGCTTTAACCATGTTGTTACGTACCAGTATTTTTTTTATCAGATGTTTCAGCAATTGACCAAACTCAGGGGGCTGCATAGCCTGTGTTTGAGGCACACTGTGTTCCTCAAGGTTGGCTCAGCAGTCTCTCAGGGCAGTCCAAGCCTCGGGGGGCTCTGAAGAGACAGTTCTCAGGGAGGGTCACCCCAGGGGCAGTTTCAAGAGGGACACAGAACTGTCCCCCTCTTCGGCTGCTCCTTCACTGAGTCACATCCCTAGAACAGCGGATGCCCTCTCACCCTGGAGCTCACGGAGGGCCGTAGTCACAATCGATGCTCTGTAAGTGACTGCCGTTCTTTGGGCAACGGGGCGGTCAGGTGATCGAGCGCTGTGAGACCTCATCCTTTCAGGATGCAGTGACACTTTAGGTCTCCTTCTCCCTCACACAGACCCCAAAACTACAGGTGCAGAGAGTCCTCGCACAGAGATGGACAGGCAGGACAGGGAGCCGCCCTTTTTGACAGCCCCTCCAGAATGTCACCCGATTGCTCTCTAACCAGGTGTCTTTTGTTTTGTTTTGCTATGTAATGTACTTTTGTTTCCCCAACCGCAGTGAAACCTTCTCATTTGTCTTAACTGGAGAAGATGGGAGCAGACGGTTCGGTTACTGCCGAAGACTGCTGGTTAGTACAGTCTTCTGTTGGTCTGCCAGTGCTCTGGGCAGCCCTGCGCAGCACTGGGTCCTGGGGCTCCACTGTGTGCCATGAGAGAAGAGGCAGGAAGTGTGGCAGGTTCATCAGCGGAGTTAAAAACAGGGAAGATTTGGGGGTTCATCGAAATCTTACTGGTAGAAAGGAACAAGAACTCTGTCTCCCTTAGAAAGAAAATACTTCCTCCATTATTTTCCCTGCCAAATAAAAGACCTTTCTGTCCTTAAGCCAAATATTCTTTCTAATAAAACATGCGAAACAGACCCGGAGAGCTTATAGCGCACACATTCATAACAGTTGCTAAGGGCCAAAGAAGGATAGTTCTGTTGTTCATGCTACAGATCATTCAAGAATGTGTTCTTCAGAACAATCACCTTTAGAAGTGAGGATTGTATTCCAATGAAATGATCATGCTAACCCATTTTAGAGCTTGTCTTTTTGAGACCCATTCTTTTGAAAATCTTTAATAGAAGCAAATCATTTTCCACTCAGTGTATTTGAATCTTCGAAATAAGTTGATATAATTTAGAGTCAGGATAATGCACAGCACATAGTAGGTATTCAATAAATATTTGTTGAATTAATTAGTGAATAAAAAGCATAGATAACAATTTAAAAAGTGAAGTGGATAATAAGTTTTGGTAATGAAATTACTTTGACATATTGAGATTGATTTTCATTTTGGTTGGAAAATTACCTTAAAAGGCAGGTTCCAAAAAGGATGTTCAGAAATGATTTCTGGTTTGGAATTACCATTATAATAAACAACATTTGGTTTCAAGGTAACTCCTTAACAGGGACCACAGTGATTTCGGTAAACAAGTTAAGCCTCCTTACTTTACGGTTCCATAGGCCGTATTGAGCACCTACTGTGCGCACGACACCCTTGATTTGGTCCCTTCAGGAGACTATAAGTATATATACTGTGACCAGAAGTGCTTCCCACCTATAAAATGGGGAATTGGTAACTACTTACTTGGGTTTTCAAAAGCTGCAGTGGGGAAACATCTGGCACATGATAGGCACTTAAAAATGTTTGGGTTCTCTACTTTGAGATGGTAACACTCACGATTTCCTTGTTTCACACCAAAAGCCTGGTGGCAAAGGGAAGCGTCTCCCTGAAGTTTACTGCATCGTGAGCCGCCTGGGATGCTTCAGCCTCTTTTCAAAGGTGAGGCCTCAGAGGAGGGAGGAAGGGAAGGCAAGGCAGAGCCCGGGAGGACACAGGAAACACCTGGACTCCTGGTGCTTTTGTAATCATATCCCCACATAGTTTCCTTCCCACTTCCTCCCCCATCACCTCCTCTGTTCTCTTATCATTAGTACCCGCAGTGAGAGCCAGTGAAGGTCAGGGCCCAGAGAGAGGCGGTCAGGGAAGAGGCAAAGTAATTACAGAGGATGGAAGGGGCAGAGGATCTTCCCAGAATATTCCTTGTGTTTTACTTTCTTACTTCTAAGCATTGTCTTTTGTCATACTCGCTTTTGCATGACAAAGAGGCCACTTGGATGGATGGATGTGTAAGTATGTATATATGTGTGGTGTGTGTGAGATATTTATTATTGTAGTAGTGCTCTAAATGGATCAAAATCTTGGGGCGCCTGGGTGGCTCAGATGGTTAAGCGTCTGCCTTCGGCTCAGGTCATGACCTCAGGGTCCTGGGATCGAGCCCCGCATCGGGCTCCCTGCTTGGTGGGGAGCCTGCTTCTCCCTCTACCTCTACTGTTCCCCCTGCTTGTGCTCTCTCGCTCTCTCTGTCAAATAAATAAATAAAATCTTTAAAATAAATAAATGGATCAAAATTTAATACAATTTGGTCCTCTTTTTGGGAAGATGAGCCAGTGTATCAAGACCTAGGAATTGCCATACTGAATTGGCTCACCCACCCCACTATTCTGGGTGGGCAGAGGAGCTAATTGCTATTGTGTATGATGATAATCTCAAAAATTAGGTGTAATCCAACATTCATTTCCTACATTAACCAGACATGAGTATCTAATCCATAAAGTGATTTTAAATTCTCCTTGAGCATTTCTTTCTGAGCTTTCTTTCGGAGAATTGAAGTCCTATGTCTATTGTCCACGGATGGCAAACAGCACTTCCTAAAAGCGTTCCGAAACACGTCTGCCTCCTGGCCACCTTCCACTTACCCTCAGAGGAAGCCTGACCTATACTGATCTAGTGTAACCTCTTGCCTTGGTAGAACTTATACTTCTGGGCAAGTGTGTTAGAAATAAGAATGATATCGATGTATCTGTGTTCCTGCCTCCCCTCCGCTGGGGTGGTAAGCCTTTTACACAGAAGTTGGTCACTTAGAGGCTCTAGGACAGTTATGCATTGCTGCTCATGTAGGTCTCTCCCAAGGGGTTGTTTAAATGTGGAAATAAGGGGCGCCTCGGTGGCTCAGTCGTTAAGCGTCTGCCTTCGGCTCAGGTCATGGTCCCAGGGTCCTGGGATCGAGCCCCACATCGGGCTCTCTGCTCTGCGGGAAGCCTGCTTCTCCCTCTCCCACTCCCCCTGCTTGTGTTCCCTCTCTCGCTGTGTGTCTCTCTGTCAAATAAATAAATAAAATTTAAAAAAATTTTTTAAATGTGGAAATAAGGCTGTGTCATAGCATTTGCTGTTGTGAGAATGCTACAGAAGGTAGAAGTAAAACAGCTGAGTTAGCCCAGCATCCAGTGGTGCCTTTGGAATTCACGTGAGCTCCATTGTTTTGTCATGGACAGGGGATGACAAGCAAGTCAACATACTAACACAGTGTGTGATGCACAGTTCTGTGTTTTCGTAGCATTTTTGTGACTAGGGATATTGTGGGAGTGTGATGTGATGCCATGCCAAAGACCAAACAGTAAATATGCTGGATAGAACCAGAAACAGAGCTTTGGCAAACTGATCTCTAAAACTCGAGCTATTTCCAGGTGAGGGACTAGGATGACTAAAATGACAAACTGTCCTGTTGTACAGAGAAAGGAATCAGGGTTGTGAGTTCAAGCCCCACATTGAAAAACAAAAACAAAAAACGAAGGAAGGAAGGAAGGAAAAAGAAGGAAGGAAGGGGAATCCTGTTCAAGAACAGCTCTCAAAATCTCTGAAGAAAAGTATACCATTAAGTATCACTAACAGTCATGCCGAGTAACAAACCACAGTGGCTTAAAGCACCGGTCATTTATTCTTACAGACGCGCAGATCAGCTGGCCTCAGCTCGGCTTTTCTCCACTGGGCTCACTCGTGCGTTGGGGGTAGGCTGGGAGTTGGCTGACTCAGGCAGCCCGGGCTCTGCTGTCGGCTGCCAGTCTGGGGTTGGGCCTAGTCCACATGTCTGTCTTCCTCCTCAGACAGGGAGCTGGCCCAGGTGTGCGGTTCTTGTGCCTGAGGCAGGGGCCCAAGTGGGCAAGCAGAAACGCGTAAGACAGGCCTCCTAAGGCCCAGGTTTCACACTGGTGCACTGTCACTTCTGCCTCAGTGTTCCTCATCCATTCTTTATTAGCCCCTAACCAGCCTTTTAAGATTTTTTTTCCCTGAATTGCCTCCCCACCCCTGAAAGATTCTTTTTAATTTTTTGTCATGTTATTTTTTAACATGCTAAAATAAACATAACATAAAAGTTACTATTTTAGCCATTTTTTAAAGATTTTATTTTTAAGTAATCTCTACACCCAACATGAGGCTCAAACTCACAACCCTCAGATCAAGAGTTGCATGCTCTACCGACTAAGCCAGCCAGATGCCTCTATTTTAGCCATTTTTAAGTGTACAGTTGATGAGCATTATGTTCATTCACATTGTATATAACTGTCACCATCATCCATCTCCAGAATTTTTTGATATCTCTGAACCAAAACTCTGCACCCATTAAACACTAACTCCCCATTCCCTTCTTTCCCTAGTCCTGGCAACCACCATTCTACTTTCTGTCTCTATGAATCTGATCACTGCAGGATCTCATGTAAATGGAATCATATATTTATCCTTTTGTGACTGACTTATATTCACTTAGCATATGTCCTCAAGGTTCATCAATATTGGAGCATATGTCATAATTTCCTTCCTTTTTAAAGCTGAATAACAGTCTATTATTTGTATATATCACATTTTCTTTATCTGTCCATCAGTTTATTAGATGGACATTTGTGTTGTTTCCACATTTTAGTTATTGTGAATTATGCTGCTATGAACATGGCCATTCAGATATCTGAGTCCCTGCTTTCAAATCTTTGGGCTATGTACCCATAAGTGTGGAATTACTGGATTATATGGTAATTCTATGTTTAATTTTTTGAAGAATTACCATATATACGATCTTTTTAATTTTAATAATAAATTTCATTTAACCCACATATCCAAAATATTATTTTTTCAACATATAATCCATATGGTGATTGATATTTTACATCCTTAATTTTGTATTCTGAAATCTACTGAGGATTTTACACTTACAACACACCTCAATTCAGACTCGCCCTATTTCAAGGGTTCAATGGCTACACGTGTATTAATATAAATGGTATTTTTATTTAAACTCTTTGGTCCGGGGTGCCTGGGTGGCTCAGTCGTTAAGCGTCTGCCTCCAGCTCAGGTCATGATCCCAGAGTCCTGGGATCGAGCCCCGCGTCGGGCTTCCTGCTCCGCAGGAAGCCTGCTTCTCCCTCTCCCACTCCCCCTGCTTGTGTTCCCTCTCTCACTGTGTCTCTCTCTGTCAAATAAATAAACAAAATCTTTAAAAATAAAAAATAAACTCTTTGGTCCACAACTAGATTATGGAGGGTCTTGCATTTATTTATTTATTTATTTATTTTTTAAGAATGAAGGGAAAATCCCTTTCTTTTTTTTTTTTTTTTTTAAGATTTTATTTATTTATTTGAGAGAGAGAGAACGAGAGACAGAGAGCATGAGAGGGAGGAGGGTCAGAGGGAGAAGCAGACTCCCCGCCGAGCAGGGAGCCTGATGTGGGACTCGATCCCGGGACTCCAGGACCATGACCTGAGCCGAAGGCAGTCGATTAACCAACTGAGCCACCCAGGCGCCCAGGGTCTTGCATTTAGATTTTTTTTTCAAATAACAGTTTTATTGATGGGGCGCCTGGGTGGCTCAGTTGTTAAGCGTCTGCCTTCGGCTCAGGTCATGGTCCCAGGGTCCTGGAATCGAGCCCTGCATTGGGCTCCCTGCTCAGCGGGAAGCCTGCTTCTCCCTCTCCCACTCCCCCTGCTTGTGTTCCCTCTCTTGCTGTGTCTCTGTCAAACAAAATCTTTAAAAAAAAAATGAAATAAAATAACAGTTTTATTGAGATATAGTTTGTAAAACATAAAATGTGCCCATTTAAAATCTAGGATTCAGTGGCTTTTAAAGCATATCCACACAATTGTATAACGATCACCACATTTATAGGACATTTTTATCACCCCAGCAAGCAACACCTGTAGCCATGAGCAGTCACTTTCCAACCCTAGTAACGACCAATCTGCTTTCAGTCTCTATGAATCTGCCTGTTCTGGACATTTTATCCAAGTGGAATCATGCAATAAGTGGCCTTCTGTGACTGGTGTCTTTGACTTAGCCTAATCTTTTCAAGGTTCATCCATGTTGTAGCATGAATCAGTATCTCATTCCTTTTTATGGCTGATAATGGCATATAATGGAATATCACATTTTGTTTACCCATTCATCAGTTGATGGACATTTAGGTTACTTCCCCTTTTTGACGATTATGAATAATTCTGCTATGAACATTAATACACTAGTTCTTGTTTTGGGTTTTTTTTAAAGATTTATTTATTTATCTTAGAGAGAGAGAACACGTGGGGGTGGGGCAGAGGGAGAGGGAGAGAGAATCTCAAGCATACTCTATGCTGATTGTGAGCTCGCCGACATGGGGCTTGATCTCACCACCCTGAGATCATGACCTGAGCTGAAATCAAGAGTCAGACGCCTAACTGACTGTGCCACCCAGGCACCCCAATGTACTAGTTTTTGTGTGAACATGTTTTCATTTCTGTTGGTAAATATCCAGAAGTGTAATTGCTAAGTCATATGGAAGCACTATCTTTAACCTTTTAAGGTACTGCCAGACGGCTTAGCAAAAGGGCTTCACTAGTTTACATTCCCACCAGCAGTACATGAGGGTTCCAATTTCTCCTCTTCCTCACCAACACTTGCTATTGTCTATCTTTTGGTCATAGCCATCCTAATGGGTGTGAAGTGGTATCTTGTTGTGGTTTTGGTTTGCACTTCTGTAATGGCTACCCTCAGAGATATTTTAACTCCACAGATATGCTGTAGATCTTTTTAGGTACTGTGGGCTTTTAAAGGGCTACAAACCATTATAATATCTAAGTTTTTTTCAGCATCACCCCCAAGAACCAATTTTTATCCCCTTGGGGGCAATATTGCTCCCAGTGAGAATGCATGTATTAGGCCAGCAAGTTACATGGCCAAACCCAAAGTCAAGGGGATCAAGGAACTTCACCACTTTAGTGAGAAGAACTGCAAAGGCCCATGGCAAAGGAGTGGGTACATAGAGAGGAGATTTGAGGCAATAACATATGGGGTGAAAACACTTTAAGTTTGGCCTGATGAGGACAGCAGGGCTTCCCCATAATTCTTTAGTCATGGTGGCAGGCCCATTTCATCGAAAACGGAGTGATATCTTGGTGCCCTGACTTCAGGATAGCTAAGCTGCTTTTGTGACCCTTGCAGATCTTGGATGAGGTGGAAAAACGGCGAGGCATTTCTCCTGCCCTGGTACAGCCCCTCATGAGGAGTGTCATGGAAGCCCCTTTCCCAGCACTGGGCAAAACCATCGTTGTCAAAAACTTCTTGCCAGGATCGGGAACTGAGGTAAGTCATCAGATTCCTATTGTCCCCTAGAGGAGAGAATGGCCCAGACCAAAGGGCTGGCTTTCAGTGGTCTGTTACATCACTGAATGTGACATCAGGCATCATAAAATCCACCCTAAGTCCTGTCCCTCCATTCCAGGGTTTAGTCCCAGAGAGCAAGCCCCAGAGCTGTGCCATGGCAGCACATGGTGTTTCTTTGCATGACATTGGTGTTACAGGTGAGGGAACTGCATCCTTAGCTTCTCTTACTAGCCAATTACACTCATAGGTTGAATTTGAACCTATTTACATTTTTGGTCTCCATCACCTCTGTAACTTCATAATGTAAAACAGATTATTTTCAGGGAAGACAAGCGTACATACTACTTTTTATTCACCTGTCTAGGACTTTGAGGTACGTCCCTTTCCTTGGCTGGGTTGGAACTTAATGCAGGACTTTATTTTCATCTTTCCCATTCCCTTCATATGGCTCTGTGGATATCACTAGGCAGATTCCATTCAGCCTTGAGTCTCTAGTTCCAAAAGCCCTTGAAAAAGCAGCTCTGGATACAGGTGAGGGATAAGGATAGGTCTAGGGTATTCTGGAACAACTCAATTTCCCAGAACAGAGGGAAGCATTCTCCGTGTTGCTGGAGAACCCTGGACTATCCTATACCAGATGCAGGTGGCTTGGCCATAAGGATGTTAACATTAGTGAGCCCCACTATGGGGGCAGCACTGGGCAGGTGCCATGCTCAGAGTAAAACACCAGTCTCTGCTCACTGTGAAGGAGTCAGCTATTTAAAGGGAAAAACACACATGAGCAGAGACTTGAGATGAATTTGGGAACATTTCAACGAGTACAGAATGAGAAGATGTGCCCACTAAGCATATAAGCTGTAAGACACATCATAAGGAAGGGATTGGTATGGGGTTGGGTTTATTGAGAAATGCCTTCCAGAGGAGGTGAGTCCGGAAAGTGCTGCTTGGATCTGTTGGTCCTTCTGCGTGAGCCTGTGACTCCATTCCAGCAGGTCATATTCCCTCGTGAGGCAGAGACACTTTCCTGTGGGACTCTAAGTGATAGGACGTCAACAGTCATGGAACTCCCGGGGAGGGGGATGGTCCAGACATGTCGCTGTCAGGCCGAGCCTCCCAGCATTTGGGGCCACGGCCATTGATTCTGCCATCCAGTGTCCCCACCTCCATCTGAACATTCCTCACACTCAACTGTGAGAAAGAGTTCGTACCAAGTGTACCTGCTCCCTCAGTGTCCTAGGATCTTTCTTTTCCCCAATCACTTTTGCCTTCCTCGTCTTCTTTCCCTCTTCCTCCGCAAACGGCTCGCCCCCGCTGAGGCCCCCCGCATGGCTGCTCTGTTCCCCGGCAGGTGATTGAACTGTGCCGCCCCCTGGACTCCCGGCTCGAGCACGTAGACTTTGAGTCTCTCTTCTCCTCTCTCAGCGTCCGCCACCTGCTCTGTGTGTTTGCCTCCCTGCTTCTGGAAAGAAGGATCATCTTCATCGCAGACAAGCTCAGGTACCTGCCTTGGCCATTTCTACTAAAGTGTCTGAATGACAGTCGGAGGACTGTCTGGAGTGTGGGGGGCAGGTGACTGCCCAGGACTGCAGAGGAAGCCCCTCTGAGGGAAGAGTGCAGACCAGCGGGCCGCGAGGATGGGAGGTTTATAAGGCACACTGGTTCTGTAAAACAACGTAAGCCTGCGCTTCTCTGTGCTACTTATCTGATATTCAGCCTACCTTTCATCATTCCGCGGGGTGCTGGGCGCTCTGCTGTGGGCTAAAGGCACAAGGGTAAAAGCGCAGAGCTGTACTCACGGTTTTCAGTCCAGGTGGGGCGGGGGATGGAGGCGTGAGCAGAGCCCCTGGGACTGTGCCGTCGAGGCTTATCGGAGTGGCATGTTCTGGACACCAAGGAGGGCACTCACGCTCAGAGGAGGCCAGTTCTGGCTGAGTCCTGAGACTAAGAGCAAGTAGAAAGCACATTCCAGGCTAAAGGAGCTATAGCTATCTAGACAAAGGAAAGGAGACAGGAGGCCGAGCGTGTCACCTTCAGAAACTTGTAAAGCAGTTCACTACAGCTAAGCAGACGGAGGAAGGCGGAGTGGGGGGCAAGGGGCCAAGGTTCACAGAGGCCTGCAGGGCCGTGCTAAACACAGATGGATCCCCACGGTGGATAAATGACACAGAATCACACACACCTGCTCACTGCATGGTAGGATGCCCCCCATGTCCTAAGGGACACGTTCAGTGATTTGCAAAGCCCAAGTCACAAATCAAAGAAGAGCCAGAGGAGATGCAGATAGGGATTTGAGTGAATTCTGAATTAAAAAAGAAAAAAAAGAGAATTCCTGGCATTTTCATCGCTTCAGAACACTGAATCAGAGGCTTCTTTGCTCCGGAACTGAGGGCACAGCAGCACGGCTGGTGACTGCCCCTCCAGGAAGGGCTGAGATGGGCCCGCCAACCAGGGAAAGCAGATGAGGCCAACCGAGGAGTCCAGCTGGAAAGAAGAAATGCCAAAAACACACAAATCAAAGAACTGTGGCTTGGAGAGGAAAGAGGACTCCCAAATCTGGAAAACAAAAGGGAGGAAGAAGAACAGGGAAAGAAGAACGGAAAGGACAGAGGAATGAATGTGGAGCTCATCAGGAACGTGAAAGGAAATGGAATCCAGTCCTCTCCTCCCACTCCAGCCCATCTGGTCATCTTGGTGATGCTCCTCTTTGGACAGCAGCCACTTAGCTATTCCCAGCCTGCTCCCCCCCCCACCCCACCCCGGTTTTTAGTGAGCTCTTCACTGTTACTGTCATGCTTCTTGCACTCCCCAGTGCACTGGGGTCCGCGCAGGAAGCAGGCCGGCTCTCAGCCTGCAGCTGGTGCTGGGAGTGGGCAGCTCTCCAAGCTCACTGGGCACTGGGGAATTCAGGCGGGAGAGTTCTAAGGTTGGGGCTCTGGAAGCGAAAGATGAGTAATAACCCTTCAGTGACCAGGGTCGGGTTTCATCGAGTAGCTGTCTGTCTTCTCTGGAAGCTCCGCTCTGTCCCTGGAAGTAGAATTCTCAGGCTCCACCGTCGGGGAGGGAAAGTGATGGCTCTCAGGAAGGCTGAGGCAAGAAGTGAAGGCCAGCCCAGTAAACCTGCTGCCCACCCAGACTGGAGATGGGGCCAAGCAGTCCCTTCAGGAGCTTGCTGCCGGGTTGAAGATGGTAGGCTTGGGAAGGTGCCTCCTGAGAAAATGTCTGGGAAGATGGGCATGGCTGGAGAGGAGCGTGCCCTCCCCAGGCTTCCCTCCCCAACAAAGGAGAACACGAGAGAGACGTACAATGAGAGAGAGGGTGGGAATAGAAAGGGTCAAAGACAGATGCATCCCTGAAGGACAGCAGAGGGGATGGGTCAGGCTTAGGGTACGAAGACCCCTGGAAATGCTGTGACGAAGATGTCTGGAGGGGACTTGCCCACCTCTCCCTCCAGCCTGGACAGATTTCTGGGTTGACAGACTGAAGCCCGTCCCCCAGAGCTGCTGTAACAAGAGACAAAGGAAGGTGAAGGGACTCCATCCCTGAGAATGGACCCTGCCCCGTGGCTGCATCTGGGTTGCTTCTGCCAGCTCCTCCCCTCCTGCTCAGCTTTACTGCGGGGACAGGTCACCGATGTGGTCGGATTGGAGGGGACTTCAGAGTGTCTCTCCTCGCCCCACTTTCCATGATGCCTGGTGTTCTGCCCTTAGAGACGGAGTCCCTTCGAACAGCATACCGCCATGAGAGGGCAGAGGGGATAAAACGCCAGCTACGGCTGCTGCAGGGACAGGGTCCAGAGCCAGGCCACGGCGCGGTTAACCACTGTGTGAGTGTGTGTGTGTGTGTGTGTGTGTGTGTGTGTAAAACACCTTAATTACCTTTATAGACCCTTTAGAGCTTTCATACTTGCACATCCGTCTCTCATCACATGGGATGCAGGGCCCTGGGGTGCTTCCCTGGAGGAGGGAGGAAGGCTGAGCATCCTCAGCTGTGGGCCTGGGCCTCCTCATTTATGAAACCAGCGCTCATCTGCACCCAGGCCCCTTGTCACTGCGACTTGTGACAGCCCCCATGTCATGTTGTCCCCAAAGGCAGCCAGCCCCTGCTTTTCCTGTTACAAATGCCTCGAAGTATTCTCTCTCTTGCCCCATAAATTATCTTTCCATCCAATGCCCAGGCAGACCTGAAGAGATGGAAAAATAAATAAATAAAGGCCCATAGAGCTGAGGCCGGAAAAGAAGGAATCGCAGCATGAGCAAGCCTGATGACAGGAACAACACCGCCACCACAAAGAACACTGGAATGTCGCCTCTGGGCCCGGCTCTTGGAAGGGGTTGATCTGTACTCTTTCAGGCTCCTGACAACTCAGTCAGATAGCTTCTATTATTAGGAAACTAAGAAGCACACAGAGGTTAAGTCACTTTGCTCAAGCAAGCCAGTGGTTAGTGGGAGGGCTGGGACGCAGGCAACTTGGCTCCAGAGAAAATGAGAAGGGAGGAGGAGGAGCACGCCACGTGGTCTGGCGGGGGGGGGGAAGGGCAGCGTCTGTGACCCCCATCTACAGAAATATATAAGGAAAGTCTTTTTTAAAACACGCCGTTGAGACCCCCTGTGTGCTTGGCATCAGGTTAGGATTGTGTACTGAAGAAGGTAAGACTTCTGTGCTTTTCTCCCCAAGCCCTCCCTCTCTATGGCCTTCAGCTGGGGCCCAGTGAGGCCGGTGGGACCGGGCGACCCCACAGTCTCTCCTCGCTCTGAAATTCTCTCACTCCACAGGCCAGAGTGCTCGGGACCTCCTGGAACCGTGCTCCTTCGTGCCTTGCCCTCCCTTTGATCCTGGCCCAGAACCTGCTAAGGGTCTCATTCCTGACCCCACCTCCTCAGGCGTCCTGTGCTTGCCAGAGTGTCCCAGGGGATGACCACCTCGTGTGCCCAGCTCTGCAGTGGGGGGAGGACTGTCTAATGCCTGCAGGACCCCTCTGGCTCAAATGCTGTGTGATTCTATGAACATGCTGCTGAGGGAAAGTCAGCCCCAACACCCCCATCTCCCTGAGCTCCATAGGCTCACTCCCCTCCCGGCTTCATCTGGTTCAGTAGAAATCACCTGGGTAGCTACTGGGGCCTTCCTTAGAGCGATTCCAGTCCCTGACACTTCAGAGCTGTGTGACACCCAAGTAACTGTGCATGCTCATCTAACGCCCTTCTTAACGTTCTTGGGTTAGAGTTAAATACGCACCGTGTTGTGGGTCCTCTCCAGGATGCCAGGCCTCTGCTCTAGACTGTGCTCAGAAGTCGGGGCGTCTCTGCACCTCCTTTTGCACTTACACTACTTCTGGAGACCTCGGTGTCAGGTCTCTCTGACCCTCCGTGGTGACCCCTTCCCTAACAGGCCAGCTGAGCCAGTACAGGGAAATCTGGCTCAGCTGTAAGAAAGTGACACCGCTGGGCTCCTGGCTGGCTCAGTCAGTGAGCCTGCGACTCTTGATCTTAGGGTTGGAAGTTTGCATCCCACATTGGTGTAGAGATTACGTAAAAATAAAATCTTAAGAAAAAAAAGAAAGAGAAGGAGGGAGGGAGGGAGGACGGAAGGAAGGAAGGAAGATAGCTAATGATCAAAACACAGAAAATCCACCAAAGAACATCCTGTGTGTGAAGTTGCTGAGTGAAAAAGCTAGAACCCATCTTCCCTTCTCGGGCCTGCTCTTCTTACTGGGTATCCCTCCAGGAGGAATCTGCCTCCACCTAATGCTGCCTGATTTATGGACAAAGAGCCCTAGGGAACTGAAGAGTTCTTTGGCCAGGCCATGACAAACTAGGGCTTTGAGGACAGTGACTGGCTGCAAATCGTCTGACCTGGGAAAGTCTATGAGGAGAGCCTTCCGCATAAGCTCCCGTGGGGTCTTTCATCCTCATCACCCCTGGGCACGGTGCTCCACACGCCACATGTGGTCCCATTTCCGGCCCTGTTCAGCTAGAAGTGGAAGCAAGCCTCCTCATTCTTCTGATTCCCCCCAATCTTTGTGAGACCTCAGAACAGCACAAGAGAGCAGGACAGGCCACAAGCTCAGTGAGTGGCCGCGTGGCATCTCGGGGTGGACGTTAGCCTGAATTCGGCCTGTAGTCATGCTGCCATCCCCCCACCACACACACACACACACACACACACACACACACGATGTACTTACTCTTCACTGCTAGTGAGTCTACTCACTGCAACAGGAAGTAGCCGGGACTTGTGGCAAATACTGAATGAGTTATGAAAGAGTTTTAAGTCGAGCCAAAAATCTATCAAATTTAGAATAATATTTTTGCTCTGTTTCATCTTCAGGGTGGACACGGAGTGTTTCTTAAGGCCCTGTCAAGCCCAAGTTTGACAGATGGAAAAGAGAGAATGTTGTTGTGATGGCTTGTTCTGTTGGCATAGCGACCCAAATAAATATTTTCTTATACCCCTTTCTTCATTTCCCCAATGATAAACATTTGTTTTTTAGTTTATTAATTTCAATTCCCAACATTTTGACTAATCTACAGACGCAACCGAATCATAAAATCAGAGCTGCACATGAACAGATTTGTTCAAAAGTTTTAGATGGGACAAAGTTTTTAATATTCGAGAAATTTCCTTTTTATCCTTTTTGGGGTACCGGAAGACTATAAGCCAAATGACTACTTAGGATTAGGTGGTCAAATCTTTTTTTTAAGATTTATTTTTTACTTATTTCACACACACACACACACACACACACACACAGTACCAGTAGGGGGAGAGGCAGAGGCAGAGGGAGAAGCAGACGCCCCACTGAGCAGGGAGCCGGAAGCGGGGCTTGATCCCAGGACCCTGGGATTATGACTTGAGCCAAAGCAGACGTTTAACTGACTGAGCTACCGAGGCGCCCCAAGGTGGTCAAATCTTGGTAAATACTGGAGTTTGCACCTTGGCTTTGCCCATGAGTAACTGCACAGATAAGTTCCTAGGTAGCTATGCGCCTTCGTCCTTTTGTGTTCTCCTTTTGGTTGTTTTTTTTTTATCAGTATCTGTAAGCCTAAATGGGGACCCCCTGTCCTGTCTAGAATCGGTTATGCTTGGCAATGTTTGCCATCTCAGAAAAAGGTAGGGTTGGTGAGCGTGCCCTCTCTGGGCAGATGAGCTTGCCCGAGGCCCACCTGCAGCATCAGTAGCTGCCACCTTGGTGGTCTGGCATCCAGAATACTACTTCAGAGGTCCCCAGAGTGGCTGCCAGTCTTAGAGGTACATACATTTCAGTCAGCAAAAGCCTATGAAAAATACAACTTTAGTAACATAATGGCATCAGTCTGATGAAATGTTAAGTATCAACTACCTATTTTTGCATATGAACACCAAAAAGGTAACATTTGGAGCAAGATTTGGAGACTAGCATGACCAAAATTGTCTTCTACGTCAAACCCATCACTAGCAAAATCTTGGGCTGAAGACTGACTCCGGTTCGTCCATCAGGGGTCAGATGCTCTCAGGCCGTCCTTGTTTGTGTTGCCACCTTTATGTGGAGCTTACTGCAGGGACTCAAAATCTCTCCACTACTTTGTTCTATTAGTTTGTCCCATGCGATGTCACCCCAGCTCTTCTGTCCTGTCTCCACTAATGAGCCCTAGGATTATCTCCCGATGACAAGCCGTGGTTCTTTTCACTTTCCAGGTATTTCCAGTGCCTGGTTTTCTTTCGCGCATGTAGATTTATAGTTTGTAAACATTAAAGCTGGAAGGAAGTTAGAAATTATCTAGTCCACTTGACTTATTCTACAGATAAGGAAGTTCAAGGCTTTCACCTAAGATCATACAGGGAGTAGCAAAGCCAGTTTTCTCGAGGCCCAGCCTAATTTTTTTTTTTAATTTGGCAACATGTTACTTCTAGGTTTGAAAGTACAGTCATGGAAATATGGCAGCCAGGGCATGGTGGCACCCACCTCCCGCTAGGTCCCTCCAGGTACCAGCCCAGACTGAAGTTTGCCTTTTGCTCATGTTCCTGGGAATGATACTAGGAGAGATACTTTGCTTGGGATACTAACGGATGCTGATAGGATCATTCTTCAAATTCCTGGGGAGTCTGTCTAACTCAGGAAACTCATTGTTTACTGTTCTGGTAGCATTTTAGAGAAGGCTCTGTGTTCAGTTCTTACTGGTTCCTAGATGAGTTGGAAGGTTGCTGAGCATAGTAACCCCACATATGGTGACAGGGGCTTGGTATCAACCAGAACCAAAGTGTCTTCTCCAGGAGAACTTGATTACGCACAAGTGCATCCTGATTTCTCCAGACTAATGCTTCAACCCTCACAAAGCACCGCCAAATAGCAAAGCATTCTGGGACCCTTCTCCCCTGTGCCCATCTTGAAGCCCTGTGGCCCAGCCAGCCTCCCACTTGGGCATCACCTCCCTCCCCCGCTTTTGTACAAATCGATCACAGCTGAAGGCTGGTGTTGCTTTCCTCCACCCCCACGGTAACAAGAGCCAGCTGCGAGGGCTGTCTTCCTAGGACTTCCTCCAAAACATTGCCTCTCCTCCAACCAGCAGATGCTTAGGAAGGCTGTATGGCAAGCTTACTTGAAAAGTCATCCTCAGCGTCGCCCAAACCAAACCCTGTTCTTTCCATATTCCTAAGAGACCACCCATCCTAGCAGTGCCCACCCCTCCACCCCCCGTGGAAGGCTCCTCTAGCCTTCATGAGCCTGGGAATAAAATTTCATTAGCACTTGCAGCAGAGACCGAGAAAAACACAAGCTATACTCAAAATAATCCCTTTATCCTCTACCATTTATTTTGGGGGGAGAGTTGTCACTAACTGTACTCTTTGCAGAATTCGACCTTTCCTTCTAGTGTTTCAAGAGAGAGAAGTTGTTGGTTTGTTTTGGTTTTTTCTCCCAGCATACTGATGTGGGCTGGTGAGCAAGAGGAGGAATGCGCCACTCCTCAAACGCTGCCCACCTGTTGTCGTGAGCACCCGGCGCTCCGTATGCGCCTGCCAGCGAGGTGCTAATGACAGCCAGGTGCGGAAACATTTGGCCCCATCTGCAACAGCACATCAGACGATTTAAAAACAAACAAACAAAAAACCCTTGTCAGGAGAGATAGCAGGGGCCCACACCTGCCTCCGTGGCGAGCAGGGTGCCCGGCTGAGTTGTCATCATTGGTCCCCATCAAAATTGAATTCAGCTGTCCTTTAGTTCCGTGCATTCCAGTGGCATGAATGAATTTGATCTTTCTCTCCAGAACATTTATTCACCCAGTGTATATCTGGCTAAAACTGGCATTGCTTCTCATTTTTAATGACGTGTTCCAACTGCCTTCCTCATCCAGCTGGTTCACACTCTGCAGCTGAACGTTGAGGGGTGTGGGGGGGCTCCCGGCACTGCAGGGCCCCTTAGGCTTCCCCTAGGAGCCACAGGATGCTCTAGCGGCAGAGAGAAGCCAGCAACTCATTACACTTTCTCATTCCAGGAATGAGGCCGCAAGAAAGCAAAAGGGCAGAAGGCCTTTTCTTTGAGTTGGGAAAAAAAAAAACTTAAACACATTTATTTTTCTACTGCAGTGATTGAGGAAACCACAAAGGCTTCTCACTGTGTCTCTTCGGGCCTCCATTCCTCGCTCTGTATCTCTTCCCCTCCTCCAGGCGCTTCACGGCCTGCCCTGAATGCAGAGGTCAGCCTCGGCCTCGGTCTCTTTAGCTCTTAAAATTCAAAAGAAGGGGCGCCTGGCCAGTTCAGTCGGTAGAGCATGCGGTTCTTGATCTCAGCGTCATGAGTCCAAGCCCCACGTTGGGTGTGAAGCTTACCGAAAAAAAAAGATTCAAAAGAAGATGAACTCCATCTCTAAGATGGCTCCAGGTCTAAAATTCTGTGATTCTATAACCTCCCTGGGGTCAAAAGTGCTTAAACCACAACTCTGAAAATGTGAAAGAACTCTTCAGCGTGAGCGCTGCATTTTTATTCTCCGCTAGCAAGCGGACAGAAGTGAAAAGCTTCAGAGCCAGCTGTGAAATGGGCCCCGCATGACCACTCCCACCGCCGAGGCCCACCCAGAAGCCACTCTTCGTCCAAGACACATTCGGGAGCTTCCAACAAACGTGCTGTCCAAGGAGACGGGTTTCATACACGAGGCTTCCTTCAGGGAATTCCTTCTCACCGTCTCTTTTAAGGTCCCTCTATTCACTTGGGAATGAAAGCCAACATCCCAGGAAAACATGGAACATACCAGAATTCCAACTGAACCATTACTGTCTACCTGCCTCCAGCCTCCAGTTCTTTGGTCCAAATCATTGACTTCAGACCCTTTTTACTGCAGGCCCTAATGAGCAATACTGTTCACGTTCAGACCGAACGCATATACCACACACAGGCCCACAGATCGTTATTTACGACTGGAACAGAATGCAGCACACTCTTCTAGTCTGTTCTTTTTGTTGTTTCTAAGACTGATCACAGCCCACTAAAATTATTTCAGGACCCAATGATGGGCTGCAAACTGTAGTCTGAAAAAACCTGCTCTAGACCCAGCTATCCACATTTATATTTTAACATCCTGGTTTTCTCAGTTGTGTCCTCACAACTATAGTACGTGAGCAGATCAACATTGCAGACTGGTCACACACTGATACAGGTTGGTCCTAAAATTTTTAAATTTTAGAACAAAGTAAATTCAACACATTCAATCATCAAGGAAATTAAACACAAAGGGTGAGCAACTCACCGACAGTATTTACATTCCTGAATATCTGAGAGAAAGGGATGCCTGAGGAAAAATGTTTCTCTGCTTTGAGAGAAAATTCTTTGAGAAGTCACCAACCTGCCAGCTGAATTATTGCTGTTCTTCTCGGTATACGTCCTAACAATTATTCTGTCTCACTATTACTCAATAGGTATAAGGAAGGTATTATAAAGAAGGTATTATATACCTTGTATACCTCCCTCTTATGAAGAAGATATTATGGGCATTATGATAATGAAATCTTGGGGTAGTATCTTTCTCGTTTTGGGGGTAATCACTTGAAAGAAAAGACTAGGACCAAATAGTGCGACATGTGGGTGCCATGCTCCTAAGAAGCATTTCAGGACTCCACTGAGTGTTCAGAGAGATAATTTGCAAAGACAGGGAACAGGAAGGTCAGGAGGTTCATGCTGATAAATGAACAAGATTCAACATTACTCTTGTTTGGTTTGGGGGCCCCCAAATGCAGGTGGGATGGGAAAGGGGGCTAGTATATATTTTAAGGATGTTCAGGGATGCCAGATTCAGAGGAATTCCTTTTGCAGGTAAGTAATTTTTTCTTGGTTTTTTTTTTATTGTGATAAAATATACATAACATAAAGTTCACTATTTTAATCATTTTTAAGTACACAGTTCAGTGGCAGCATTAAGGACATTCACAGTGTTTGCGACCATCAGCACTGTCCATTTCCAGAATTTTTCATCATCTCAAACTGAAAGTCTGTCCACTCTAGGCAACAGCTCCCCATTCTCGCTCCCCCAGCCCCTGGTCTCTATGAATTTGCCTGTTCTAAGTCCCTCACGTATAAGTGGAATCGTCCAGTATTTGCCTTTTTCTCTCTGGCTGATTTCACTTGCTAGCCAATATCTTTTAGTTCACCTCTTTTCTCCTTAAGGAAGCCAGAGCTAAGTGATCCTATTAAAACGGGCTCAGGAAAGTTTTATGACATTGAGGTTGCAGGCAGACCTCGGTCTGTTGCACTTTGCAGATACTGCATTTTTTGTTTTTGTTTTTTTACAAATTGAAGGTTTGGGGTGCCTGGGTGGCCCAGTCGTTAAGCGTCCGCCTTCGGCTCAGGTCATGATCCCAGGGTCTTGAGGATCGAGCCCCGCATTGGGCTCCCTGCTCAGCGGGAAGCCTGCTTCTCCCTCTCCCACTCCCCCTGCTTGTGTTCCCTCTCTCGCTGTCTCTCTGTCAAAAAATAAATAAAATCTTAAAAAAAAAATTGAAGTTTTGTGGCAACCCTACATCAGGCAAGTCCATCAGCTCTTTTTCCACCAGCACTTGCTCACTTCATGGCTCTCTGTCCCATTTTGGTAATGTCTCACAATATTCTTCATTATTATTATGTTACGGTCACCTGTGACTGCTGATTATGACTCACTGAAAGCTCAGATGATGGTTAGCATTTTTTAGCATAAACTACTTTTTAATTAAAGTACGTATATTATTTTTTTAGACATAATGCTATCACACGCTTGCATACAGTGTAATATAAACATAATTTTTATATGCACTGGGAAACAAAAAAATTCATTTGACTGCCTTTTTTTGAGATATTTGCTTGATTGTGGTCGTCTGGTACAGACCTCCCAAGTAATCCCGCATAGGTGCCTGACGTCAATGGGAATCCAGCAAGGGAGCGTTCGTCTATGGGGAACTCCGCTTCCTTGCAACTCTGCCTAACAGAGCACAGCTGAGAACCAGGGCAAATATTCAGAAGGTGGCCTAACAAAGGAAATGCTGGTTACAGGGCCCATGCCCTGAGGAGGATGCAGTACGTTCATGGGAGAAACCATGGGCCCTCACTTTTATTTTATTCTTACGTTACATGTATTTCTTTTTTTTTTTTTTTTTTTTAAAGATTTTATTCATTTATTTGAGACAGAGAGAATGAGAGAGAGAGAGCACATGAGAGGGGGGAGGGTCAGAGGGAGAAGCAGACTCCCTGT
Organism: Phoca vitulina; assembly: GCF_004348235.1. Lineage (NCBI taxonomy): Eukaryota > Metazoa > Chordata > Mammalia > Carnivora > Phocidae > Phoca > Phoca vitulina. The sequence goes on from NW_022589707.1 coordinate 7,090,048, forward strand.
CGAGCAGGGAGCCCAATGCGGGACTCGATCCCGGGACTCCAGGATCATGACCTGAGCCGAAGGCAGTCGCCTAACCAACTGAGCCACCCAGGCGCCCCTCTTTTTAAATTTTTTTATTGTTATGTTAATCCCCATACATTACATCATTAGTTTTCGATATAGTGTTCCATGATTCATTGTTTGTGCATAACACCCAGTGCTCCATGCAGAACGTGCCCTCCTCAATACCCATCACCAGGCTAACCCATCCTCCCACCCCCCTCCCCTCTAGAACCCTCAGTTTGTTTCTCAGAGTCCATTGTCTCTCATGGTTCGTCTACCCCTCCGATTTCCCCCCCTTCGTTCTTCTGCTCCTGCTATCTTCTTTTTTTTTTTCTTAACATATATTGCATTATTTGTTTCAGAGGTACAGATCTGAGATTCAACAGTCTTGCACAATTCACAGCGCTCACCAGAGCACATACCCTCCCCAGTGTCTATCACCCAGCCACCCCATCCCTCCCACCCCCCATCACTCCAGCAGCCCTCAGTTTGTTTCCTGAGATTAAGAATTCCTCATATCAGTGAGGTCATATGATACATGTCTTTCTCTGTTTGACTTATTTCGCTCAGCATAATTCCCTCCAGTTCCATCCACATTACATGTATTTCTAACAAGCTTCTGAAGTTTCGAATCCCATGGCATTTTGGAAACAGCACACTAGAATGAGAGCAGAGAGGGTCTGCTCGCCAGCAGGCTGGTGAAGAAAGAAGAAACTGCAGGGAAGAAGAGAAGGTTGGCTCTTGCTCACCATGGGAGGCTGCCGGGCATCCCTGTGTGCAGCCCGGTGGGGCTGACATTCCAGATGATAGTCCCGGGTAATCCCCCCATTCATCCACTCAAGAGCTCAGGCTCTGCGCAGAGCACTGGGAACAGTGATCACTGGAGCTCAGGGCTTGCCGATAAAGGCTGTACCATGATCAAAGTTCTTTAAGGGAGACTCCCAGTGTTGTTATTTTTTTTTAAGTTTTGAACTCTGGGTAAGGGGCAACTGTACACGAGTTTCATGTTTACACAACAGAGCCTGGGAGCTGACTGCTGGCCACGTGAATACCAGAGGAGTTACCCTATTTCCCTTGATTGCACCTAGGTATTCGTGCTTGGCTGAGCGAATGTGTGGAAGAGAACAAAGAGAAAGCTAGTTGAGAATATAAAAGCATCTTCAATAAGAGAAATTCGTGAGCATCCATGAGGAAAGAGGCTTTCGTTGATTTGGAAGGGTTTGGGGAAGAGCGGTGGAAGTGAATGATTTGGTCAAGACCTTCCGAGAATGCAGCTCGCGTGTGAAGGCGCACTAGCAAAAATGAGCTGAGGCGTTAAATCCATCCTTCTAGCTGTGTCTCAAAGCCTCGCACAGGCCCCACGTGCCTGGTGTCATCTGGGTTCGGACCGTGTTACACAGTGTGCCGAATAGGCGCGTGACGCCTTTCCTGACCAACACGCCCTTGGGATGGTGTCTGCATTTCTCTCCAGCCTCCTCCATGGAGGCTGCCCACCCTGTGAGCCTGAGCAGGCCCAGTCCAGAGCTCTCCCTGAATCTGCCCCTTCTCCCCTTCTCCCCCTTCCGCTGCAGCACGCTGTCCAAGTGCTGCCACGCCATGGTGGCCGTCATCTACCCCTTCACCTGGCAGCACACCTACATCCCCGTGCTGCCGCCCGCCATGATCGACATCGTGTGCTCACCGACCCCCTTCCTCATCGGGCTGCTCACCAGCTCGCTGCCGCTGCTCCGGGAGCTGCCACTGGAAGAGGTAAGCAGTGGGGACATCCCTGTTCCCTCCCTGTGGGGGGCCAGAGGGCAGAGGGGAGGTGCTGGCTAAGGCACTGCAAGCGCGCGACGCCCGGGGGTGGGGGCCCCTGCAGTTTTGTCTATTAGCTACAACCCCCCAGTCTGCCTCAGTAGACCCTTGGTGACTGCAAATTCGGTTTTCTCTAAATGAACCCACTGGCCTAAAGGGCAGCAATCTACAACTTAGCCAGATGTTAAAACACTTGATCCATAAAGTAGGCACCCACCCTATCCTTCCCTCCTCCCTCTCCCCAGCACCGAGGAAGAAAGCACACAAGAGCTAACAAGAGCTGGAATTTATATTTGGACTAATAACAAAGCCGACAAGGCTGTGCTCCTGCAAACAGGTCCTTTTTCACATCAGTTAAAAAGACAACCACCAAAATGTTTTCAGTGATCCACTTCTGGGTTTTCAGGTTTGCCCCCAAGTAGGGAAAGTCCTCCCTGGCATTTCAGTGGGTCTTCAGCCCCAGTCCCTGCCTCTAAATAATCTCTGTCCCTTGTACTGATTGCTCCCAGCAGTCAGCGAGGAAACTGGAGGGGCCTAAGTGATACCATTCACTTCTGAACCCCGAGGGGAAAGCCTGTCCCTGAAATTCATCCCAGGCCCCCAGATGTGGCTTCTCTAATTGCCCAGGGAGGCCTGAAGTCCCGTGAGGTATTCACCAGCACACACAGGTCTTTGAGTGTAGGTTTCTGAACCACAAGGAATTTGTCTGGGTACCCTGTGATCCCTGAAATGGCTCAGTTCGACCCCATACGTGTGTTTGAGAAGGAAGGAGAGAGCCCCCTCAGCTCCTGGGCAGGGTCTCTGGGATGTATTAGAGCCTGTGTTTCCAGCTGTTGGTGAAAACATGGTGGCCATGCAGGCCCATGCTCTTCCTCCATTGTAGCCAGTGGCCCATGCTGGCCAGGGTCATGCGGGCAGACACCCAGCATTTTCCTGACCATGTGCCCTAGGCAACTCACTTGCCTCCCCCTACATCTGGCCCCGGGGCTCAGCCCCACTCTGAGGAGAGAAGGGGAAGGTGCTTATCCTAAAAACTTTGATTAATGAAAGCCCAGCACCTGCAGCTTGACTCATTCTCCAGTTGGATCCACTCCTCTGGATCTCTCTCCTCCTATCCCATTAAGAGAAATGACAAGGCCCAGTGGGTAGCTGGGAGGAGAGAGAGCCCTGGGAGTGGGGAGTGCAGACTTGAATGGAATGGAAACAAGGAGGGGTCCTCCAGCCTCCTTCACCCACCAACCCGCACACTAAAAGTCTGTCCCAGAGGCTCTGCGTCAGTCTCGGAACAGGGCAGGGAGTCCAGTCTGTGGTAATACACATGTCCTAGCCTGTGGGTTCGGTGTTGAAAGCATGCAATTCTGGAAAGCCCTTCCCCACCCCCTACCCCCCTCTTCATCATTTGTGGCTACAGCGGCAACGTCAGGGAACCACAAATGGGTCCCTCCACCCCCACCCCAGCTGCCTGTCTGGGTGCCAAGGGGGAGGAAGGCTACGAGTCTGTCACTATATCCCGGAAGCCCTGGTGACAGTAATTGTCCCTTTGCCTCATCTTGCAGGTCCTTGTGGTCGACCTCGTCAACAATCGGTTCCTCAGACAGGTGAGTGAAAAGGCAGCAACCTGCTTCTCTGTCTTCACCTCTCTGTTGTTGGAGACACAGCTGTCTGGGCCTGGAAAGGCTCCTTGGTGGGCCTGGGATTGCAAAACAGGTCGGCGGGCTTGGGCGATCCCTGGCCAGGTCTGGACTGAGAACAGGAGAGAAGGCAGGGGCCAAAGAGCAAAGGTTTGGCAAAGCATTGAGTCCCATGTGTTTTATCACAATGTGCTTTTCTAACAATTAGAAACTTTGTATAGGTTATAACTATAGACACTTGTCTTTTTTAAAATGCTTTCAAAAAATAACTGTTAACAAAGTTCAGAATATAAAATTAAGTGGAAAAAATCAGCACACAAGATTATATACATTATTGTCCTGATCTTTTTTTTTTCTTATTAAAAGGAGAGAGAAAGAGAAAGAAAGAAACACAGTTGGCCCTTAAACAACACAGGGGTTAGGGGTGCCCACCCCCTTCACAGTTAAAAATCTGTGCATAATTTCTGACTCACCAGCAACTTAGTTACCAACAGCCTACTGTTGGTCAAAAGCATTACTGATGACAGTCAATTAACACATATTTTGTATGTTATAGGTATTATATGCCATATTCTTACAATAAATTAAGCTAGAGAAAAGAAAATATCATTAAGAAAATCATAAGAGAAAATACACTTATAGGACTGTAGTGGACTTATTGAAAAAAAAAAATCTGGGGGCGCCTGGGTGGCTCAGTTGTTACATGTCTGCCTTCGGCTCAGGTCATGATCCCAGGGTCCTGGGATCGAGCCCCACATCGGGCTCCCTGCTCCGCGGGAAGCCTGCTTCTCCCTCTCCCACTCCCCCTGCTTGTGTTCCCTCTCTCTCTGTCTCTATGTCAAATAAATAAATAAAATCTTAAAAAAAAAAAAAAAAATCTGCCTATAACTGGCCCTGCGCAGTTCAAATCTGTGTTAAGGGTCAGTGTGTGTGTGTGTGTGTGTGTGTGTGTGTGTGTGTGTGCGCCTCTAAAAAAAATTGAAAGGTGGGACTCCTGGGTGGCTCAGTCGGTTAAGCGTCTGCCTTCGGCTCCAGTCATGATCTCAGGTCCTGGGATCGAGCCCTGCATGGGGCTCCCTGCTCGGCGGGAAGCCTGCTTCTCCCTCTCCACTCCCCCTGCTTGTGTTCCCTCTCTCGCTATGTCTCTCTCTGTTAAATAAATAAATAAAATCTTAAAAAAATAGATTTTATTATTTGAGAGAGAGAGTGAGAGAGGACATGAGAGAGAGACAGAGAGAGCAGGTGCGTGCACGCAAGCAAGGGGGAGGGGCAGAGGGAGAAGCAGACACCCCGCTCAGCAGGACCCCAAGACCATGACCTGAGCCAAAGGCAGATGCTTAACCAACTGAGCCACCCAGGCTCCCTACACATTTCTTTTCTTTTCTTTTTTTTTTTAAGATTTTATTTATTTATTTGACAGCGAGAGAGGGAACACAAGCAGGGGGAGTAGGAGAGGGAGAAGCAGGCTTCCTGCCAAGCAGGGAGCCTGATGCAGGGCTCAATCCCAGGACCCTGGGATCATGACCTGAGCTGAAGGCAGACACTTAACGACTGAGCCACCCAGGCGCCCCTACACATTTATTTTCTTGTTATCGCTTGCCAAAGAGGGCTAAATCCTAACAGATCTTGCAAAGAATCATTACAGAAAGGTTTTCCAGGCATTCTCATGGATTGCTTTTAAACTTGGAGTTGCCATACTGCTGAAAAGTTCTGTCATGTTAATGTTTTGTTTTGTTCTGTTTTGAATCATTACTTCTGTCTACTTGCCCTTCCCCAGGGCCCGCCTGCTCCAAGGTCCATGATCACACTGGTCATCTGCCCTGACCAGAGTCCCTGATTAACACTAGCCATCCTACGGGGTGGGGGCAGTGGGGGACATTTGTTGACAATCCACTAGGTGCCAAGCACTTTTACAAAGTAATTGTACTGCATTTAATTTTTCACCCAGCTTTATTGAAATATTACTGACATATATATGAGTTTACGATGTACAACATGATGATATACTGTGAAATGATTATCACAATAAGTTTAGTTGACACTTCTTTCCCCTCAGATAATTAATTACCTTTTGTGTGTGTGTGCTGATAGCATTTGAGACCTACTCTTTTAACAACTTTCAAGTATACAATAGAGTATTGTTAACTATAGTCACCATGCTGTGCGTTAGATTCCCAGAACCCATTTATCTTATAACCTGAAGTTTGTACCCTTTGACCACACTTACCCATTTCCCCCACCCCCTAGCTCCTGGCAACCACCATTCTACTCTAATTCTATGAATCCAGTTTTTTTTAGATTTCACATATAAGTGAGAACATACAGTATTTGTATTTCTCTGACTCATTTCACTAAGCATAATGCCCTCAAGGTCCATCCATGTTGTCATAAAAGGCAAGATTTCTTTCTTTTTTATAACTGACTAATATTCCATTATATGTGTATATACATTCCATTGTGTGTATGTACATACACACACACACACACACACACACACACACACAATCTTACTTTCTTTATTCATTCACCCGTGCATGAACACTTAGGTTGTTCATGTATCTTGGCCTTTGTGAATAGTGCTGCAATGAGCAGGGGGGTGCAGATACCTCTTCAAGATAGTGATTTCAGGGGTGGCTCAGTCAGTTAAGTGTCCAACTCTTGATTTCGGCTCAGGTCCTGATCTCAGGGTTGTGAGATCAAGCCCCACGTCAGGCTCCAAGCTGGGCATGGAGCCTGCTTAAGATTCTCTCCCTCCCCCTCTGCCCCTCCCCCCCCCGCTCACGCTCATGCTCTTTCTCTAAAAAACGAAAGAAAGAAAGATGGTAACTTCATTTCCTTCAGATATATACCCAGAAGTGGAATTACTGAATCACATGGTAGATGAACCTCCACACTGTTTTCCATAGCGGCTGCACTCATTCACATTCCCACCAGCAGTGCGTAAGTGTACAACTGTTACTGATCATTTTTTTTCACTGTACAGAAGCTTTTTAGTGTGATGTAGTCCTTGTTTATTTTTGCTCTTGTTGCTTGTAGCTTTTGGTGTCATATCCAAAAAGCACTGCCAAGACCAATGTCAAGGAACTTCTTCCCTGTTTATTTTTAGTAGTTTTAGTTTCAGATCTTATCTTTAAGTCTTTAATCCATTTCATGTTAATTTTTGTGAGTGGTGTAAGATAGGGGTCCAATGTCATACCTTTGCATGAATTTCCTGGCACCGTTTATTGAAAAGGCCATCATTTCCCCCATTGAATTCTTAGCTCCTTTGTCAAATATCCGTTGACCATATATGCTCAGGTTGATTTCTGGGCTCTTGATTCTGTTCCATTGGTCTGTGTGTCTGTTTTCATGCCACTACCAGACTGTTTTGATTACTACAGCTTTGTTAATAAAGCTTGAAATCGGGAATTGTGATGCCTCCAGTTTTGTTCTTTTTTCTCAGGACCACTTTGGCTATTCAGTGTCTTTTGTGGTTCCATGTGAATTTTAGGATTTTTTTCTATTTCTATAAAAAATGCCATTGCAGTCTTGGTAGGGATTGCACTGAATCTGTAGATGGCTTTGGGTAAAATGGACATTTTAACAATATTGATTTTTCCAATCCGTGAATACAGAATATCTTTCCATTTCTTTATATCTTTTTCAAATTCTTTCATCCATGTCTTCTATAGCCCATTTAATCTTCACAATGAAGTAGATATTGATTGGTACCCCCATTTTACAAGTGGGGAAACTGAGGCTCATATCGCTTGTAAAAAGTGGAATCAAGAGGAGCACCTGGCTGGCTCAGTTGGAAGAGCATGCAACTCTTAAATCTCAGGGTTGGGAGTTTGAGCCCCAGGTGGAGTGTAGAGATTACTTAAATAAATAAAACTTAAAAAAAAAAACAAACCACATGGAATCAAGATTCAAACCTCAGATCTCTATCTCTAAATCATGTTTCCTGGGGCGCCTGGGTGGCTCAGTCGGTTGAGCGTCTGCCTTCGGCTCAGGTCATGATCCTGGGGTCCTGGGATCGAGCCCAGCATTGGGGCTCCCTGCTCAGTGGGGAGCCTGCTTCTCCCTCTCCCTCTGCCGCTCACCCTGCTTGTGCTTGCTCTCTCTCTCTGTCAAATATATAAATAAAATCTTTAAAAAAAAATAAAAATGAGAAAATAAATCATGTTTCTCTCACTAATCCAAAAACTGTGCCGGGATTGCCCTGCAGTGTACCCAGTGTGACCTGCGGGCCAGGACGCCGCTCTCATCCCCAGAGGCACTGGGGCAGCGGCCCACCTGCTCTCTCTGCTTTTCAGATGGATGACGAGGACTCCATCCTCCCCAGGAAGCTGCAGGTGGCCCTGGAGCACATTCTGGAGCAGAGGAATGACCTGGCTAGTGACCAGGATGAAGGGCCCCCAGACTGCAAGCATGGTAAGAGCTCAGCCGCCTCCATCTCCCTCTTCCATCATTAGAGTCGGGCAGCAAGTGGGCAGGTGACCAGCCCTTCCACGTGGCATTGAGTTAAGTAGGAAAAGTGGCCGGAGGGGCGTGCAAGGAGAGAAACTGGGTGTGTAACCCCTTGATCTGGATCTCTTGCTAACAATGAATCGTGAGAAAAATTTTCCCACCTCCCCCAGTTTGGCCCTAAAATACCCAATTAAAGGGGAGAAAGAAATGGCTTCGTCCCTCTGGGTAACCTTTGTCACGGAGAATGATGATCCGCTCTAGTCCTTCCTTGCGCCCGCCGGGCTGTCTCGGGCAATGCGTCCGCCCTCACCGGTGCCGGCCCTTCCCCACTTTGCTCAGGCCCCGAGTCCAGCCCCTTGAATGAGGTGGTGTCCGAAGCCTTCGTCCGCTTCTTCGTGGAGATCGTGGGCCACTACTCCCTGTTCCTGACGGCGGGCGAGCGCGAGGAGAGGACCCTGCAGCGAGAGGCCTTCCGCAAAGCCGTCTCCTCCAAGAACCTCCGCCGCTTCCTGGAGGTTTTCATGGAGACCCAGACCTTTCGGGGCTTCATCCAGGAGCGGGAGCTGCGCCGGCAGGATGCCAAAGGTTAGGGGGCACCTTCCGTGCCGGGGGCCGAGGCAGCTAGAGAGGCCCAGGCCGGCAGAGGCCGAGGAGCGGGGAGGAAGGTCGTGGGGCCAGGGCGCAGGTGGGAGGGGCAGCGCGGCCTCCTCCGGGAACGCTCCGTCTTGGCGCCTCGGAGCTGGTCACACTGCCCCAGCGTCTGCCTGTCTGCTCTGGCCGTCTCTCCCCGCTCACAGCCTCTCCCAGAACCGCGTTCCAGGTTCGGGCGGTAGGTTCTCCTTGTGTTCCATCTTTCCAACTTGATGAAACTCTCCTGAACATGCTTTCCTGCCTCTCGCTGGCCCCTCTTCTCCTTTTCCTCAGGCCTCTCCTCCCTTCTGCCCTGCTTTCCTCCCAGTCTCCCGAGGTGGGGCACCAGCAGGCAGGAGCCACCTGGGGTGGGACGGGGGAAGGAGGCTGGCCGTGCCCCCCACTTTGTGTGAGCGCCTCCTCACATTCAGCCGATCGGCCGCAGCACCGGAGGGAGGACAGCAGAGACTCCCCAGCTTGGGGAGCTTGTGGGTCATCTCACCATGGAGCCTGGCCTCCTGCATTCTCTCTCCTCCCTCTCCCTGTCCCCTCTGGCTGGGTTCCATCACACTTCCAGGGCTGAGAAGGGGGAGTATGTGAGGGAGGATCGAATCACTCCCCTCTTTCTTGCATCGTCGTAAGTCCTTTTGGGAATCGGAAAGCTAGAAACGTTGGTAAAGACAGTCACTGATGGGAATTAGACCTGGGTGGGGGAGAGACACCGCGGAGAAGCCGGTCCAGTGAAGACGGAGGGCAGCGAGGGTCCTGGGACAGCCTCCGGCCCCAGGCCTCCGTGTCCTCTGGTGCTGTGATGGCCCAGCCTGGGTGAAGGAACCAAAGCCCCACATGCCTGGAGCTCTTTGCAAAGTAAAGACAGGGACTGGTATTCTGATGAGTGGTATCTGAAGAGACAAAAGGAAATTGATTAGTGTCTGAGTCACTCCTGACGACAGGATTACTTGAAATAGAAGCTCTGCTAACCAGATTATCTGCTTACAGATCACTATTTGATAGAAAGGTCGAGGCACAAAAGCTTAAAAGTGGCATGGGAGGCTCCTCTGTCCAGGGAAGATCAGTGAGAGAGGAAGACAATGCCTGAGGCTCACACCTTGAGGCTAGAGGTGAGGGCCTCTGAGGTGGCCTGTCCGGCCTTCCTGAGCCCACAGATGGCAGACGGTTTTCCTGGAAGCGAAACCACTTGGCCGGCGTTCCTCTTAGGGGAGAGTATGAGGAAAGGGGAGACTACAGGACTCCGAAAGCCAGGGCGGGCTGTTTCCTCTTCGAAACCACGTGCCCGGCACAGTATAGACACTTGGAAGGTGTTTGTTGAATAAAAATAGGATTTCACGTACGATCTAGCTTTACAGCCTCCCGAAGATAGTTATTGCACAAGGTTGGGCAATTATAAGGGCAATAAAAACCCTTATAAACCTTATGATTCAGAGAATGTTTATAGGAGCAGCTCATCTCAGAAGCAAGGTTTCTTTTTTATGGCAGTAAGGAAATGGATATGTTTAGAAGAGAGAGAAAAGGAACTAAAATGGCTGGGATTTCTCTTGCTAACAGGTCTGTTTGAGGTCCGAGCCCAAGAGTACCTGGAAACACTCCCCAGTGGAGAACACAGTGGTGTCAATAAGTTCCTGAAGGGACTCGGTAAGGCCCGGCGGTCTCGGTCCCCATCACCAGCCTCTGGTCCCCCGAGTCTCGAGTCTCGGCCGGTTCCCTCCACTGGGGCAGGTGCCAAATAATGCAGAGCTCGCTGCAGTGCGGCCTCGTAGGCTCCTGTTCTGATCTGGCCCCAGAGGATAGACAAGGGAAACAAAGCACCCCTCCCTGCCTCACCGGCCCCTGGGCCGTCCTGCTCTATTCCTCACTCTTCTCTCCCACCCTCTTCAGTCTTCTGGGGAGCTGAGCTTAGGAAGCATGAGGGGAACCGAAGAAGGGTGTCTGGTAGTGAAGACCTGGAGCAGCCTCCAAATTAGTGGAAATGTAAGAATTATAAGGTCGTTGGGGCGCCAGGCTGGCTCGGTCCATGGAACGCGCCACTCTTGATCTCAGGGGTTGTGAGTTCAAGCCCCATGTTAGGTGTAGAGATTACTTAAAAAAATAAATAAAAATTAAAAAACAAAAACCAAAAGAATTAGAAGGACCTTGGTTTAATCGAGGGTGATGAGGCGCCCAGGAGGAGCTGCAAGTGGGCCATACTGTGCCTTCTGCAGGACGGCTGGTTTCCTGGGGAGGCCCTCCTACCCGCCCGTGCTGCTGGGGGTTTTCTCCTCATGTGGCTCCTCAAGGACATGTTACATTCGGTGCTCCCTGTGTCACCGTGTCAGGAGCAAACACTCCTGACACGCTTCCTTTCAAAACTCCCCACGTCTGAGGAAGGTCCCTTTGCGTTGGGGAGGTTGCGTGAGGAGAGGCTCCAGAGGTGGCCTGGGAGGCCACAATCATCCCCACCACGTCCGGGATGAAAAGGGCAGGATTTCACTTTTGTCTGCCTGGTGACATGTTCTCATTTTCTTTTTTTTAGGCAACAAAATGAAGTTTCTCCACAAGAAATAACCTCCAGCTCAGCCTCAAGGGAAAACTTCCTCCTGGTTGCAACCACATTTTTTACAAAAACAGTCCTGGTGGCCTTTCTGAAACGCTGGGTCCTGGTTGTGCGGGGTAAAGGCCGGGATGGTTTCCGGCTGCCACAGGGCCTCCCCAGGACCCAGGGCCCAGCAGGGGCTGCTCCCGCAGAACAGCCCTGGAAAGGGGACCTGAGACCAGGCATGGCAGCAACTTTCAAATGGATTGTTTGGGTTGTTGGGTTTGGGATTTTTTCTATTTTTTACTCTTAGGTATTAAAAGAAAGAAAAGTGTTTGGGTTTTCTTTTTATTATGCCAGGGCTAAGAAAACTCTCTCGTGCCCTATGCCATGGTGCCCTGGTTCATCCTGCCTGGCGGCTGCGCTCTGACCCCCAGAGGAGAGGAGGAAGGGGAGGGCAGGAGCGGTGACCAGGGACCGGAAAACAAGGCGCCCCTCTGGTTGGAGCTGGGGACAGATGCAGGTGTTAGGGGAGGAGGGCAGTGGCGGTCCTAGGGCACTCGTGCTCACAGGTGACAGGTGTCCTCTTGGGGAAAGGACTGGCCTGTGTGTGGAATGTGCTTGTCTGGGGCATGAAGGAAGGAGCGCGAGCACCACAGACATTTGGCTTCCTGGGCTGAGCTGCGCGTCCAGGCCGGCCGGGGACGCCACCTGGTGGCCGAGGCCGTTGGTCGTGCTCCCCACTCCTCTGGGCCCGAATGGACCTGACACTTCCCGATGGCCTTTTTTCTCTTCGAAGCCATAGAACCATCCACTGCCCGAGCAGTCCATGACTTTCAGAGGGACACAGAAAAAGAGATCTCCTCATGAGATCTGTTAATAAAATATTCTTGGGGTCCTTAAAACATGTAATCCACAGCTTTGACCCTACTTCCATTTACATTGTAGGGAATGTTTCCCATCTCATTGTAGGGACCCAGATCAGCATACGTGGAGGGGCTTGTGGTGTTGATGTTTACAAGAGGGGTCATCAGAACTTTGGGGCTAGCTTCATCAGACTCATGCGCCAGCTAGGCGGCTTGCCTTCTCGGGACCAGAAGCAGAGAGGTGGGGGTAAAGCCTGCACCCCGAGTCCTGTCCTGCAAAGGTCACAGTGAGGATGCAGGAAGAGAAGGCAAGCAGCGCAGGCAAGTTCTCAAGCAGGCCTCAGGGCCACCAGTGGGCCGACCCACTGCTTGCACATCGCACGAGCAGACCCCCTCTGGATGGCAGCAGCGGTCCCGACAAAAACACACAAAAGGGATGTGGTCTGACCTTGGCAGTGGCCCAAGGACCTGTGCCACTTGGCAGAGATTCTCACCTTTAGGGAGTTGGGAGCAAGGGGTCTAATAAGGAAGAAAAAAAAGAAGAACGAGGAAAATGAAGCGGTTGATCTCTGTCATTCTACATTAGAGGTTCTTAACTGGAGTCATGGATGACCCCCTTCTACCCACAAGTTATAGCCAAGACTTGGTGTGTCCATTTGTGTTTTAAGAGAGGATCCACGGTTTATATCAGATTCTCAAGGGGGTCCAAGGTTGGAACCAGGCTATGCATCACAATTAGCGTGGGTAGGTACGTGTGGTTGGGGTTGAGCGGGGGAGACGGAAGGGGAATCTCTGAGTGGTGGGGGCTCAGGAATTTGTACCTTACAAGCTCCTCAGAGTAGTTAATGTTATGAATACCAGTATTCTGCCCAGAGATGATCACTTTTAATATTTTGGAATATACCTTCTTTTCTAACTTATTTCATATTGTTTACTTAACACCTCCAAGTGAATAAATATACATCTTTTTCAACATTTCTAATGACTGTGTAACATTCTGTTTTATAGATGTATTAGAAATTAGTTTACCAATCTTCTACTCTTATGCATGCAAGCTATTTCCAGGTTTGTCTTTTTTTTTTAGATTTGTTTATTTATTTATTAGAGAGAGAGAATGAGAGAGAGAGCATGAGAGGGGGAAGGGTCAGAGGGAGAAGCAGACTCTCCCCCGAGCAGGGAGCCCGATGTGGGACTCGATCCCAGGACTCCAGGATCATGACCTGAGCCGAAGGCAGTCGCTTAACCAGCTGAGCCACCCAGGTGCCCCAAGCTATTTCCAGTTTTTAATATCATAAAGAGCATTGAGAAAAGCATCTTTGTATAAATGCCTTATTTTCATTTTTGCTTGAAGTACAACATATACATACAGAAGAGTTCTCAGATCATGAGTATACAGCGTCACAGACTTTTGCAAATGACCACATCCGTGCAAGCAGCACTCAAGTCAAAAAGAAACCATCATCAGACCCTGGAGAGCCCTCTGACCCACCTTCCCAGCATTCCTCCCATCCGGCCCTCGCCCTGCTTATGTTTAAACTAAATCAACTGAAAAGTTGTCAACAACTTGCAAAGTGGTAAATTAGGCTGGGCAGGGTCAGAGGCAAGAGAAACAAAGCAGAGTTGTAATCTGAGCTCACAGTTTAGGGCAGATTCTGGATGGATAACACGGTTTGGGTTCAGAAACGAAGCGTGGCTATAAGGCCTGGGTGGGCTGGACCAGATCACTGCCACCCAGCCTCTGTGTCTTGCTGCACACGGAGCATCTATCCAAGAACCCAGTCCTCTAATGCCAATAAAAGGCATACATTTTCCATGAGAATGTGTATGTGTATGTGTTTAGAAGCCCAGGGTTTCAGTTCGCGGTGAATCACAGGACCCGTTTCCCCCAGGCAGTGCTGGAGAATCCTGCCGCCTCCTTGATCCTGGGCCATTTCCTTCCTACCCACCCTGTCTTTTTCCCCCTTTTTCTTATATTGGGGTAAAGTTCACAGAACATACAATCAATCATTTAAAGTGAACAATTCAGTGGCATTTAGTATACTCACAACGTTAGCAACAACCAAAAGACATTTCCATCACCCCAAAAGAAAACCCTGTACGGGGTGCCTGGGTGGCTCAGTCGTTGGGCGTCTGCCTTCAGCTCAGGTCATGATCCCAGGGTCCTGGGATCGAGCCCTGCATCAGGCTCCCTGCTCGGCGGGAAGCCTGCTTCTCCCTCTCCCACTCCCCCTGCTTGTGTTCCCTCTCTCGCTGTGTCTCTCTCTATCAAATAAATAAATAAAATCTTTAAAAAAAAAAAAAAAGGTGATTTAAAAAAAAAAAGAAAACCCTGTACGCATTAAGCAGTTACTCCCAGCCCCTCCTCACCCCCAGCCCCTGGCAACCACCGCTCTTCTGGCCATCTCTATGGGTTTCTCTCTTCTGGGTATTTTATACAAGTGGGATCACAATATGTCACCTTTTGTGTCTGGTTGTTTTCACCGAGTATAATGTTTTCGAGGGGCATCCACGCCGTAGCACCTAATAGTACTTCATTCCTGCTTATGGCCGACTGATATGCGGGGTATGGTTGGACCACATATCGTTTACTCATTCTTCCATCCATGGACACTCGGCTTATTTCCACCTTTTGACCATTGGGAACAGTCCTGCTGCAAACATGCGCACGTGTATTTATTTACGTACCTGTTTTCAGTTTCTTTGAGTAGATGTACCTAGGAGTGGAATTGCTGGATCCTATAGAAATGTCTACATTTCAATTTGGGGGGACCATCCGACTGATTTCCACAGTGGTTGCACCGTTTTTCATTCCCACCCACAACGTCTGAGGGCACCCCACCTTTCGGTGCTCCCTTCCCTTCTTCAGACCGGTTCCAGCTTGCTCAGCGATATCCATCACCTTCCGGCCACACCTCTCAGAGAGGACCCCATGCTTCTCAGGGGTGATTGGCACCTCCTGCGTCAGTCTGGGGGGATACTAGTTTGAAATGCAGATTCCTGGGATCCACCTTAATCTACCTGGAGCTAAAGCCCTAGAACCCTTCATTGGCCAGGAGTTCCCCCAATGTCTTCACACATTTACAGGACTGTCTTAGGTGACTCACCTCCTCAGGTGACTGATCTCCTCCCTTGTAAGCAAATTCTCCCTTATGTTTCACTGACGGAGAGTAATCTCAGGGCCAGGTTTTGGAAATGAGACCTCTGCCTGTATGTCCTGTGTTCAGCATTGCCTAAGAGCCCCTAAAATGCTCAGCAAAATAAAAACAGAAATGAAATGGGTATACGCTTACACGGGGCCACCCACACTCATCTGAGATACCAAACCTGGTGGATGCGGTTTTTTAAAAAAGGTCCCATTACTCAAGTTACCTTGCATAGGCTTGAAAGCAAACCCAAGGCAGCATGTGCTAGGCCCCCAAAAGTCCCGAGGAGGGATTGCCGTGGGGATGAGCTCAGAGGAGGGCAGGGTGGGTGAGAGCAGGGGCGGGGAGGGGGCTCAGACTTCACCATGTGAGCTGAGCTCAGAGCCGGACTTGGGTGGCCAGCAGGGGCTGAAACAGGCGGAGGACGAAAGGGAGATTCTGGCCTGAGCAGAGGTGAGTTAAGAAGAGCCAGGGGCAGGTGAGAGGGGTCACTGGGCTGCGCTCACCTGTGAAGGCCAATTAACTTCACACCCTGGCTGGTCGGGTGACCACACCTCGCCCTCACCCAGCTCTTGGGTGGGGCGCAGCTGCCAACCTCTGACTGCTTTCTGGTCACAACTGACAGAGGCCTGGTGCCAGCTTCCACGGCAACGGGCCAAAAAGCACAACAGCCTCACCTTTGGTTCAACCCGGGGCTCCTCAACTGCCCCTCTTGCCCTCCTCTGCCTGCAACCATCACCCGCCCCACCCCAACCGTCTTGCTAAGAGCACCCAGTCCAGTCCTGCGCCCAAACCTCACCACGGGTTGTTAATTCCCTCACCCGCACGGGCGGAATGTGGACTGAGCTGTCTTTCGGGCAGAGGACTCCAGATTCCCGGGGACTCACGCATCACTCTCTCAGGCAGGTGCGAAAGGGCTGATCCAGTGGGCGGATCCGGGTGGCAGCTCCGGGAGGCCTGGCCGCCGACCCGACCCCCGGACCTGGAGTTTGGCCTGGGGCACAGGTTGCTCTTCCGCCCTCACTGCGCTGGTTTATCCGGCCCGGGGGAGCCCTGAGCTGGAGCTGGCACAGCGGACTGCGCCCAAGCGGGCGGGGGAGGGGGTCAGCCACTAGGGTGACTCACGAGCAGGTGGGTCAGGGCCCTTCCCAGCAGCGTGGGTCCGCCGGCCGCATGTCCTTGGTTCCGGGGCTCCTCCCTCCGGCCTAGCCAAGCCCCTGCTGAGTCAGGACATGGTGCTGCGGAGCAGAGGGAAGCTGAAAGCCTCCGGGGATGGGGCATCCGCCTGCCGGGGGAGCCAGTGGGGTTCGGGCTACACCAAGCCCGACTGTCACCATCCTGCACTTCTAGCCGCGACAAAATACTGCGCTTAAAAAACAAAAACCAGGGGCACCTGTGGCTCAGTCGTTAAGCGTCTGCCTTTGGCTCAGGTCGTGGTCCCAGGGTCCTGGGATGGAGCCCCGCATCGGGCTCCCTGCTCGGCAAGAAGCCTGCTTCTCCCTCTGCCCCTCCCCCTCCCCTTGCTCGTGCTCCCTGTCCTCTCTCTCTTTCTCAAATAAATAAATAAAATCTTTTAAAAAAATAACAAATAAAAACAAAAACCAGGTGATCGCTGTACAACATGAATATACTTAATGCCGCTGAGCTGTATAGTTTAAAAACGGTGAAAATGATACATTTTACCTTGTGTGCCTGTTAAACCCCCTCGGAGACACACACACACAAACCCACAGCAATAATGTTGCAGGGCATTTATATTCTGGGGCAATTATTTTCACTCTGGCCGTTTATCGTCCACACATCCATTTCTATGAGATAAACGCCAACTTCCTCTACGCAATTGCCTCCAAATGAAGCGGGAGAGCGAGGTTCTTGTCTCACGGAGAATGAACCTCGCAGTAAAGCGACAGAAGTTTATTGAGTGAAGATACAGAAAGAGCTCTCAAGAGTGAGAGGGGTCCCGACAGGGTTGCCAGCGTCGGTCTTTATAGAAAGCTAACCAGGGAGCTTAAATCCTTTTACCATCTCTACTGATATCACCATTGAGCAAGGACTAGTGATAACACCCTCAATGGCTTACTTCCTTTGTAGGGTCTGGTTATTCTTTGTTGGTCACAGGTGATTATCATAAAAAAAGGCACCCTCCCCTCGCCTAGAGATGGGGGCGGCGGGGGGTGCCGCTGTCCTGAATGTTCTCCTTGACTCGCCATCCCCTCCCTGACTGGACCTGCCTACTACCCACAGGTTCCCTGCGGCCCAAACCCTCCACCATCTGAGGCAACACAGAGTGCCCTGCCCCCCCCACACTCGCACGTGCACACACACACACACACGTGCACTGGTGACCTTCAGGGGAACATCGAAACCTCTCCACTTTAAGCAGCGTGTAGAAAAAGAACCGAGGGTCCCCAAACCCCTGCCCCTCCACCCCGGGGATGGCCCATGGGGCCACCCACAGCAGGTAAAAAGAGGCGAGATCCCTGTGCGGTGATGAGAATATTCTGGGATTAGCGAGCGCTGATGGTCGCACGACCTCGTGACCGCACTAGAAACCACCGAGCTGTACACCTCGCAAGGGTGAACTTTAGGGTGTGTGAGTTCTATTTCGACGAGTGGAGACCGGCCTCTGGGGGTCCAGGGGAAGGGAAGCTGGGCGTCTGGGATGAGCCCACCTTGTAGCTGCCGGGGTCACGGGACCACAGCCCCTGCAGAAGGAAGCAGCAGCTCCCAGGCCAGCATGAGGACAGTGGACGCCCCGCCGTAGGGTTGAGGCTCCTGCACGGCAGCCCCGGAGACTAAGAGCCCCCACAAACGCGCACTACACTTCGCTCACGATTGGTAAACACCGGGCTCCTTACAGAAGCCTGTGTTCTCTGCACCGGCTGATGGCATCCTCCCATGCGACCCCCCACTCCCCACCCGTGAGATTGCTGCACGTTCTGGACACACAGGCATCTCCCTGATTAGTCCTCTTCCCAGGGACACATCCAGGGGCTGCATCAAACATCTCCCTGAATCTTGGCATTGCTTCCGGCCCCTGAACCCTGGGAACAGCTCAAACGTTCTGTCCGGGGCCATACCCACCCTTCCTTTGCAGGCTCCCCACGCCCCCAGCCCCCCACCGACCCCACACTGGGCCGTGATTGCCGGTGTCACACCAGTGGACCGTGGACAATGCCCTCTACAGAGGAGACCGGGATGGCAGATCAGCCTCCTTCTTCGGAAAGAGGCCCGAGAAGGCCAGAGCGTTTTTGTCACACTTGTTCCCGCACTAAGTGCTCTGTATCTGGGGAAGGACATTTTGGGTGTTTGCACCATTTTGAAAAGGCAAGACCAGGACCCAAGGCATGAGAGAGGCTCCCTACTATCCTTGAAGACCTGCAGAACCAAGGGAAGGAAAGACAAGGTACTTAAGGAAGGAACTTGGCCTTTCTTTTCTTTCTTTCTTTTTTTTTTTTAAGGCTGAAAGAACAGTGATTTGCTCTGAAGCGGCTTCAAAGAGTCCCTGAATGAATGGGCGCCTGGGTGGCTCAGTCAGTTGAGCATCCAACTCTTGGTTTCAGCTCCCATCATAATCTCAGGGTCGTGGAATCGAGTCCCGTGTCGGGGCTGCTTGTCCCTCTCCCTCTGCCCTTCGCCCTGCTCTCTATCTCTGAGATAAATAAAATCTTTTTTTTTTTAAGATTTTATTTATTTATTTGACAGAGAGAGACACAACGAGAGAGGGAACACAAGCAGTGGGGAGTGGGAGAAGGAGAAACAGTCTTCCTGCTGAGCAGGGAGCCCGACGCAGGGCTTGATCCCAGGACCCCGGGATCATGACCTGAGCCGAAGGCAGACGCCCAACGACTGAGCCACCCAGACGCCCCTGAGATAAATAAAATCTTAAAAAAAAAAAAAAAAAAAAAAGAAGTATCCCTGAATCACACTGTTATCTGGTGCTGGTGGTTTTCCATATGGAGAAAGAAGAAAAGTGGCCCCCCACCTCTGCCCATGCATACAAATTAATTCCAGGTATCCACCAAAGTGTGCCAAGTATTAGTCCCAGATTCTGGAAACTGTGGGTTTGAATTCTGGCTTGCCCTCACTAGCTGTGGGACTCGGAGTGACTTACTGAACATCTCTCTCAATTTCCTCATCTAGAACATTGAAATAATAAATGGGGCTTTTATGAGGTTTAAATTAGTTAATATTTTTAAGGTTTGGAACTTGGTAAGCACCATCTAACAGCTTGTTAAAACAAAGCAAAATGTAAAAAGCTAAATCTAACATTTCAGAAGCCAATACGGGAGAAAGTCTTTCTGATCTCAAGGTGGGTGAGTTCCCTGACAAGAAATAGAGCGGGCAAACTATAAAGCAAAACACTGGGTCGCCTGGGTGGCTCAGTTGGTTAAGTGGCTGCCTTGGGCTCGGGTCATGATCTCAGGGTCCTGGGATCAAGTCCCTGCATCCGGCTCCCTGCTCTGCGGGAAGCCTGCTTCTTCCTCTCCCACTCCCCCTGCTTGTGCTCCCTCTGTCTCTCTCTGTTTAAATAAATAAATACAATCTTTAAATAAATAAAAATAAAGCAAAACACTGATAAATCTGAATATAGTAAAAATAAGGACTTCACACGGGAGAAGAGCACAGAGGAGTCTTGGAACACTGCTATGATGGAGCGCTAGCATGATGAGCCTCACCACCAGCGTGTAGAATGAAACATACTGCAGCATTCTCTTTCTACACGCATCCAACAAAACAACACAAAAGAAAATTAATCTATGGTGATAAAATTCAGGAGGAGGGGCTCCGGCTGACTCAGTCGGTAGAACCTGTGACTCTTGGTCTCGAGGTCGTGAGTTCAAGCCCCACATTGGGCCTAGAGCTTACTTTAAAAAATAAAGACTTTATCTGTTCATTCTCGATTGCCTTCAGCTCAAAGTATCTTTATATCAAAATGGCATATTTTCGGGTGGCATATACTGATCCCCTTCAGTTTAGACTGGGCACGTTGGTTCTACACCCTTTTGTTTGCTCATACACACACATCAAAAAGAGAAAAGAAAACGTCATCCTCGTCCCTGTGTGTTGTGTGCCAAGCCCAGCAAACCGGTATCTCACTGGCAAACTGAGAATGTCCTGGCCTCACGGAGGGGAGGGACCATTTATTTCAGCCACCTCTCCAGATTCCCACTTGCTTCCCACGGCGGGGGTGCGGGGGGCTCCAGGGTCAACAGGGCAGTGAAGTATGGGGGTGAGTGGGGTCTGCAGCCTCACTGCCCAGCTCTGCCTCCAAGTTACTGTGGAACTTGGGCCACGTGTCCTCACCTCCTGCCTTTCTGTTTCCTCACCTGTAACATAGGAGAAGAGGTCCCTCCTGACCCCAGACTTGACTGACTCTGGGAGCACCTGCAGCCCCCCCCGGGAAGGGTGGCCTCGAAGCCTGCTCAGAGCGGGATCCCAGAGCCTTCCGCTGGTGGTGCCATGGGGCAGATGGGAGAGGGAAGGAGGAGCTGGTGCCCTTGGCAGGACAGGTGGTGGATGAAGAGGGAGGCGACAGAGAGGGAGCTCTGGCCCCGTGTCTCCCAGGCGGCTAACAGCTGAGCTGATCTTAAAGTCAGGATGTGCCTCAGCTCGTCTTAACAGCTATTTCTAGCTTGTGCACCTCCTTATTTGGTAGCCCACTGCACCATTCTCTCTCCCAGGGATGTCTGCCTTCCTGAGGAGCACACCAGGCCCCCCGTGGGGCTCCGGTCCTCGCAGGGCTTCACAGAGAACGGGCACTCAACCACGTGTGCCATATGTATTCCAAATGCTCCTAAATCCATTCATGTTAAAACATTTTTGGGGACGCCTGGCTGCCTCAGTTGGTGGAGCATGCGACTCTTTTTTTTTTTTTTAAGATTTTATTTATTGGGCGCCTGGGTGGCTCAGTCGTTAAGCGTCTGCCTTCGGCTCAGGTCATGATCCCAGAGTCCTGGGATCGAGCCCCGCATCGGGCTCCCTGCTTGGCAGGAAGCCTGCTTCTCCCTCTCCCACTACCCCTGCTTGTGTTCCTGCTCTCGCTATCTGTCAAATAAATATATAAAATCTTTAAAAATAAAAAAAATTTAAAAAAAGATTTTATTTATTTATTTGACAGAGAGAGACACAGCGAGAAAGGGAACACAAGCAGGTGGAGTGGGAGAGGGAGAAGCAGGCTTCCCGCCAAGCAGGGAGCCCGATGCGGGGCTCGATCCCAGGACCCTGGGATCATGACCTGAGCCGAAGGCAGATGCTTAACCGACTGCGCCACCCAGGTGCCCCACATGTGACTCTTGATCTCCGGGCAGTTAAGTTTGAGCCCCATGTTGGGTGTAGAGATTACTTAAAGATAAAATCTTTTTTAAAATTTTGTTTTAATTGTGTTAAAGTATATATAAACATAAAATTTACCATCTTAACCATTTCTTTTTTTTTTTTTTTAAGATTTTATTTATTTATTTGTCAGAGAGAGACAGAGAGCACAAGCTGGGGGAGCGGCAGGCAGAGGGAGAGGGAGAAGCAGATTCCCTGCTGAGCAAGGAGCCCGATGCAGGACTCGATCCCAGGAGCCTGGGATCATGACCTGAGCTGAAGGCAGCCGCTTAACTGACTGGGCCACCCAGGCGTCCCCCATCTTAACCATTTCTAAGTGTAGGGTTAGCAGTGTTAAGTATATTCACTTTATTGTGCACCCATCACTGCCATCCATCTTGAGAACTTTTTCCCCACCCCCAACTGTAACTGCGGACCCATTAAATAAGACTCCCCCTGCTCCCTTACCACCACCCCCACCCCGACAAACTCTATTCTACTTCCTGCCTCTACGAATTTGACTAGTCTAGGTACCTCACGTAAGTGGAGTCGTGCAGTATCTGCCCTTAGCATAATGTCCTTAAGGTTCATCCAGGTTGGAGCCTGGAATTCCATTCCATTTTAAGCCTAAACAATATTCATTCCAGTATATGTATATGCCACCTTTTGTTTAACCATTTACCTGTCAATGGGCATTGGGGCCATACCATGCATTTTTACCTTTCAAATGCAGTGTTGGAACAGAATCCCCACTGATGGTCTAGTTGAATCAACCAGCTTTCTACTTAAAGCCTGTAGCCTCTCATTGATTTAGGGGAGGATCTGGTGACCAAGAAAGACAATTTTGCAACAAATTGCATTTCTTGGGGGTCCTGGGCTCGCGAGATGATTGTCTCTGAAAGCGCTACCAGATGATGCAGCGTTTCGGAGAAGCGATGTGGGTTGTGGTCAGAGGATGGGCTGCAGGGGCAATGGATGGAGGCAGAGCAGGTTCAGGGGCTGAAGCCATGGTATCTGGGGCACAGAAAGAAAGAAGGGAAGGAAGGGAGGAATGCAGAAAGGAAGGAAGAGAGGGAGGGCGAGAGAGAAAGCAGACCATTGAGGATGAGGGTGTGGGACACCAGGGGTCAAAGTGGTCCCTGTGGATTTTAAGACACCCAGTATTATGATCTGGCTTGGAGTAGAGAGACTGCAGGGCAGGGCAGGTGCCCAGGTCCCAGGTGAATGGTCAGAACCTGTTTACTTGACTCAGTCAACAGGGCAGATGTGTTTTTCGGAACAACCTGTGTGTGGAAACCTTGCCTGCCCTTGGAAACACCCCAATTAGAAGGACTGGGAACAACGGCAAAGTTGGCAGCTTGAGGACTCAGAGCTACGTTTCTTCCACTGCTAGAATGTGATCTGACCAGCCCGGCCAGGCGCCTGCCCAAAATCTTGCAGGGCTCCCCATGACTGGCAGGACCAAATCCAAGTCCGCCCTGCCCCCTCCCGCCACGCGCAGCGGGCCGCAGGCTGCCCTTTCCTGCATAGGACTTCATGCTCCAACAGCTAATGCAGAGCTGCTCCCAGCCTCCCTCCCACACCATCCTGTCCGTCAGCTTCGTGCAATCTGCAGCTAGGGCACGTGCGCTAGCTCAGCTCACTTAAAATTCCACTCATGTTGCACCTTCCCTGCTACCCTCGCTCCTAATCAGGTCCAACTTACAGGCTGCCTCTCTGAGCTCTGATAGCACCTTACGGCATTTGCACATTCCCCAATAAAAGGCTCTGCTTTGGGGTCCTCTTTGCCTCTTCCAGTCTAAGCTCCCCCAAGACAAGTGCTATTTCTTTTCATCTTTGTATCCCCCCCGTCCATTCATTCATTTACTCATTAGACATGTATTTCTTGAACTACAATGATGTGCCAAATACTATTCTAGTTTGAACGAACGCATGTCTTGACGTTGGTCCTTCTTGATACTCGTTCATTTATTCATTCATTCGACACAGACTGAGTGTGGTAGACATTGGAGGTACAATGGTAAACAAATATAGATATGGTCCCTGATCTCAAGAGCTTCTGGGGGGTAAGAAAGACACTCATATAATCACGCACAAGCAAACAAAATGTTGCCATCATGCAAGGCGTTAAGACGGATGGGGAACTGGAGTCTGAGAGTAGATCAAAGGGGGTTGGACTTGGTTAGGAGTCTAGAGAACGCTTCCCCAAGAAAGTGGCACTTGTTGGAGATCTGAAAGTTGAGGAGAGCAGGAAACAGCATTCTAGAAAGAGGGAATAGCGTGTGCAAAGCCTTGAATCATGTATTGGTTAGAAATGCTTTGGGCTCCAAGAAACACAAAATCGGACAGCAGGTGGCTTAAACCAATGGAGTTTCTTTTTTCACACAAGGAGAAGTATGGAGGTGGTGGCTGTTGGCGCTGGCCCAGTTGCTGCACACTGTCCTTAAGGAGCCAGCCTCTCTCTGCTTGCCGTTTTTCATGCATTAGGGCTTGGTCTCAGGCTTGTCCTCTCATCAGCCCAGCTCCAGAGATTGAGATGGTTTTCAAAGGCAGGATGCAGGAGGACCAAATGGGAGCTCTCCTCCTATCCATGAAATCCAGGAGACCTTTCCCAGAAGCCTCCGGCAGCCGGCTCTCCCAGCTCATTGGCCAGAGCTGACTCCATGGCTATCTTCTGCTACAAGGGATGCTGAGAAACCAGTATGTATTTGGCTCCTGTAGTGGGAATGGGCAAAGGAGAGAAGGTTGGAAATGGCTTGGAATGGCCACTTGGTGGGAGAGATTAAAGCGAGTTCTAGAAACCGAGACAATGGAGCTTTGTAGAGACCGGGACCTGGAGAGGTGAGTAGGGGTTGTGTTGGTTTGTCAGGGCTGCCATCGCGAAACATTCCAGACTAGGTAACGTCACGGAAACGTATTGTCTCCCAGCTCCAGAGGCAGAAGCCAACGGTTGGTTTCTTCAGAGGCCTCTCTCCTTGGCTTGCGGACTGTCTTTTCTCTGTGTCTTCACAAGTTCTGTCCTCTGTGCATGTCTGTGACCTAAACTCCTCTTCTCATAAGGGGACTGGTCACTGGATTAGGGGCCACCCCAGTGACCTCACTTAACCTTAATTACCTCCTTAAAGGCTCTATCTCCAAATACAGTCACATTCTGAGGTAGTGAGGGTTAGGGCTGCAACATAAGAATTGGAGAGAGGGGTACAGTCCAGTCTATAATAGGGCCAAACTTCATAAGGCTCTATAGGTCGTGTTAATAGTGAAAATTTTTATTCTAAAAGTTACTAGAAACTATAAAAAGTTTTAAGCAAGAGAACGACATATGCATCTTTATTTTTATTTATTTAATAAAAATTTTATTTTTACATCATCTCCACACCCAGCTTGGGGCTCGAACCCATGACCCCGAGATCCAGAGCTGCACACTTCACCGACTGAGCCAGCCAGGCGCCCCATGACATAAGCATCTTTAGATTTAGAAGATCACTGCCTGCAATGTTGGGCATGGAATGGAAAGGACCAGAGGGGATGCCCACAGACCACTTATGAGGCCACTGAAATAGGCCAGCAAGTAGCAACAGTGCCTTGGCTTAGGATAGTGGTGGTGACGGTGAGGGAAGTGGGCACATCGGAGGAGGATTTCAGCGGTGAAAAGACCAGGACTTGGCCCAGGGTTGCTGTGGAGAGAGAGAGAGAGAGAGGGGGGAAGGCATAGGCAGGCAGCCTCTGGGCCTTGCAGGTGGTGCTTGTATGGGGAATTGGAGCTCCGGGAGCTGGGCCAGTGCTGTGAGAGGGAGCAGGGGACTGTGGGCACCGGGCTGAGGTGGGGTAGGCGATGTGAAGGCTCCCCGACAGGCCGAGGGGCCGGGGGCCTGCTACTGCTCTTTGGGGGGGGCAGCTCTGGCAGTTCAGATACCTGTCCTACTAGCACATAGAAATGCAAGCACTCTCTGCCCAGCTCTCTTATCCAAGAGCATTGGTTTCATCCATCAGTTACACGTGCATTTTCAGTTTGGGGACAACAGGCACAAGATGCTGGGAGATACACCTTGATAACGGGGGACCCACTCAGAAGACCAGAGTTGATTTCACGATTATTTTAAGCTGAAGACATTTGAGATTCAAAAGATGAAGAAAAAAAAGCCCTTTCAGTGCTTTGCTTACTGACTAAAAGCAACAACTTCTGGAAAGTGAGGCTATCGTAAATCCCCTTTATGGCCCTTAAGAGGACAGAAAGACCATGCATAACTGTGTATACAAACATTATCACAAACTTTTTTTTTTATCTCTCATCTGTTCTAGAAACCCATTTGTCTTTCCTAAAGAAGCCTACTGGTTTTTCCCATAGTAGCCTTTTCTCCCCTCTCCTGTTTCCTTACTAAGTTAGATATATAAGCCTTTAACTTCAACCATTTAAGAGCCAGCTACTTTTTTAAAAAGTTTATTTATTTATAGTAATTTCTACACCCAAACTGGGGCTTGAACTTACAACCCCAAGACCAAGAGTCATATGCTCTTCCAACTGAGCCAGCCAGGCGCCCCAGGAGCCAGCTACTTCTTTTGATGACTCCCCTTATGCTTATGAAATAAACTCTTTTCTCCTATTAATGGCTTTTGTCAATTTAATTGACAAGCCCCAGTTACTGAACATAACAGGATAGAGGCAAAGTTTTTTCTTCCTCTGTAATAACTACCAAATCCAGAAGGCATTGCTGTAATCCTTCAGATCAAAGCTCCCTGATAAGTATGAAGCCAGGAGCAGAAGCAGACAGAAAGCTGAGTAGATACTCTGCATCTGTGACTACCCAAGGGTGAAAAAAGGGGGGGGGGGTCTCTGTTGCCTTGTAGAGAGCAAGATGGAGTCACTCAAGTCGAGCAGTGACTCTTGCCAAGCAATGACATAATGAATCAGGAAGGCAGCCAAGGGCGATGAACTGAGAATAGATATCGTTAGAACCAGAACATACTGGTGGCATCCAGAACTGATAACCAGCAAGAGAGCCTGGAAGAGCTGAGAACTGATAACCACTATAACCAGAAGAGGTCCGCAAGGCTAAATGATGCGGTTTTAGAATATAGGTGAGGTTCGGTGGGGCTCATGAGGTCCAGAGCCAACGACCGAGAAAGAATTCTTGAGACATCTCTGGTGGAAAATGGTGATTTATTAAAGCACCCGGACAGGACCTGTGGGCCAAAAGAGCTACTGCCCCAGGTTTGTGAGGTGTGGCTGATTATATGCTTGGGAGTTGGGGAGGTAAGGAAAAGGGAGGTTTCAAAAGCATATTTGTATGGTAAAGAAGACTCACAGGATATGGAAGCCTTGCCATTGTCAAGTTAGGGTTATCTTTCCTTCTAGTAAGGCAGGCATTAACAGTAAGATATTTGGGAGCTTCCTGGAGGAACATTACACTCTGCTCACTTGAAGTATCTGTCAAAGAAAGGGCTGCAGATTACAAGGACGTTTAATTGTATCTACATTCCTTTCTGGAAGCTAGGCCATTGATAGAAATGCTTTGTTCTTGTAAATTGCTAAGACTTTTGTAAACCGAGGGAGACTCATCTCTATAAATTAACTATTTGTGTTTCCTTTAGGGCAGCCTGGAGTGCCTGAGGCATGTCACACATATCCCATGGGGGGGCGGGCTGTGGGGAGTCAGCTTCTGCCCGTCCTCAGCTAGCCTTCTGCTCCCTCCGCATAAAGACTGAACAAACTCCTTTAAAAAGGGGGGATTTCTGCAGCAAAGTGTCTGACTCTGCAGATGCTGACCCTTCCGCATCTGACGTCATTAAAAAGGCGGCTGCCACCAAAGGCCCTGTGTGATTGATCTCTAAACATCACAGTGATCTTGCACTGTTTGACCCTAAGAAGCTCACCTGGGCCAGAGTCCTCATCTCAGCTGCTTACTCACGGCTGACTTCGAGTTTGGGAGAGAGCATGGAGTGGGGGCAGAGGGAGAGGGAGAAGCAGGCTCCCCGCTGAGCAGGGAGCCCGATGTGGGACTTGATCCCAGGACCCCGAGATCATGACCCGAGCCGAAGGCAGATGCTTAACCAACTGAGCCACCCAGGCTCCCCTCAACCACCTCCATTTTTTTTTTTTTAAGATTTTTTATTTTTTATTAGCGAGCGAGAGAGTACAAGCATGGGGAGCGGCAGACAGAAGGAGAGGGAGGAGCAGGCCCCCCACCCAGCAGGGAGCCCGATGCGGGCCTCGATCCCAGGACCCCAGGATCATGACCTGAGCCGAAGGCAGACGCTTTTTTTTTTTTTTTTTAAATATTTTATTTATTTTTTTGACAGAGAGAGACATAGCGAGAGCAGGAACACAAGCAGGGGGAGTGGGAGAGGGAGAAGCAGGCTTCCGCAGAGCAGGGAGCCCGATGCGGGACTCGATCCCAGGACCCTGGGATCATGACCTGAGCCGAAGGCAGACGCTTAACGACTGAGCCACTCAGGCGCCCTCAACCACCTCCATTTTGACCTCAGTTTGTACTTTCTTACTGATTAAGTTCTTCTTTCCAACTTATCTTTTGACTCAGGCAAAAGACCCTGCAGGCAAAGCATCCCCTGCTGAGAACCGAAACTGCCCCCTCCAGTGATAAGAACTGCCCGGAGCCAGCAAGACCCCACCCATGACTGATCCCGGCCCACCTGCTGGGATCCACTCATCTTTGTCCCGCATTTTCCTTCCATAAACCTGGAAGTAGTTTTAGCACTTGGAGACAGCCTTTGAGACCCTACTCTACTGTCTTCCCAGTGTGGACCTCGCTGAAACAAAATCCTTTCTTGTTTCACCACCGCCCGTCTCTCTGCCTTTGGATTTTGGCCGAACCTGGTCTGTTTGCGCCCCCACCCCCCCAGCCAGGTGCTTTGGTACCCCTGCGCCCTGGAACTATGCTGTGAGCTGAGGTGTCGGGAGGAGTGTGCTCCCCAGGCCACTAGCTCCCACCATCTCTCCCCAGGGCTCTCGAGCCAGCCTGCCTGTCTCTGCCCACGCTCTCGGTCCCTGGGCTCCAGCCACACCGGCACGAGCCGTTCCTGGATCACATCAGCCAAGGCCCCAACGCTCAGCTTCCACACCTGCCGATCCCTCTGTCCTGCCCACGATCCCCGTGGACCTTTACGTGCCTTCTTCTTTCTAATCCTTTAGGTCTCTGTGCAATTATGTTAGCAAAGACTTCCCGGAGGCACCCGAGTGATCGTATGAGTGAATGCATTCCCTGACGCCATCATCCCCTAACTGCGGCGCCTTTAGGCTGAAGCTGGAAGAGGCTTTTTCTTAAAAAGACAAAATCCGGTATTTTAACCAAAGAAGACTGGTTAATTCTCAAACTCATTCTCGGCTTCTAGTCCTCAGTCGGGACTCCAGAATTCTCTGAAATGGAACATTTCCAAGGCCGATTAGGCTGCCCACTGGGTCTCAGGGCTTCCAGCAGAGTTTCATTTGCAACTTCTAACCTCTTCCCCGCCCCCCCTCCCCCGCCCCTCCCCCACCCTCCACCAAAGCAAGAAAGTAAAGGTTAAAGCAGACAAGATTTTTTTCTAACTCTAAAGTCTCTGTATTTTAAAAGGCTACTCTGAGCCCTTTTGTAGAATCTAGTTTATCTTTTTCCTACCCACAGGTGGCCCTGCTCTTTTTTGAGATTATCAATCGTTTTCAGCTCCTACAAGCAGCAGAGGCAAGAATGGAAGTTGGAAACCTAGTAGCACGTTTTGCCCCTCCCGAAGAGAATGCCCTCAAGCAACAAACACCAGGTTAGAAGTGAAGGAGCTGAAACAGCCAGCAGTTTAAAGAGGAGGTGCTGAGTTATCCCTAAATTTTCCTTATTCTTTTCCTAAAACCTTAGTTCCCGTTCCGTCAAAGTGATGTGGGGAACAAAGGCAGAGGAAATGTAGATAAAATTAAATGTCCTTATAACCTGCTGCGCATTGACAAGTACTTGGGGCGGGCAGACTGTAACATTCCTCCAGGAAACTCCCAATTGTCTTAATGTTAATGCTTTGCTAGAGGGAAAAACAACCTTAGCTTGACAATAAGCAGGCCTCCAGGATCTGAGGGGTCTTCTTTAGCATATGAAAGTCCTTCTGGAAACTTCCCTTTGTCTTTGCCTCCACCCAACTCCATAGTATATAATCAGTTGCTCCTCAGCATCCCGGAACCGCAATCTTTCCTGCCCGCGAGTCTCCTTGTCCCTCTGCTTTGGTAAGACCACGTTTTTCGGCACCGAACACATCTCAAGAATTTTCTTGGCCGTCGGCTCCGAACCCCACCACGACAAACAACATCAAAAGCAGGAGGGAAACCTTGGAGGTAAGGTAAGGCCCCCCAAATTAAATTTCCCTCATCCATGCCCATGTCCATGCCCATGTTCTTCATTGATTATCTATCCATTTGTTCACTTAGACAAATATTTTGGTCCCCTAATCTGAGTCAGGCATTGACCTAAAATGCTGAGGAGAAAGACCTCCAAGCATTGTGTTCAGATGGGGGTAGGAAGGTCCCTCCCAAAGTGTTTGATGTTAAAAATAAAAATAACAGGATTTGAAAGTTAGACACTCAGATTCTAAAGTTCATACGTAAAAGAATATTCCTGAAAAAGAAGAGGGGCACCTAGCACCTCAGTTGGTGAAGCATGCAACTCTTGATCGCCGGGTTGTGAGTTCGAGCCTCATGCTGGGTGTAGAGATGATTTTTACAAATAAAAACTTGGGAAAGGTAACATTTCAGTATAGAAATGTTATCCCCCCCCCCCCCAGCCTTTGGTTGGCAAATAGCCAAAAATTTGGTTGCTTGTGGGATTGGTGAGGTTGTTTTGCAAACAGGTGTTCGAATGCATTGCTGGTGGGACTATAAATGGGAACAGCCTGTATGGGGGACGTTTTCATAAAATCTGTTAATATAGTAAATGTCCATACTCTTTAGCAATCCAGTTCTAGTTTATCCTGCAGACCTAATCCCCCATATACAAGATATCATCCTACATAAAACATGATTAATTGAATGAAGCACTGTTACTGAAGACAACACCAGTTGTTCCTAATAGGGGGACCGGTCATATAAATGACCCAGCAGAGAACTATGCGAGTATAAAGAATGAAGATTCCCTTTAGGTTCTGATATGGAAAGAGCTTTAAATACATTGTTTGTTAGATGGGGGGGCGGGGGCCAGGTGTCTAGCCTGCCACTAGTCTCCAAGAGGAGGAAAAAGTACAGACATTCATTTGAATGTGCACAAGATATCTCTGGAAGGATATACAAATAATGAAAAGCACATCGTTGCTATGTGGTATGAGCTGGGTGGCCGGGAGAAAGGAACGGGGTTGGGGGGAGAGAATTTTTGTGAGCTCATTGTTCGGTGAGTCAGAAACGACCAGGTTGAGTGAACACACAAAGAAAATTCTTACTTTCGGCAAATGAGATCATGGGGAATGGCCTCCAGAGACGTGACACCCTGAGAGAGGGTGAATAGATTCCTTTAGGGTTAGGATGAATATTTAGATAGGGGAGGCTGGTCATCGTAGGAAGAGGCGGGCGTGAGGGTTGCACATTTAAGGGAACTTGGCCTATACATACTTGGTGTGTTCTGTAAGTGGTTGAGGCTCCTCTCTGAGCAGAGATCTTAGTAGTATAATGAGGTCACGCCAAGGTCCATCTGCGCAGGCGCGAGGGAGGTTTCTGCTCAGGCTGGGTGGTCTGGGCCAGCAGGAGATTTGGCCCGGGCCGTCCCATCACCTGGAGGATGGTTTTCGGTTTCGTTTGCCTGCATTAAGGGGAAAGCCAGGAAGAAGAGCTTAGGGAAAATGTAAGACAAAGGTTAGTGAGTTCAAGCAGGCTGGCAGTAAAGGCCAGGTCTTGGGGCCTAGCTGGTGACGTTTTTACTCCATACCTATTCAAAGAAAATAACATTCTTTTTTTTTTTTTTTTTTTAAAGATTTTATTTATTTATTCGACAGAGAGAGACAGTGAGAGAGGGAACACAAGCAGGGGGAGTGGGAGAGGGAGAAGCAGGCTTCCCGCTGAGGAGGGAGCCCGATGTGGGGCTCGATCCCAGGACCCTGGAATCATGACCTGAGCCAAAGGCAGACGCTTAACCGACTGAGCCACTCAGGCGCCCCAAAGAAAATAACATTCTAACTGCAATGGCATTTGGGAAAGCATGGCAAGGCCAACTTAATAAGTTGACTATGAAAACTTAAACAGAAGGGGAGCCATCCCGGGGGGTATAGGAACGGGGGGGCGGCTTACAGAGCGGGGCGAGATTGGGCTCTACTTCAAATACAGCTTGGGCAAGTTGGAATATAAGCCAAGGAGCAAAGCGAGGATGGGGGTGGGGGATTCAGTGGATGGAAAATCAAGGAAAAAACGGGGTCAGGGGGCACTTTGGCTAAACCGACCTAACAGGACTCTGGAAGGCAAACCAGGGTGATCAGACCTCACCTAGTAGGCAGGGGGCAGGGGTGACCAAGCACCTGCCTCTGGGGGCCCCAGACAGACTGGGTTCAGCCTCTCACTGCTGCCAAAACCCAAAGGCAAAGGAGACGGTGGTGGTGAAACAAACGGAATTACTTCAGTGCGGCTCAGACGGGGAAGACAGCAGATTGACAACCTCAGTCAGGCTCAGAGTCCTGGAAATACTGGGAGTTTTTTGTTTTTTAAATAGGCCGTACATCCAATGTGAGGCTTGAACCCAACCCTAAGATTACGAGTCTGACGCTCTCTCCACTGAGCCAGCCAGATGCCCCATTTCCAGATTTATATAAAAAATGCAGGACAAAGGTGGGTGGGTACCTGCAGGTGGGCAGTAAAGGTCAGGTTGATCATCATCTTGGGGTCAGTCATGCGGGGTCTCACCGGGTGAGGGCAGTCCTTATTGTCCGAGGGGGGCAGTTTCAGTTCCCATCAGGGGATGCTTTACCCGCAGGGTCTTTTCCCTGAATTAAGGAGATAAGCTGGAAAGGAGAACTTAATCAGTGAGAAAGTACAGACTGAGGTCAAAATGGAGGTGGTTGAAGTCCTTTCAACCTGAGGGATGGCGTAAGGTGAGCCTGATCAGATATGGAGGGTGGAGGATTCTGGCTAAAATCAGACAATGCAGAGATGAAAATGGAAGTTGAAAAATTGAGGCCTACTGGAGAATTTCAGGGGACCTTGAGTATTTGGTCAAAGAGAATCTTTGTCATGCCTTTTCTAGTTTTACAAATACTTGAGTCAGGTGACTGCATTGTTAAAAAAATTATGCAAACCACAAATTAACACAGTACTTGCTACAAAATTTATAAATTGTGGGAGATGATACTTAAAAGTCAGGGGAAGCCACTGACCTCTGAGAATACAAACTTTTTTACAGGGACCAAATCATTATTCAAATCCCCTTGGGAGGGGCACCTGGGTCTGTGGTTAATGGGCTCTGGGTTTTGGGTCAGGTCGTGATCTCGGGGTCAGGAGATGGATTCCCCTGCAGCTGGCTCCCCACTTAGTGGGCGGGGGTCTGCTAGAGATTCTCTCCTTCTAACCCTCCCCTGACTTAGGCTTGCACGTGCTCTCTCAAATAAAAAATCTTTTTTTTTAAATTTAAATCCCCTTTTGAGAAAAATAGCATAGAGTAGCACTGTTTACTGCCAGGCTAAAATTTTCAAAGTTGGTGCCAGAGTACAAACTAAACTTGTTCCCAGTGTAGACTCCCAAGGTGCCATGGCAGGATGCCAGGCCTATCTTATACTTTAATTCTGTAGCACTCTGCACAGAGGGACAAGCATGATTGTGTCTGGTCTGCAGGTCCCCCTTTCAAATGAAAAGCTCCCTTAAGGCAGGGCCTGGCCTGACTTCAGCACATGCTGGGGAGGGAGCACCAGACCTCAAATTCCTCGAGCTTCAAGCCCTGCTCTGTCACTCCGGGGGGGGGATTGCTGTGTGATCCTGTGTATATAGCATCCCTGTCTACACCTCGTCTTACAGATGTAAAGAGTAAAGAGGCAAGGTCATCTGTGCTTGTCCTACTGCAGAAGCCTGTTGGGAGGCTCAAAGTAGGTAAAGTAGGTGAAAGTTTTTTGAGACCATGGGAGAAAAAAAGCCAGTTTTTTTTCCCCTTTTGCTCCTTTTCCAGCCTTTCTTTCTTTTTCTTTCTTTGAGAGCATAAGCAGGGTGAGGGGCAGAGGGAGAAGCAGACTCCCCACTGAGCAGGGAGCCTGATGACTCTGGATCATGACCCAAGCCAAAGGCAGGGGCTTAATTTACTGAGCCTCCCAGGTGTCTCCAACTCCTTTTCCAGCTTCTATTCTTGCTTTGGCCTGCACCCTCAGCCCCACGCTACACATGCCTTGTAAATGCAAATGGCATACCTCCCCCTTGAAAGGGACAGAGGTAGTGATATCCTTGGGAGGTTTCCTGTACATTCAATAATACCTGGGGAGTGACCCCTCCCTAAACATTCTCCAGGACCTCTGACTCCAAACACCTTGCTGCCAAGACCCCTGGCTTCAGGGATTGAGTAACTAACAAAGGACACCTGGACCCTGTCCTTAGTCTGACCAGTTCCCGGATGCCTAAGAGGACATGTCCATCAGAGCAAAACCGCCAATAAGAACCCTAGACCCTAAGCAAAGAAGAGACTCATGTTATTTTCCTAGTTCTCAGATGCTCTGTCCCTGCGTGTCTCATTCACTAAACTTTGCTGTCACTTCCTTCTGGCTCACATTTGATTTCCACCCGACATGAAGGTAAAGGCACTCTTGGCTAGCCCCAGGGGGCCCCCTCTCCAGGCCCTCACACCCGGCCTGCCAGCATCATGAAAACTGGTTGTAACGTAAGGTAGTCAGGTAAAGCAGAGGAGGCATTATATTTGAAGTTCAGACAGTGAAATCAACTTTTTTTTCTTCTTTTTACAGATTTTATTTATTTGACAAAGACACAGCGGGAGAGGGAACACAAGCAGGGGGAGTGGGAGGGAGAAGCAGGGTTCCCGCCGGGCAGGGAGGCCCATCCCAGGACCCTGGGACCATGACCTGAGCCATGCAATACTGGGGATATACTTACATGAAAAACCAGTTTGTTATCCGAAATTCAGATGTAGGAGCGCCTGTCTTGCTCAATCAGCAGAGCATGTAACTTGCTCTCAGGGTCCTGAGTTCAAGCCCCACATTGGGCATAGAGCTTACTAAAAATACTTTTTTTAGTGAAATTCAGATATAACTGGGCATCCTGTATTTTTATTGGCTAAATTTGACAAAACTATTTTAATATCCTATGCCGGATGCCTGGGTGGCTCAGTTGGTTAAGCATCTGCCTTCAGCTCAGGTCATGATCTCAGGGTCCTGGGATGGAGCCCTCATACAGCTCTGCTTCTCCCTTTCCCTCTGCTCCTCCCTCTGCCCCTCCCCCTGCTTGTGCATGTGTGCTCTGTCTTCAGAATCTTAAAACAAGCAAAAACATCCTGTGCCAACATCAGTGGAAACGAGCAAATACTTATCTAGCCCTTACTAAGGCCAGCGACTGTCCTTCGAGCATTATGTATATAAACACATTGAATACTTAACAAGGGAGGTATTTCACGGGGGAGGAAACGGGCAGTAACTTGCTCTGTCAAACAGCTAGGTTCAGGGACTGAAGTTCTGATTCCTGGGTCACCTGGGTTTTCTGCACAGCCCTGACTTCAAGCTTCCTGTTTCCCTGACCAGTCCACTGCACCCTCTTTGTCAGGTTGTGGAACATTTTTGTTTCAATAAACAAGGTCACTATACTCGAGGACTACAGCTTGGCTATAGCTTTTCTTCGCAAAATTGTGAAGGAGAATGCCCACCATGCCCTTCATTGGGAATCCTTTTCTCCTTCCCTTGTGTCTGCCAAGGGTTCTTAAACTGGCCTCGATGCCCAGTCAGTGGAGGTGGAGTGGGGTGAGTGCTCCCATGGGAGTCCTCCCCAGCCTGTGGTTGTCCCCATCCGGACCTTGGCATCTAAGAAGGCATTCGTAATCTGAGAAGGTTCTTGGTGCCCTCACATCATACCACACAGGAGGCTCTTGGCTCCTACAATAAAGAACCTGGCTTTTCGGTGTATAGCAGAGTCACTAATACTTCCTGAGTGAAGAAATGCATGAACTGCCCTTGTGCTGAACTTACCTCCCAGGAATCAACAGATGACTCTAGTTTGTTTCCTGAAACAAAACATCATTATTCCTGTTGGTATGGATGGTGAGCCAAGGCATAGTAATTTTTATAACATGAGAGAATTCTTTTCATTCATTGCCAAGGACTTACTGTGATTGAAACCCTATTTGGAGGACTTTGAGCAGGGAGATCAGAAATTCAGAACTAAGCTTGGATGGGCACATGTGACCTTGGGGACAGCCCTGGGTCCCATCCCTCCCCCCATCTTTGGACCAGGTCTGGATTATTCTGAAGTTCATGCCCAGGGCCTTTTCAAGTGTGTTACTGAGGCTCAGATCTTTCATGATCTCATGATACCACTGAGGGCTCTGAGCTGGGCGCCAGTGCTTTCCGGGTGAGGGCAGCAATATGGAGACAAAACGAATCCATAACATACAAGAGAATTTTCCTAAAATAGAGGAATGCTTTAAGTTGAAGTAGCCCTTTTTTCTTTAATATTTTAGAGAGAGGGACAAGCAAACTCCTGCACTGAGCTGGGAACAGGAGCCCAAGTGACCCTCTTGAAGTGCTTGCTTCCCCTATCTCCCCCATTTTTAACTCAATCTTCAGCTCAATGTGGAACTCAGGACCTGTAGATCAAGTGCTGCCTTCTCTAGTGAGCCAGCCAGGTGCTCCTCCCCCACTTCCCTTTTTAAAAATCAAATTGGGTGGCTCAGATGGTTAAGAAACTGCGTTTGGCTCAGGTCATGATCCCAGGACCCTGAGATTGAGCCCCACATCCGGGCTCCCTGTTTGGTGGGGATCCTGCTTCTCCCTCCCTCCACTGTTGCCCCTGCTTGTGCGCTCTGGCTCTGACAAAATCTCTAAAAAAAAAAAATTAAAATAAAAATCACAGTATTACTTGGTAAGGTAAAACTCAAAGACTATTGGGACTATACCTGTAGTCCCACGAAGTTAAATTTATGAACTTGCTGCAGCAGGGGTGACTGCAGCTAGGAAATAGGGGGGCAACGTGGAAGGGCAGTAGGGAGGGGCGGGGCCCCTTACAAGGTCTAAGCTGGCTTGGGAGAGACCAGCAGAAGAGGAACCAGCCCGGATTAGGTACCGTCATGAGGTTGGGGACGTTTAGGAACTGGGCATCTCAATGATCTTTGGGAGGTTGGAGGGAGCAATGAAGTGGGACTGGGAAGACATTTTTAAAACTATTACTAAAAAAAAGGGATTGTTAGTCTTTTTGCAGCCATCGCGTGGCCTTGGGAGAAACACTGTTTTCTGTTGGCTTTGTCACTGTCCTTATTTGTGTCTGTTAGGTACATTCTGGTCTGATCTCCAGTGGGGAGGATTTTCACTCTTAGGTGGACTTAAAGAAAAGCAAATCAAGGGCTTATGCAGAAAAACTGCCTATGATGGAAAATCAGAATTTAATAGGCAGCATGTCAGAGGACAGTGGACATTAATAGGGAAATAGGATTATATACATTTTAATTTTCATAGTTTTACAAATGACTGTAAGCTGGGATATTTCAGACACCTTATGTTACTATCTGTTCAGTATTATGTGAAAGAACAGTGCTTTCCATAGACTCTTACTGTTACTGTTACTTACAGATAGAGAAAGCAGGATCACTAAGAGGTAAATTAGCTTGCTCAAAGGCACATAGCCAGGAATGGGAGAAACCGGGAGGTGAGGGGGACGAGCTGACTCCAGAACCTGTTCTTGGCTACCATGGTAGTCTCCTGGGTTTAGAGATTACACCCTGATTGGAGGAATAAGAGAACATTAAGTGTTTAATATGTACCAGGCACTAACCTCAGTGATTGCATGTCCTATAATCCTCACAGCAACCCTGTGAGGGAGGGTCTACTATCATCCCATTGGAGATGAGGAAACGGGCTCAGAGAGAATAGGTATGTATCCCCGGTTCCTTCAGCTGACCATTGAGTCGGTAAATGGGAAAGTCTGGATTCCAACCCAGGTCCTCAATTCCCGCCCTCCACTGTATCAGCCTCTGCTAGCAGGTATTCCTCTGGGTTAGCACTCTTGAAATGAGGACTTTATATTATAAAGTTCCCTAGATGTGCCGCCCAGTGTGTGGGGGGGGTGGGGGGAGCAGTGAGGGTGGGCCCAGCTCGCGGGGCCCCGCCCCTGCCCCGCCCCCGCAGGTGGGGCTGTCTCATCCGCCAATCAGGACGCTGGGCGCCGGGGTCGAGGGGCGGGCCGCGGGCGCTGCGGCTCCAGCCCGCAGTCCGAGCGGCTAGAGGGCTCGGAGACCCTACGCGAAGCCAAGAGGAGCGAGCCGGCGCCCCAGTCTCCTTCCCCTCCCCTCGCCTCGCCGCCTTCTCCGGCAGCCGGACCGGAACTATGTGATCCCGGAAGTTCCGGTGCCATTGCTGTGTGGGATAAACAGTAATGGCGGAGGCTGCAGCTCCCGGAACAACAGCCACAACATCAGGAGCAGGAGCGGCAGCGGCGGCGGTGGCAGCGGCCTCCCCCACCCCTATCCCCACAGTCACCTCCCCGTCCTCGGGGGCGGGGGGAGGGGGAGGCGGCAGCGACGGCAGCGGCGGCGGCTGGACTAAACAGGTCACCTGCAGGTGAGACGCTGCGCAGCCGGGCGCCGGCGCGGGGAGGGGGCCGAGGCCGCGGAGAGGGCGCAGAGGAAGGGGCGGGCGGAGGAGGGAGGAGAGCGGCGTTTGGCCGCCGCGGCTTCCCCGCCCGCGCTGCGTCAACCCCCGGCGGCCGCCGCGGTGCCGGGCGCGCGCGGCTCTGCCGCGGGGCCGCCGCACCGCCCGCCGCCCTCCCCGCGCTGGCGGAGCGGCGCGCCGCGTAGAGAGAAAGGTGGGCGGACTCCTCCTCCTTTTCATTGTCGCCGGATCTGCAGCCCCTGCTTGCAGCTCCGCAGGTTCGAAAGGAAGGGGTGCGTGTTGTAGCCTGCACCGGCCTCCCTGCAGGCCTGGGGCTGCGGAGCGCGGCCGCGGGCCCGGACGAGGTGGCCTGGCCGCCTGGCCTCGGCGCCGTGTCAGCCGTTGGTAACGTCTGCTCGCGTCTCTCTCCGCCCCCGCCCCACCCGAGAAGTAGCTTTTGTTATTTCTTCTTTGTATGTTTATCGAGGTTGGCGGTTCTGAGCTTTGACTTAGAACCGAGTGCCGGGCTGAGGTCGTCTCCTCCGCCTTAAATTACACACGAGCTGTCCATTCCCCTCCCGCGGTGAAAATTTTCTCTTTTGAAATAACACGCATCTTACTTCTGAAGGAGAGCAGTTTTGTTTGGGTTTGGTATGTCAGATAGATGCAAGTATTTGAAAAAAAAATTAGTGGATGGCGGTAATAGGTACGTGTGTACGCGTGTAAAAATTGATCGAGCTGTACATACAGGATGAGTGCATTTGATTGAATGTTACCTTGGATTCTTTTAGAAGTGATCATTAGCGACTGGAAGCGTTTTTCTAGCAGTTGAAAAAATACAACTGGAATGCCGGTTTTCATCCGGGGGTGGGATAATTTACATGCAATACGTAAGGATTCTTAGTATACAGAACTCACTGTCCTGGTGTTAACAGTGATATTAAATGGCGTTCTGTTTTTATATATATGTAAGGCATTAATAATAAACTTGAGCTTAATTTCAGTAGCGGGATGAAGAAGCATAAAAGCTCTTTTAGGTCGCTTCTCTTACCAGTCGTTGTAGGTCGTAAGAATGGAATGAAGTGCAGTATCTTGAATGAGAATTGCAAAATTCTTGTTCATGAAACAGTTAAGTTCCTATTTACAATTTCTCTTTTCTCTACAATGCTGCAGTTGATTTATATGTGCTAGTTGGTTCTTTTAAAAAAAAAAACTAGTGTAACCTTTATATACCTGAGTTTTAAGCCCTTCACTCGGCAGTCCCAATCTACCTTTATATACTGAAAATAATGTTGCTTGAATAGGAGTTCTTAACAGGAACTCCATACAAAGCCTTGATTTTAACCTATCATTTACAATCTCAATATAGTCTAGCTTTTAACACCCATCACCAACCTGGCATTACCATAGTTATCTCATTTTTATCTTGGCAGCTGTAACTTGAACCCAACTTTACAGCAGTGCACAGAATTCATTGTCACTTTTACACTTTCTTCTCTGTTGGACACTTGGCCCTGTTCTTACTTCCCTTTTCTAGTTCCTCAGCAGTATATAACCAGAATTCAGAATAGCTTATTAAATAGGCCAGATAAAAGGCCAGAAAAATAAGCTGAAAACCCAGACTAAGCATTCCTCTTTGCTTGACTTCAGGATCTTTGAGTTAAATGCAATATTGTAGATTGTTCCTGGACTGGTGGGAATTCATTGCCCATGAACCAATAGATTTTATATGTATTTAAAAAAATTTACATAGCTCAGCAATCTAATATTTTGGAAAGGCATTAGGTAAAAGATAACATGCTTAGATGTACTAGTTTTTTCTTGAAAGTTATTTTTAATTTTTAAAAAGTACAGGCTAGTATATCTTTGATTTTAATATTTGACATTGTTTTCAGTTCTAGGTATGAACATCTATTTTAAAATTCTCTTTGGATAGTGAATATGAGATCTTCATTTATTGTGGACCTTGAACTTTCTTGAGCAGGGGCCCTATTTTGTTTATCCTTATGTGTACTTAAGTATCTTTTGGGGACTACCTCATTCAGTTATTCATTAAATAAGTATTAGTTCCTACAACAAGAGACGATGCCCTAGATTAGATGTTCAAGGGAATGCAAAAATGTATTTTCATTGTGTTGCTAAATCTCCCTAGAGGAGAATTAAGATAAGTGATACACTTTAGTGTTTCTGCTTATTTCCTTCTATCTAGCAGTTTGATTAAGGCTATTTACTTAGGGGGCACCTGGGTGGCTAGTCCTTAAGCGTCTGCCTTCCGCTCAGGTCATGATCCCAGTGCCCTGGGATCGAGCCCCGCATCAGGCTCTCTGCTCCGCGGGAAGCCTGCATCTCCCTCTCCCACTCCCCCTGGTTGTTCTGCTCTCGGTTGGTCTCTCTCTGTCAAATACAATCTTTAAAAAAAAGGCTATTTACTTAGGACATAATCCTCCAAGAAGTTAGTTATTTGGAAGACAGATTTTTTTAAATTGCTCAATTTTCGTACTGGTTACTGTTCATATTTCTCAAAATTCTACCTCATTGTGTTTGATGTCTGCAGCTTAAGAAAAACTTACACCTTCCCAGGGAACTGTATCATGCTGCCCCCACCAGGCCATTTTTCATATTTTTTTATTGGAGGAATATTATGAAATATGCTATTGCTTTTAGCTTCTTCGAGAGTATAGGGTTAAAATACTTAAAAGTCATAACTTGCAAGCCATAATTTTGGATTTAGACACTGCTTTATGAGAGTTCTACAGTGGTAGATGACCGTTCTGGCATTTGAAATAATACCCCGAAACCAATTGTGTTCATTTTGATTTTTAAAAATAAAGGAAATTATTCCAGAAAGTCTCTATCCATAGTGAAGTTTATTACTTGGAAACTATCTAGCATATAGGCGTTTTTGAAGGGGTGGCATTGAAAAAGTTACCAGCCCATTCATTAGGAAGAATTAATTTGCTACTGACATTTGCCATGTCACCTAACAGTTTTTATTAAATATGTAACTATTATTTGTATAAGTACTGTAATAGATGAAAAGCAGAGTAAACCATGGTCCTCAGCCACCAGGAATTTGCAGTCTAGTCTGAAAAATAGTACGTGCACTCCTCAGATTAAGTATCAAAGTTAAAAAATGCCATAGCCGATGGAAGTGGTAAATGCTGAATTAGGTAGCATTCTGTAATTTCTTCCGTCAACCCACAGGCAGGTTGTTATGATGCCTAGAGGTACTTTGAGGGTATTGTTCGGGTCTGTTGTACCCTAGAAGCTACTGTTAGGGTGT
Source organism: Phoca vitulina (assembly GCF_004348235.1). NCBI lineage: Eukaryota > Metazoa > Chordata > Mammalia > Carnivora > Phocidae > Phoca > Phoca vitulina. The sequence goes on from NW_022589707.1 coordinate 7,131,459, forward strand.
TTTGTAATGTATTTTGGCAAACGTTCTTAGGTTTCCAAGAGGTACAGCAGTAGGGAGATTGCTAGGCGATTATATTTGTCTTAACTGGACAATGTCTCGAGTGACATTGCAGTGAGAGAGCACGAGCAGGAGGGAGGGTCAGAGGTCATCCCGGTGGAGTGATGGACCCCATACCCATCCAAGCTCAGTGGGGAGTCTGCTTGAGATTCTCTCCCTCTCCCTCTGCGGCCCCCCCCATCCTTCTCTCTAAAATAAATTTTAAAAAGTCATATGGCCCAGCCTTTTCCCCAAAGGAAGCTTTAGTCTGGGCAATGGCATCAAGATTTGGATGGTGGCTTGGTGGTGGCATTTAAAAAACAAAACTTCAAGGGGCGCCTGGGTGGCTCAGTCAGGTCATGGTCCCAGGGTCCTGGGATCAAGCCCCTCATTGGGCTCCCCGCTCTGCGGGAAGCCTGCTTCTCCCTCTCCCACTCCCCCTGCTTGTGTTCCCTCTCTTCGCTGTGTCTCTTTCTGTCAAGTAAATAAATAAAATCTTTAAAAAATAAAAAACAAAAAACAAAACTTCGGTTTCATTTTGGGGAGAAATTTCTTGAGAGGTTTGCCTTTTTTTCTACTTTCTGATACAGCGTAACACTTTTCACAATCATAATCGTAGAGATGGGTTGGTGAGGAGGGATTTCACTGTGAGAATTGTATTTAATTCTGGAAATACCAATAGTGTTCATATCACTGAGGGATAAAGGGCCAGAAAAATAAGCTCAAAACCCAGACCATACATACAAACAACCATTTATGTTTAGTATCTGGCAGTAACTAATTAGGGCTTGTGTTCTAGCATTTTTGTTGATTCTGAAGTATCAGGTGATTTTGTGTCTACTTGAATTCCTTCAGTGTTGCTAGTTCTGGACCTCAGGAACATATGTCGTTGCTGGGTAATTATTCTTCTCCAGCTTCATGTTGAACCAGATAGATACATGATATATCTTTCTGCGTATGAAAAGGTTCTTTGTATTTTGGCTATATTACTACAGTTACTTAAAATCTTGTGGCATGACATACAGGTGTCTTGCCTTAATGGTTTGCCTTACTCTTTTATTTATTTTTATTTTTATTTTAAAGATTTATTTATTTGACAGAGACACAGCGAGAGAGGGAACACAAGCAGGTGGAGAGGGAGAGGGAGAAGCAGGCTTCCTGCCGAGCAGGGAGCCTGATGCRGGGCTTGATCCCAGGACCCTGGGATCATGACCTGAGCCAAAGGCAGACGCTTAACGACTGCGTCACCCAGGCACCCCCTGCCTTACTCTTTTTTTATTTTATTTGACATACACAGCGAGAGAGGGAACACAAGCAGGGGGAGTGGAGTGGGAGAGGGAGAAGCAGGCTTCCTGCTGAGCAGGGAGCCCGATGCTGGCCTGATCCCAGGACCCTGGGATCGTAACCTAAGCCAAAGGCAGACGACTGAGCAACCCAGGCACCCGTTGCCTTACTCTTAACTTGATTTGTTCTGTGTGCCTCCTGCCAGGCTGGTCATTAACCAATATAGTGAACAAATGTGGTCTGGCAGGGCAGAGTAAAGATGTGGAAGGACAGATCTGAATGAACATGCATAGCATAGACTACGCAGGTACTGACTTAAAAATTCTTATATCTAAAAGATTGCTGAAACCTGCCGAAAGTCACATAGCTTCTCATTGACAAAGCTGGAATTTAAAAGTCTCCCCAGTTTTTTATTGAAGATTTTGTCAGAATGCACAAGCCAGGGGGAGCAGGAGAAGGAGGCTCCCCACTGAGCAGGGAGCCCTATGTGGGACTCAATCCCAGGAGTCCGGGATCATGACCTGAGCCAAAGGCAGACGCTCAGTGACTGAGCCACCCAGGCGCCCCTCAGTATCTGTATCTGACTTAAAATGATCCCAAAGAAACACTGAAGGTATAGACACCTTCTTGTGTTTAAACAGGAACAGTTCTCACTGGGCATGAGACAGTGAACTACTGTATTTGAGCACTGATACTGTTTCAAAAGGATAACCTATTACCAACTGGATACTTTTTTTTTTTCTTTAAAGATTATCCTTATTTATTTACTTGAGTGCGAGAAAGCACAGGGTGAGGGGCAGAGGGAGAAGCAGACTTCCCATTGTGCAGGGAGCTGGAAAGGGGGCTCAATCCTGGGTCTCAGGGATCATGACCTGAGCCGAAGGCAGACACCTTAACCGAGTCACCCAGGTACCTACCCTGGATACTTTCCTATGTACTTTGAAGCAATATTGTACTGCTGTGGTGATTACAATGTTAATTTTTTTAAAGATTTTATTTGTTTGACGGAGAGACAGCGAGAGAGGGAACCAGAAGCACGGGGAGTGAGAGAGGGAGAAGCAGCCTTCCCACCGAGCAGGGAGCCCGATGCGGGGCTCGATCCCGGGACCCTGGGATCATGACCTGAGCCGAAGGCAGACGCTTAACGACTGAGCCACCCAGGCGCCCCTACAATGTAATTCTCATTGGCTTGTTTCGTTAGGGGGTGTCTGTGTTGATGTTTTCATTTATGCAGTCAAATGAGCTTTTTTTTTTTTTTAAGACATAGAAAGAGCACAAGCAGGGGGAGGAGCAGAGGGAGAGGGACAAGTAGACTCCCCATTGAGTGGGGAGCCCATTGCAGGGCTTGATCCCAGGATCAGACCTGAGCCGAAGTGAGACCCTTAAGCCATGAGCCACCCAGGCTCCCCCAAAATTACCTATTGATAAACAAGTGGTTTAACTCAAAGTTGCCTGAGTTACATTATGGTAAACTTAAAATAACAGTTGAAATTAGGTCAACTATAGTTAAAATTATCACTTCCTAGTATATTCTTAGATTTTGCTAACGGACTACAACTCCAGGGCACTTTAGGATATTGGTCATTTTAACTATTTACACCAACATGTTAGTCTTTTCAAGTGATGTACTGTCATGCAGAAGTTTTCCTTTACAGGTACTCTTTGAATAGAACCTTTCACATTTCAGTTTTGGACAGCTGCCTTCCAGTTTCCTTAGGTAAATATGGATATTTTGTACATACTCAGATAAGTGGGCAAGTGGAGTATACACTCATTCTAGGTAACTGACACTCTTGGATATAGTGATGTCATCAGCCACACTAAGGAAATACGTACTTTTTCCTTCAGGTGCCTGTTTGGGGAGTTGTGGCCTGCCAAAAATAAACCTTCATTGCGCTTGCTGCTCAAGAGACCGAGACCAATAAAGGAGCAAAGAATTTAAAAAAAAAACAAACCTGGGGTGCCCTGCCTGGCTGGCTCAGTCACTACTAGAGCATGTGGTTCTTGATCTCTGGTTGTGGGTTCAAGCCCCACGTTGGGCGTAGAGTTTACTTAAAAAAAAAAAAAATTGGGGGAGCGGGGGGAGAACCCTGACAGAAGTCAGTGATGGGAAGATGGAGGATGGTGGTGGTGGTTCTACTCCACGCGATCAAAAAATGACTATCACTTCTAACCTAGAGAACCGTAGATGCTGCTTGCTCTACTCATCCCCCTCCATCCCCACTTTCTGATTTTAGTAGGTATGAGGTGTTTATTTCTAGCAAATTCCCAAATGATGCTGATGGTGCTATTCCAGGTCCTACTAAGGCATACTCTGATACTTGGTGTTTAGGAAACTGCGGAAACTGCTAGTTAGGTACACATGTAATACTTAAGGCTGAGGAGCAATAGTCTGCTAACCAAAGAACATGAGGTGATTTCTCTTTGCCTCTGTGTTTGCAGCAAATTTGGTTATATTTTCACATGTGGATTTTACATGAAGTTACAAGCAGACTCCATGCCCAGTTTGGAGTCCAGTGTGGGGCTTGAACTCAAAACCCTGAGATGGAGACCAAAGCTGAGATCGAGTTGCTTAAGCAGCTGAGCCACTCAGGTACCCTTCACGTGGCTTTTCAAGCATGAATATGGTTTCTTTTTTAAGATTTTATTTAGGGGTACCTGAGTGGCTCAGTTAAGCGTCTGCCTTTGGTTCAGGTCAGGGAGCTTGCTTCTCCCTTTCCTACTCCCCCCACTTGTGTTCCCTCTGTGTCTCTGTCAAATAATCTTTAAAAAATTTTTTTACTGGGGCTCCTGGGTGGCTCAGTTGTTAAGCTATCCCCCTTAGGCTTAGGTCATGATCCCAGGACCCTGGGATCGAGCCCCGCATCGGGCTCTCTGCTTCTCGACATCTCCCACTCCCCCTGCTTGTGTTCCCCCTCTCTCTGTGTCTCTGTCAGATGAATAAAATCTTTTTAAAACCTTTTGAGGGAGCACTATATAGAGAGCACAAGAGAGAGCAAGCAAGAATCGGGGGCAGAGGGAGAAGCAGGGTCCCTGCCAAACAGGGAGCCCAACGTGGGGTCCAATCCCAGGACCCTGAGATCATGATGACCTGAGCCAATAAGGCAGACCCTTAACTGACTGAGCCACCCAGGCACCCCTAAAATGGTTTTGTGAAGTAGTGAAACATACAGTAGTCTGACCCATTCTGGTCTACATTGTTTCTTGCTTTATCTTTTTTTACAGGTAGAGCTACCATTATAGCTAAAGTTACTACCTCCCTAGGACTGTGAAATGAGAACTGTGGTCAAACTGCAGAGACCAGATTAATGATGACCTCAGAGTTGAAATTTAAATTGGTGCACATATGTATAGGCAGGCTTCCTGTGGTACCATAACGGATAATCTCCTCATACGGTCTTATTTCTGTTCGCTGTTGTGTTCATTTCACGCGTTTGTGTAGAATAGGATATATTGGGTATATTACCGTACAGCACTAGGATATCACTACTATATGGAACTCTCGTGTGTTACTGGTGGTGTACACTGGTCATGAATTCTCTTAGGACTGCCTTGAACTTTGTGGTTCTTTTTTCTCACAGGTATTTCATGCACGGGGTTTGTAAGGAAGGAGATAACTGCCGCTACTCGCATGACCTCTCTGACAGTCCTTACGGTGTAGTGTGCAAGTATTTTCAGCGAGGATACTGTATTTACGGAGACCGCTGCAGGTAAGAATTGTTTCAGAACACACAGATGAGTTTTGCTGAGAGGTGGAGTGGGAGAGGTTGAGAAAAAGTGAGTAAAATACATAATGCCAATAGCTTTATAAATAGATAAATGCTTTGAAAAGTATTTCTTAGCAGTTAGTACACTTAGAAATTTCTAACTTGGAGGGCATGTATTAATACATTTTTTTCAAAAAAATGAGTTTGTAATGTAGTAATTCCTGAGGAGCTCCTTCTGCAAACCTAGGGATAAGGTGTGGAGAAAGTATTTGTATATCGCATTTCCTTTTTAAGACTAAGTGATGTGCATACCTCTTAATAATGAATTAGAGAAAATGGCATCGTAGGCATTTGGAGTAGTGTATTAGGTTACTACTTAACGAGAGCTTATCATTGCTTATCATTCAGTGTCAACTTTCCTGAGACCCTTCAGCTTGCAAAACTAAATCTAAGCTTAGATTTAGAGGGAATACTCAGGAATGTGTCTAGTAACCATCAGAATGTTAAGAACCAAGAGGGATTCATTCTTTAATCTCTTATCATTATTAATTGAATTGGTACCATAATCCTGTTACATTGCGATTCAGCAGCAGTGGCTTGTGCTTAGAAATAGGTGGAGGTTTTATTAATCTTTCCAAGTTAGAAAAGATGTTTTAGTTACCTGTTGATTGGGGCGGCCTGGGTGGCTCAGTCGGTTAAGTAGCTGCCTTGCTTAGGTCATGATCCCAGGGTCCTGGGATCTAGCCCCACATTGGGCTCTCTGCTCAGCGGGGAGCCTGCTGCTTCCTCGCTCTGTCTGCCCTCCCCCCTGCTTGTTCTCTTTCTGTCAAATAAATAAAACCAATAAAAAAATGTTACCTGTTGATGTTGAACAAATTACCCTGAGATTTAGCAGCTTAGAAATGATAAACATCTCCCAGTTTCTGGGGGTCTGACTTGGGTGGTTCTAGCTGTGAGATTCTAGAGATTGCCGTCAGGAATTTGGGCAGGGCCGCCATTATCTGACCTCTCCCCAGGGGCTTGGAGGATCACTTCTAAGGTGCCGAGAGACCTTAGTTTTTTACCAGCTGGACCTCTCCTTAGGGCTGCTTTAGTGTCCTACTTGGTTGCTATCTTTCCCCAGAGCAAGTGATTCAAGAGAGCCAGCAAGGACACATCCACAATGCCTTTAATGTCCTAGTCTCAGAAGTCCTGCACTCACTTCCGCTATACTCTTCATTACAAGCAAGTCACTAAATCCAGCCCATGTTGAAGTGTTCAAGGGGAGAGATTGGGCCCACCTTTTGAAGGGAGGTGTGTCAAAGAATTCTGGACATACTTTAACCATAAACCATCATATTAAGACATTTGGGGAATGTCAGCCAGTTTTAGCATTCTACGATCATATGCTTAGAATTCAAAAGGCTAGGAAATTATTAATGGGTGGGATATTAATGTTCAGTCATCCCACATTTTACTAGGAAATCTAGTAAGGATAGAGAAAAATAAACAGATTTTTTTCATGTGACTGTAAGAGCTCAGAAATGGAAACTCTGATAACTGAGTTTAGGTCTTTTTGCTCTCTGCTAATTTTTTTCATTGCAGTATTACTGGAAAGGGGAAAAATGACACCCCCCCTCAAAAAAACCCAAACCGCCAGGCTTATCGTCACAGAATGAAAGGGGGGGTTGGTAGAACTCCATCCTACTATATGTAAAGGAGCGATTCTTTGTAGTAGGATGGTCTCTGCAGGTTTTAGGCCAGCTTAATTGTAGGGGAGCCTAGTTCTTTGCCTAAACAATCAGCCGAGAGTCTTGTACACTCCGTCCGGGGAGAGAAGAAACAAATGGCAGGAGTGGGAGGGGAAACTAGGGTGTCCAGCAGAGAGAAGTGGAGAGTATGCTGTGTGATAGGAGGAGGGAAAGTACAGCTGGTAAACAGATCAGCTGCTTCTTCAGAAGAGGGACTCATCTGATTGGACCATATAGGTGGGAAGAATGAAAAAAAGGTTAAATTGAAGAAATCGAAGCTAAGGCTGAGGCTGTATGTGTTAATCAGCTTATTTTTCAGGTAACTTCCCCAGCCCTAAATGGCATTTAGGCATTTCATATTCTCCTTGGGAAAAGTATGGAAGCCCATCCTCAACATAAACCTGTAATCAGTGGACTTCCTTGTGGGAGACTGAGGTTGAAGGCCAGGGAGTGAGGTGGGTGCACTGTTATGGCGACGCCCTGACATGGAGGCAGTTTCAAGTCACCTGATAAATGGCTTTTTTCTTTAAAGATGCAGCTCCCTCTTTGACCAATGATCTGATTTGAGCTAGGTTTAGAGCTCTCAGGGTGAAGTGAAAGGAATTAGGGAAACCTATTATTACTAGTTGGCCTGAAAGAAGCTTCTGTGGTAATTGGGACAGACAGGCTGGAAGATGTACACCTACTTTTCACTCTTTCTGTGTAGGGATCTTTTTACACAAATTGGCCAGTGCCCAGAGATTTCAAATATTGAATGCCTCATAGGGGTAATAGTTTATGATGAAAGACAATGTCCTAATGCCAACAGTTCACAAATGTTACTGTGTCCATGCTTCATGAAGGTGGCACTGTTAACTTAGGCCAGTTCTTCATTACTCAGAACTGTTGTACACGTTGCACGACCTCTCAACATCCTTTGTCCCCACTTATTCAATGCCATAAGAACTCCCTCATTGTTTATGAACACCCAGTGGAGAAAGAGGGAGTATTGCCTTGGTTGACAACCATTGCTATGGTAGATCTTGTTTCTTTTGGAGGGCTCTTTCCCTCTGGACCCGTTGAGTCCCATAAATTAACGTATTTAAGATTCATTTATTTGAAAGAGCACACAAGCAGGGAGAGGGGCAGAGGGAGGAGAGACACAGACATGATTCCCAGGAGATCCTAGGAACCCTGAGACCATGACCTGAGCTGAAACCCAAGAGTCTGACGCTAAACCTACTGAGCTACCCCGGTGCCCCATAAGTTAAAATTTTAAAGACAGATACCAGACCTTGGAATGATTGGGGGGTCGGAAGTAGCCAACCAGAGGGGAAAGCATCTATCTTAATCTTGCTTAAAGATGGAAGAAAAATTTATTTCAGTTTCCTTACATAGAAATTAATACTATACCAGAGTATTTGCAAAAATGTGAAAGAAAAGCCCAATATTGGTTTCAGTGTTGTCTCAGTATTGTTTCTTAACACTTTGATTAAAAGGATCACGGATTCTGTGATAGGTCTTTTAATCAATCTTAAGGAATTAATTTAATAATCATTACAAACACAATCATCATGGACTCTGAATCCAGTAGATGTTAGTCCTCTTAAGTAGGAATTGGCAGGCTTCGTTTGTACAGGGCCAGATAATAAATGTATTTTGGCTATGGAGGCCATACTGTTCTCGGTGCAATAGCAGCTGTAGATGATACATAAGCTAATGAATGTGGTGTGTTCCCACGAAACTTACTGAGATGCTGAAATTTGAGTACATTTTTCAACCATTTAAAAATACCGAAACCAAGAATACAAGTCCGTTGCTGTCTCCTGAATTATACAGTTAAATTGCCCACATAAATGGCCTGTAAAAGAAGTTATTTGTCAATGGGGAGCCTGGCTGGCTTGCTCAGTATCAAAACCATTTTTAGCTCTGGGTTTGGCCTGAGGGTCATAGGCTGGATTGATCCCTGTTCTTTAAGGTCCGTGCTTCACTGAACCATACTTCTTAGTAAGCACCTTTTGGTGGTTTCTGTTTTTTATTTTTATATTATTTGAGAGAGAGCACACACACAAGTTGACAGAGTGGCAGGGAGAGGGAGAAGGCTCCCTGCTGAGTGGAGAGGCTGATGCGGGGCTCAGTCCCAGGACCCTGGGATCATGATGACTGAGCCACCCAGGTGCCCCAATAAGCACCTTTCAAAATGCGTCTTGCATCTTTCTTTATTAGGTTTTTTTTCTTACTTGGACTTTATCTTTCCTAGTACCTATGGACAAATCACTTCAGAATCATTTTTATAGATCTATTCTGCACTAAAGGATTAACTTTGGCTAAATAGGCAGATTTGATTTTAAAAGTTAATACTCAATTTTTTTTCTTAGAGAGAAAGCACAACCGAGGGAACGGGAGGCAGAGGGAGAAGCAGGCTCCCTGCTGAGCAAGGAGCAGAGGTCAGATGCAGGCAGATGCTTAACCGACTCAGCCACCCAGGCATCCCTGAAAGTTAATACTCAAAATAGATTATCATTTGTATTCAAGGACCCGGTTTTATTCGCTAAATTTGACCCCTCAGTAGTAGTTGTTGTTGTTTTTTTTTTTAAATTAAAGATTTATTTATTTTGAGAGCAAGCCTTTGGGGGTCAGGGAGAGGGAGAGAAGAATCAGGCTCCACACCCAGCCTGGAGCCCAAGGTGGGGCTCTCTCATGACCCCCAAGATTGTTACTTCATTTAACTGACTGAGCCACCTAGGTGCCCCAGATGATACAGTCCTTAATGCATGGCATGTGTTTATTAGTAGATGTTGCTCAAAAAATTGAACTGTTTGGGTGCCCAGGTGGCTTAGTTGAGTCGGTTAAGTGTCTGTCTTTGGCTCAGGTCCAGCGGGGAGTCTGCTTCTCCCTCTCCTTTGTCCCTCCCCACTGCTCGTGCTCTCTCTCTCCAGTAAAATCTATTAAAAAATGCTGTCTAATATGGTAACTATGAGCACCTGTGCCACTTGAACACTTGAAAATATGGCTAGTGCTGGTGTTGGGACCAACAAACTGCTTGTACATTTAAGTATAAATAGCTATGTGGCCATTGGTTCCTGTCATACAGAGCAGCTTAGAGTCACATTAGAACACCACTTGACAATTTTTTGACAATGAAGTGAGGTGTGGTGCAAGTGCATACTCCCAGTGGTTTCTGCTCTCAGCTTGCATGATTCAGGATTCCAGTCTGGAATAAAACACACCGGGTTTTATAGCTGACAGCAGTTACTTGGAAGGCAAGGGAAAGGAGGTTCCCTAAAGCTGAAGAGTGGGAATATGAAGGTTTGAGATGATAGAATACAATGGTAAATACAATGGTAAATACAAGCAAATGTTCGCAGTAAGCTAAGGGATGGTGTGTAGTTAGCCTTTATGTTTATTTTAGATGGAAATACACACACCAGTAACAAAGCTAGCCCATGGTAGGATGGCCCGATTAGTTTGCAAGACCTGCTAGATACGTGTACTGTAAGTTATGCCAATTCAGACTTACTACGTATCATTAATTTATTGTGTCTGAATGAATTGTGGGGATTTTGTTGGGCTGGAAGTTGGTTCTTGAAGGGAATAGTTGGAGATGTGTTTTAATAATTTACAATTGAAAAAGGAATGAAAATGTATAGGGTAAAAATTTGAAAAGTTATCAGGTCAATGACTCGATATAGGAAAAGAATACATGTTGTATATCGTTAAGTCTCCTGTTTAATATTGTGAACACTTGAACATACGTGGTAAAATGTTCTACGTTTTCTACTTGAGTTTGAGGGTCAGCCTTGCTTTGATCAATCTTCGGTGCACAGTCTCTTTAGCAGAGTTGCCATGGGAACCGTGAGACTCCAGATTCGAGTGGAAGTTGAGGGATGATAGATGGTCATCTGCAGGGGTGGGCAAACATGGCCTCTAGGCCAAACCTGGCTGAAGGCTCTAAGTTTGCTGACCCCTGGTCTGTGACCTTGCTACTCAAGAGTGCTTGGGCCAGCAGTAATATCCTGTGCGGGCTTGATAGACATGCAGAATCATGGGCTCTGCCCCAGACTTAGAAATTCCAGATCTGCCTTTTAACAATTTCCTGGGTGATTCATAGGTAAGATATTTTGAAAACAACCCAAGGACAGGATCAGGGAATTCATACCCCAATTGGGGCTGCTGGCTAGACAGTGACTGCTGACTTTGAATTTTTTTTTAGATATGAACATAGCAAGCCTTTGAAACAGGACGAAGTGACTGCTGCCGATCTAACTGCAAAATCATCCCTTGCTGCTTCCTCAAGTCTCTCATCAGGCATTGGACCAGTTGTTGAAATGAATACGGGCGAAGCCGAGTCAAGAAATTCAAACTTTGCAACTGTAGGAGCAGGTTCAGAAGACTGGGTGAATGCCATTGAGTTTGTTCCTGGGCAGCCCTACTGTGGCCGTAGTGAGTATTTTGAAGACTAAAAACAACTTAGTGTGCTAGGCCATAGCTCACCAGTTAGCAGGTTTTCACAACCTTCCTGCTTCCGCTCTTCACACTTAGCCTGAGTTAATACTCTAAATTGGATTACCTAAGACTTAACCGATGGAGTGAAAGAAACTTTTTGAATCCCAGTGAATTTAGAATGTTTTGAAAAACCGAAGCCTCTTTAAACTGCAATCGCACAAGAAGTACGTAAAAGTGTTTTTTTGTTTTTAAACAAGCAGCATTAGAAAATTGATCTTTCAAGAGTGAAGGGATTAGTTCAATAGACTTTTGGAGTTAATTGAAGTTCTTAGGTTTTTTCTGTTCAGTTAGGTTCTCAGTTACCTTGGTTCATATATCTGCTTTACCCATTTTGGACCTTTACTACCCTCTTAAACGTTTTCAGCTGCCCCTTCCTGCACTGAAGCATCCCCGCAGGGCTCAGTGACCAAGGAGGAATTGGAGAAAGAGCAAACGGCAGCAGAAACCAAGCAGCAGCTTTGCCCCTATGCTACGGTCGGAGAGTGCCGGTACGGGGAGAACTGTGTGTATCTCCACGGAGACTCCTGCGACATGTGTGGGCTGCAGGTCCTCCATCCGACGGATGCTGCCCAGAGATCGCAGCATATAAAAGTAAGTCTTCAGGGAAGTAGTCCGTTAATCCATGTGAGATTTCTTCGAAGATGCACATCTCATTGGTATTTTTAATACATTAACATGCTTGTGCAGCCATTACCACAGTTCCCCTGAAAAACTTCATGCCCCTTAGCTCCATTACTGTTTGTTCTGCCCTTCTTGCAGTTCCCTGGCAACGACTAATCTTCTAATGGCTGGCCTGGCCTGTTGTGGAGATCGCATATGAATGGAATCCTATGTAGCCTTTTGTGACGGTCTTAAACATTAGCATAATGTTTTCAAGGTTTATTTGTGTTGTGGTGTGTATCAGCACTTCATTCCTTTTTCTGGCTGAATAATCACTGTATAGCTATACCACATTTTGTTTTTCCATTTCGTCAATTGAAGGACTTTAGGATTGTTTCACCCACTCGCTATTGGGAATAATGCCATGAGCATTCATATGTAAGTTTTTGTGGGCATGTTTTAAGTTACCTTAGAGAGTAGAGTTGCTGGGTCATCTGGTAACTCAATGCTTAACACTTTGAGCAATGCCAGACTTTTTGCACAGTGAGTACACCATTTTACGTTCCCAATCACGGTGGATGAGGATTTCAGACTACGGTTCTCGCAAGTGAGAATAGGAGCAGGAGAGAGAGAGGGAGAAGCAGGCTCCCTGCTGAGCAGCGAGGACCTGTATCATGACCTGAGCCGAAGGCAGACCACTAACCCACTGAGCCACCCAGGCACCCCCCAGACTCTGGTTTTTAAGCCCAATTGCAGTGTAAGTTTTTTGTTGAAGACATTGTTTTACAAACTTTATTGGAGAAACAAATTCTGCTTCTAACCATTATCACGTTTAGAAAAATTAATTGGTTGTTGGGTAAAGCATAGTATAAGAGACATGAATCCTACCTTCACGATACGCTGACTGTGTGAATTGGGGCAAGTTAAGTCCTGGTCTTTCAGCTATATTGGGTATTGGCAGCAGTGCTATTTGTTTCCTCCCCCCCCCCTTTTAGTAGTGTCTTTTAGGATTGTTTAAAAAGAACTTTCAGAAAATAAAAATGTTATTAAAATACTGTAGTTATGTGTAATTATGGGTGACTTTGCTTTTTTTCTATTCCTTAAAATTAACATGTTCTAAATTTAAAAAGTATGTGTGTATATAACGTCCGTCAACCTCACTTTTACGTAGACTTGATGCCCAGTGTGGGGCTTGAACCCACAATTACGAGATCAAGAGCTGCGCACTTCACTGACTGAGCCAGTACACCCCTCTTTTTACAGATTTGAGAGAGGAGGGGGAGGGAGAAAGGATCTCAAGCAGACTCCCTGCTAAGTGTAGTGTCAGACATGGTAACTCCATTTCAGAACCCTGAGACCAGAACCTCAGCCAAAACCCACCAAGCCACACAAGCGCCCACCTCTTTTTAAAAAAGTTTTAAGTAATCTCTATACCCAACATTGGGCTTAGACCCACAACCCCGAGATCAAGGGTTACATGCTCTTCTGAGTGGGCAAGGTGCCCCCATAATTGTTAATAGCCCCAAAGTGGAAACAACCAAAATGTCCATCACCCGATGAATGGATAAATAGCGGTCTGTCCCTGTGATGGGATATTACTCAGCAATAAAAAGAAATAAAATACTGATACCTTCTACAGTATAGATAACTTTGAAAATGTGCTAAGTGAACAAAACCTGTCACAAAAGGACACACTTAATATGAAATGCCCTGAATAAGAACAGCCACAGATTAGTAGTTGATAATGAAGTGGGGGAGGGGTCGGTTTCCGGTGAAGTGATTTCCTTGTTGTGGGTATGGGATGGTTCTTGGGGTAGTGAACACATTCCAATACTGACTGGTTTGATGGTTCCATGACTGTAATGGTATCCTTTAAATGAATGAATCCTATGGTATGTGAAGTATCTCAAAGCTGTTTTTTAATTTTTTTATTTATTTTATTATTTTTTTAATGTTTTGTTTATTTATTCATGAGAGTCAGAGACAGAGAGAGAGAGGCAGAGGCAGAGGGAGAAGCAGGCTCCCCGCCTAGCAGGGAGCCTGATGCGGGACTCGATCCCAGGACCCTGGGATCATGACCTGAGCTGAAGGCAGATGCTTAACCATCTGAGCCACCCAGGCGCCCTCAAAGCTGTTTTTTTAATGTGAAAATGAGGTGCCCAAGCACCTAATTGTCGCCTAATAAGTGTTAGCTTCCTTCACCCTCACTTCGTGACACGTTGTAAATTAAGAGCTTAATCTTAATTACATTTTCCATTTAGAAATCAGAAGATCAAGCTTAGTATGAAAAACTGTCTTAACATGGATTGTAACATGGAGGGTAGCGAAGATTGGGTGATACTTTTTTCCCCCAGTTTCTGAAGTTGAGTTCTTTGTTTGACTCTAGTGATGGATGTAAATATGTAGAATGTCCACCTATATTTGAACAAAGCCGCTTTTCGAGTCAGTTGGGAACATCTTTTCAGTTGACTATTGATTATTTGAACTGAGTCATTAACTGTCAAGTTGAAGTCTTTCATTATTCAGTGACTTGATTACACTTATCTCTCCACTTTTTCTAGTCTTGCATTGAGGCCCATGAGAAGGACATGGAGCTCTCATTTGCTGTCCAGCGCAGTAAGGACATGGTGTGTGGCATCTGCATGGAGGTGGTCTATGAAAAAGCCAACCCCAGTGAGCGCCGCTTTGGGATTCTCTCCAACTGCAACCACACTTACTGTCTCAAGTGTATTCGCAAGTGGAGGAGTGCTAAGCAATTTGAGAGCAAGATCATAAAGTGAGACTCCTCCCCAATCTTCGTTTGTGCTTTCTATTTTGGGGAAGAATTTAGTATCTTGTGCCAACTTTCAACCAGATGGACCGCATTTAAATGCATGCATTTTATCTTGAAACGGGGGTATTCTAATTGGAATTTCTTCTTTGTATTTCAGCTAGCTTCTAGGTTAGTTGGTATATCTTTTATTTGAATGAGGAAACCCTGTGTATCAGTTAGTAGAATCTTCGTGCTTTTTCTGAGGAGACTGTGTTTAATGGATTAGCCAGTTTAGGCTCAGTGAAAAAACTTACCTAGCTCTGAATGTATGTTTCCTGACGTTTTACATTTTCCACTTTCCTATTCATCCATTAAGCTAGCCAATAATCCACCATCCTTTAAAGATTGTTCTCATAACTGAACAAAAACTACATAATCTAAACAGAGCAAAGTTACAAGAAATAAATTTATTTAAATGAAAGAAAAAGGAGTCCGTGTGAAATGTCTTCTTTTGTTTTCTTTTTTCTGTTTTTGTTTTTCGTTTTGTTTTGTTTTTTTAATGGAAGTTACTTTTTTTGAGTGACCTGGCTAGCCATTGAGTTGATTTAAGGAGTTTGTCTTGCCTCAGAAGAAATGGTCAGTTGTCTGACAGTGTGTGGAACCCTTTCAGGAAATGCCCACTTGGCTTTTCAGTTAAGTCTTTTAAGTATGGAGGTGACGCACCAGGGTGTGTCCTTGAGGAAGAGTGGGCCTGTCACGGGGGATGTGCATTGCAGCCTGTTCATTGTTTCCCAGGTCCTGCCCAGAATGCCGGATCACATCTAACTTTGTCATTCCAAGTGAGTACTGGGTGGAGGAGAAAGAAGAGAAGCAGAAACTCATTCAGAAATACAAGGAAGCAATGAGGTATGAGCACTGCAGCCTTTTCTCAGGCTAAGATCCCAACGTCGCTTGGGTTCACTTTGAAAAGAACAGTGCTGCACTATATACTCCTACCTCCTTCCTCCCCTTTCTTTGCCTTCCCAGTACAGTTTCCTTTTGTCACCCCTGATAACACTTACCCGTTGTGTACCTTGCTATAACGCAGTCCTTGGGGTGCACGCCCAGGGACTGGGTTATAACGAAGTCTGCTCTGATAGCTGAAGCCCCATGAGTGGGTTCCGGCCTCATTCTGAGTCCGTGTTAGAGTTGTCCTGTGTGCTTGTGTGTGGGCTTCCTAGAAGATTGCCCTCTGCTGGATCTGCGGGACTGGAGCTGTTACGAACAGCACAGACTTGAACAGAGTATCTTGCTGTAGTCAGTGCTTCATGCATTAGTACACACACGTTTAAGAACACACCTTGGGGAGGGCTGGAAGCAGACATGCTGGTTCTATCACTACCTGTTTAAAGAAATACCGGATGATAGTCAAATACAGACCTGAAATCCACTGTGAATAAGGGTTGCGATATTTTCCTTTCCAGCAACAAGGCGTGCAGGTATTTTGATGAAGGACGTGGGAGCTGCCCATTTGGAGGGAACTGTTTTTACAAGCATGCGTACCCTGATGGCCGTAGAGAGGAGCCACAGAGACAGAAAGTGGGAACATCAAGCAGATACCGGGTAACTCTCGCTGTTTTTTTAAAGGAGGGGAAATACCACGCTATCAGTTGAGTCCCACACAGATTGGGGTAGGGGAAGGAGATTAACACTCAGGTCTGGGAGTGAGACTGGCAGATGAAAGAACGGCAACCTCAGGAAACTGGGAGGGATAGGTGAGGAAAAGCTAGCT
The DNA here is from genome assembly GCF_004348235.1 of Phoca vitulina. Classification (NCBI taxonomy): domain Eukaryota; kingdom Metazoa; phylum Chordata; class Mammalia; order Carnivora; family Phocidae; genus Phoca; species Phoca vitulina. The sequence goes on from NW_022589707.1 coordinate 7,147,824, forward strand.
CTTAAAGGTCTAGAGTAAGCGGTTTGCCTCAAGTAACCAGAGGGGAGGAATTGGTAAAGTCAACCCTAAATAAGAAGTCTGGTTCGTCATGCCCTCTGGTGTGCTGGATGTTTTGCCTTAGAAACAACAGAATAGAAGATACTACTGGACAGTGCCATCCCTATCATGGCCTTGTTTTTTACAGGCCCAACGAAGGAACCACTTCTGGGAGCTCATTGAGGAAAGAGAGAACAGCAACCCCTTTGACAACGAAGAAGAGGAGGTTGTCACCTTTGAGCTGGGCGAGATGTTGCTTATGCTTTTGGCTGCAGGTGGGGACGACGACCTGACAGACTCTGAAGACGAGTGGGACTTGTTTCATGATGAGCTGGAAGATTTTTATGACTTGGATCTATAGCAGCTTGACGTGGCGGGTGAACTGGTCTGCTGAGCCTCAGGCAGTAGCTGTCCCCTGTGGTGGCGAGGCAGTGCCCGAGTTTCTCTCCTAGGCAGGCCTATCAACTCCAGGTGCTGTCGTGATCCTCCTTACCCAGGGCCTGTCTCGATCCCTCACCTTGCCCCAAGGAGTGTTGTTTTTTTCTGTTAAAAAGTTACAAAAATAAACCTTAAAGCTAGTTTTTTTGTAACATGAATTTAACTGTCAGACAGTTAGCGTAGGTCTGTTGCGTCATCTGTTTTCCACCAGATTGACACCGTTCTAGGGTAGCGTTGATGGACTCTCCACACTTAAGAGGATCCCAGGTTCAAGAACAGCATTGGCCCTGCTTTGGGGTACAAGAATAGACGTGATGGGTGACAGATCTGCACTGTGGCACGTAGCCTGCCACAGACTTAGAGGTGGATACCCAAGGTTTCTGGTGAAATCTGCACATCTGTTTTTAAATCTGTTCCCTACCCCATAACCCCCACTGTGCACCTGTTCTGTGGTTTTGGTCTCTTGTTGAGTTGCGCACAAGTCATACTACTGGGTAACCAGAACCAGGTGCGAATGTGTTGAGATTTTTACTGTGTTGAGCACGACAGGGAAGTTGAGAAGGAACACGTACAACAGATGCAGTGGCCTGTGTGAACGGCCGAGCTGGAAGCGGACTCCCGGGGGCTGATGGACTTGGTGTGTGTGAGAGTGTGTGAAAAGCTTCTCGTTCCTGCATAGATGCTGTGTTCTTAGCCTTAGTGGAAAAACTTTGGTTTAGTGGTTTCAGCCTCGTATGGCACATAGATGTGAAGGACGAAGCAGGATATCGGTAGCTGTCGGTAGAGCGGTGCTAGCTCTGTCTATAAATAGAGAAATGGGCTTAGCCACAGGGGTCGCCTGTCTGCTGGTCCCATTCAGTAACACAAACCAGGGCTCGGATACACAGTTGTATTTAATATTTTAGCGTCTCCCAGCCTCTCCAGCCCAGGCACTTTGGGACAAATGTTTGTCCTCATTTGAGGTTTTGTTGTCAGGTTTTTGTGTTTGTTTTTGTGGGTATTTGCCTCGTTCCATCCCTGAGCTTTGCAGGTAGACAGATGTGATTCAGAGCTTAGTTGAAGGTGTTTCTTGTAGTGGGGTCATTGGTTGGCAGGAGTAAGTCATGCTTTTCCACTAAAGGGGGAGCGGGGGTGGTAATCCACGAGACGAGCTAAAGTTAAGTTAGAAGAAGATTGGAAACTTTAGCTTTTGAGTTTTGTCGCTCTAGTTCCTAAAATAACTTGGAGATGCTCCTCATTTGTCCATCTACTGCTTTGATTCATTCCTTGGATCCCACCCATTCTTTCACTCTAAGAAAAAACAAGTAATTGTTGCAGAGGTCTCTGTATTTTGCAGCTGCCCTTTTGTAAGAAGCACTTTTCCCAAATAAAACAATAAAAAAACCCCAAATTGGCTTTCTGTTTTGTGTAATGAGCTGTTCTGAACCGTGTAGGTGTCAAAGCATAGCATTTGTTTCTTGACTCTGATCAGTTCATCAGTTGTTCTGTGGATACGGTTCATTGAGAAAAGTGATAGCTTCCCTAGACCGGGCCTGCTGAGAAATGTTTGAGCGAGACCTTACCAGCTGGGATCATCACACTATTTTGTACTTGAGAATTTGCAAGACTAACTCTTAGGCCGCCTTGAGTGGCCAAAAGCACTGCCATCCGCCTGTGGTTGAACTCGCTTCCTACCCACAAGTAGCAGGTAGGTCACAACACATGATGTGTTTTGAAAGGGTACTTTTCTCTCCGACTATTCTATCATACTTCTAATAAAAACCATTCTGTGGTGACCTTTTTGCATTGCTTATTTGTAAAAATACTGCTTCCTAGAGGGGCACCTGGGGGGCTCGGTCTGTTCTCAGCTCAGGTCATGATCCCTACTCCCTGCTCATCTGGGAGCCCACTTCTCCCTCTTCCTCTGCCCCTCATCCTGCTTGTGCTCGCTGTCACTCTTAAGTAAGTGGAATCTTTTAAACATTTGGATTAGGAATTACCGGTGTTTGCATTTCTAGGAATTGTGTGTATTGTGACTTGGCACGGTCATGGTAACAGCTATAGGTCCACGAGTTGTCTGTTTCTGTGAGCGCATGTATCCACTGCTTCCTTCCAGAAGTGCTGAAAGTCTGCCTTCAGCTGCTACTGACCAGGTCGTGCTGGGGTTCACATGCACCCCCAGAGTGATGGAGAGCCTCCGAGGCAAGGTAGAAGTGTTGGGGCTCTGAGTGGGGAAGAGACTTAAAAGCCTCTGCATTTTGGTGTCTGGAAAGTAGGGCTAGGCTCATCAGTAGCTGCCCTGTTGGTGTATTTGAGTCTGTGGTCCAGGGAATGGTCTACGTAGGCAGTGACAATAGCTTACTGGAGTTGAGGTAGGTTTGTGTTGGGAGCAGCTCCCTTTGCATCTTGGAAAAGGCAGGGGAAGTTCGTGTATCCGCCAGTCATAACGTGTGTTGCTGTCCTGTCCTGTGCATTGCACGTGCGCTCTGGGTGCCCGCCTGTTGTAAGTGAAATTCTCACTTCTCCACTGCACAAAACTGGTCTCAGATCTCTGCCCCACCACTACACACAGTAAGTGCTGGTTCCATTTCTTAACTCCTATGAGCTCCCACAGATTCATTTGAAGCAAATAACTACCCACTTGAGATGGAGAATGGGGTCATGGTTGTCACAGCATAGCAGCCTGTCCCAGGCTGAGACCATCATTTTATAAGGAAAACTAAATAAGGTACTTCTGTTTAAAATACTCAATTATGTTAGGAGAATTTTTTTAAGGCCTCTTACTCAAGGTAATCAAGTAAAAACTAAATTCCGCAATTATAAGATCAAGTAAATTGTCTTAATGAACCAACACAGACTTGCGTGGTTTAAAATTGGTATTTGGTATATAGATACTAGTAGAATATTACAAACTGTTATTGCTTTCTTGTCTTCTTACCCATTGGTAATAAATGTTACTAATGGAAATGTTATTTTAGAAGGTGACTGGTATAGTGTGTTTTTCCAATTTTTTTTTTAAAAGATTTTCTCAGCACAAGCAGGGGGAGTGGCAGCAGGAAAGGGAGAAGCAGGTTCCCCTCTGAGCAGGGAGCGTTATGTGGGGCTACATCCCAGGGCCCTGAATCATGACCTGAGCTGAAAGTAGACGCTTAACTGCCTGAGCCACCAGGTACCCCCAGGAGACTGGTAGTTTTTGAAATGTCAGAAGCATTTATTTAAATTATTGCTGGCTCAATCAGTAGAGCATGCAACTGTAGATCTTAGGGTCATGGGTTCAAGCCCCACATTGGACATAGAGCTCAGTTAAAAAAAATATACTGTTGTAAACAGGGTAGTTTAAGTATCCTTCAAACACTAGAAGCAGTTTGAGAGTTTCCATAGGCTTGAGCAGCAGGTGGAATTTTAAGATTTTGAGTGGGGACAGAGGGGTCAGAGGGAGAAGCAGACTCCCCGCTGAGCAGGGAACCCGATGCAGGGCTCAATCCCAGGCCCCTGAGATCATGACTGAGCCAAAGGCAGACACTTAAACCAACCGAGCCACCCACATGCCCCAAACAGGCTTCCATTTTAGATAAAAGAAGTACTCTGTAGTAAATAAACAAGGTAGTTTTTATTTCTTGGTTTTAAGTGACAGGAAGAGGGGCACCTGGGTGGCTCAGTTGGTTAAGCGACTGTCTTCGGCTAAGGTCATGATCCCAGAGTCCCACATCAGGCTCCCCGCTCACTGGATAGTCTGCTGCTCCCTCCGACCCTCTCCTCTCATGCTCTCTCTCTCAAAATCTTTAAAAAATGACAGGAAGAGATCCATTGCTGATAATGGAAAATACCAAAGATCTTCACCAAAACTAACCAGGTCTTCATTATACCTCTGTAGCTGTGCATAGAAAAAATACCAGGCAGTACCTACACAAGAATTTTTTGGTCCAGTTGGTGTGCCTAGTTTCCTTTTAATCAAAAGCTTATTCCCCTCAAGACTCCTTTCTGATATGTTTACTTAACTTTCTTTAAAAGGGCTTGCTTTTACTTAACGTGGATGCAGGTCCACTAACCCACTTTCTCCCGTGGCACTTGCTTTGGTGTTAAGAGGAAGGTAACCATTTGTTCTACAGATAGTCCCTCCCAGGCATTGGGCCAGCACTGGAGTTACAGTGGCAGAAACCACATCAGAACAGTCCATGTGATCCCTCCACATCCCAGACTCCTTTGCAGTTCACTTGGTGCCATGTAACTCCCTTAGGCCACCTGCTGCAGGCATCCATCCCTCTTGCTGTCATGGAGATGTTTTCCTGGATCCCTAAGTCACAGGAGAGAGGAAAGCCCCTCCACCCCAAATCCTACATTGAGATGTGGGAGCTTTTTGGGGTGGGGGTTTGGCATTTATTTTGCTAATGTACCCTGGCATGAAATACCCTAATAGAATAGTTGTGATATTCATGAAGTTAACATAGCCGTGTGATTTTATTTTAGGTGTATAACATAGTGATTAACAGTGGTTTATTTTTTTACGATAATTTGATTATTATAAAGGTGTAGATTAAAATGAGCTTCCTTTTTTTTTTTTTTAAGAAGATTTTAGAGTGTGTGGGCAGCGGGAGAGGGTGAAAGAATCTTCAGCAGGCCTCCCACTGAGCATAGCCCGCTGGAGACATTGAGATCATGACCTGATCTGAAATCAAGGCGCTTAAACGGACTGAGCCACCCAGGTGCCCCTAAAATGAGAACTTTTAATAAGAGGTCTGGCTACTCTCTGGGCAGGGAAAGCTCATCTGAGCTGAGATCTGAAGGGGAGAAAGGGCATCCTTCAGAAGGAACAGCCGTGCGGAAGCCCTGCGGTGGACAAAGGCGGGCCATGCAGCACCCTGGCAGCGGATGGTGCCTCGAATCTGGCAAGTGTCAGTAACACTGCAGGCTGGATTGCCTTCATACATTAAGTTTGAGAATTTTAGTAAATATTGTCCTGACCTGCAGTTGGAACCAGTTTCTCAAGCAGAACTTCTCAAGACTCGGTTTGCTAACGAAGGGGCGAGGTGGGGATCTAGTTAGATGCAGCCTGTGAAGCAGCAGTTCCGGAGTGGGGGATGCCCGTCCTGCTGGTCTGGGACCGCCTGTGGGAGCCTGAGATGTTGACCCAAGTGTAAGTCCCTACAGCAGGCAGGACAAGGCTGTTGGCCCCGCTTGCCTTTGGGAAAGCAGTCTACGGGCTTACTCTGTCTCCTCGCTGGTTGGTTGGGTTTTTTGTAAATTTCCTTTTTAAATCATGTGATACAGAAAAATCTGTACCTGGCCATGGAAATGTGGTGGGGTTTTGATTTAACTTCTTAACTAGGAACACATTGGGGATCTTATTTTTTTTTTTTTAAGATTTTTTTTATTTGACAGACACAGTGAGAGAGGGAACATAAGCAGGAGGAGTGGGAGAGGGAGAAGCAGGCTTCCCTCAGAGCAGGGAGCCCGATGCGGGGTTCGATCCCTGGACCCTGGGAACATGACCTGAGCTGAAGGCAGACACTTAACCGACTGAGCCACCCAGGCGCCCCGGGGATCCTATTTAAAGAGCCACAAAAAAAAGCATTTTTACCTTGTTCTAGTGTTCAATAACCAGTAGTCAAGCAAGTTAGTGATCAATAAACCATCCTGCATGCAACCTTTCGTTAGTCTAATTTAGATCTTAGAACATTAAAGCAGCTATTCTGGTATGTACCTTCTTGTTCAGTAAACACATTGCTGTTCTGATTAGTGTTAGGGGAGTAGTTGGATTTGAAGGGATGTGCAATTAGGAAAGCTCATTGGAATGCATGGTCGGCCCAAATGCTCTGTTTTTATAGGTTGGAAGTTCTAATATAACACGGCTCAACTGTGTGTGTGTGTGTCTGTGTGCGTGTGCATATGCAGATGTGTAGAATACACACCTATTGGTTCCCTAGCCTTTTTCTGGTCAAATTTCAACCTTAGAGAAAAACTGCAATACACCATTAACGTTTGCCGCGTTTGATTTTTTTATTCTGTATGTCTTTGACCCTGCTGATCCATTTGAGAATATTGTAGGCGTGACATGCCCAAGTACTTCAGTCAAGTACCTGTTTTTTGCTCTGCAACCCCAATACAAGTATCAGGGTATATCATGGCAATGCAATGATTTACAAATTTCTCCCACTGTTCCAGTAATCTTCTCCGGAGGAAGTATCCAAGTCCAGTTAAATACAGTGTACTAACTTTTAACCTTAATTCATCAGATTTTGAGTTCCAATTTTTTTTTTTTAGCTACTTGGTATATAAGGAACAGATTGATAGATCCTCCCTCCCAAGATTTACATTCTAACAGATCCTTTTTTTTTAGTAGGATCCACACCCAGCATGGAGCCCAACACGGGGCTTGAACTCAGTCCTGGAGATAGGACCTGAGTTGAGATCAAGAGTAGGACCCTTTCACGGACTGAGCCACCCAGGCTATTCTAACAGATCCTCAATGAACCTGTTCTTCCTCCAATTCATCCTGCTCAGTGAGTTTTGGCATCTTGTGGACTCAACATTTCTAGCACTGCCTCCTTTTTGCTCCCAATGCCAGCCCTTCATCATCTCTTAGCACAGGTACGTGCTGCTCGGGGCAATGCCCGTGCTACTCCCCATCCCATTTCTCCCCCGCCCTGGCAGTGCTGTTCACGGCCCCCTATCACACCAGTACACCACCTATGAGAAAATCCTTAACCTTGACTCCTTTCTCATGCCGTTACTTCCTTTTTTTAAACATCAGGATGTCTTTCAAGTATACAATTTAGTGGTTTATCCAGTACAGCGTTGTGCAGTCCTCATCACTGTCTGGTTTCAGACGATTTTCATCCTCCCCAAAGGAAACCGGATTCCCATTAGTCACTCCCTTTCCTCCTCCCCTTTAACCCCCAGCAACCACTGGCCTGTGGCATTCACATCAGAGGGGCTTGCTGTTTCTGGATTTGCCTATGCTGAGCACTTCATATAAATGGAATCAAATGTGGCCTTCTGTGACTGGCTTTGACTTTGCATAATGTTCTCGTGGTTTATTGGTAGCATGTATCAGTAATTCATCCTTTTTCTGGCTGAAGAGTATTCCAATATATGGCTAGATACTTGGGTTCCCATTCCTGGCTCTTCTGCAGTGAACACTCATGCACAAGTTCTTGGGGACATACTTTCATTTCTCTGCTACATATACCTAAAAGTAAACTTGCTTGGTCATATGATAATTCTGTGTTTAACATTTTGAGGAACCACTTTTCCCAAGTGGCACACCCTGAGAATGGATTCCAGTTTCTTCACATCCTCACCAGCACTTGTTACTGCCTATTTTTTAAGTTTCAGCTACCCTAGTAGGTGTGCAGTCAGATCTCATGGTTTTAGTTGTGCCATTTTTTCCTCTGGTCCTGGCCTAACTGAAACTTAACCTTCCCTTGAAGCCACTGCACCCCAGAATCCTGTCCCCAAGAGACCTTAGCCCTCACTGTTCTAAAGCCCTCACATTATTGGGCCACCAGTGCCGCAATTTGAAGTCTATCACCTAGCTATAAAACACTGTCTTGAAATGATAACTCACGTAATGCTTTACAAAACAATTCGATTGTGTTCTTTTTTTTTTTTTTTAAAGATTTTATTTATTTAAGACAGAGAGAGAGAGAGAGAGAGAGCACATGAGAGGGGGGAGGGTCAGAGGGAGAAGCAGGCTCCCTGCCGAGCAGGGAGCCCGATGCGGGACTCGATCCAGGGACTCCAGGATCATGACCTGAGCTGAAGGCAGTCGCCTAACCAACTGAGCCACCCAGGCGCCCCTGTGTTCTTTTTTTTTAAAAGATTTTATTATTTATTTGACTGGGAACACAAGCAGAGGGTGTGGGAGAGGGAGAAGCAGGCTTCCCGCTGAGCAGGGAGCCCGATGGGGGGCTCGATCCCAGGACCTTGGGACCATGACCTGACCCGATGGCAGGCACTTAATGACTGAGCCATCCAGGTGCCCCTTGATTGATCTTAATTGATCTTAATTGATTCTTAATTGATCCTCACGAGTTTATAAAGTAGTTAAGGCCAGTATTTCTCATTTTACAAGTGGAGACACCAAGGTGCAGAAGTTACTAGCCCAGTGGCAGACAGGTAGTGTGTCCATGATAGACATGGCGTTGGACTCCACGTCTCCATCTCCACACAGATCTGCTGTTGCTTCCTTTCTGGATGTAGCTCACTTTTCCTGGGTGACCTGAGTAATACTATTTACATGCTTGGTGGTTGACTGTTTCTTGCCATGTCTTCTCACAAGACTTTGAAGAACAGTGATTCCTGGCCAAGAAGCAAAAGCAGAATCATCCTATTCCCCAGTGGATGCGGATGAAAATTGGTAATGTATCAGGTACAACTCCCAAGAGGAGGCATTGGAGAAGAAGCAAGCTGGGTCTATAAGGGATGGCACACACATTTACACTGCATGAAGGTCATGTGTTCGCATCCTCGTCAACATCACTACCACCTGCACAATAGACATGTTCTAAGATTACCTGAGAGAGAGCATGAGCAGGGGGAGGAGGGGCAGAAGGAGAGGGAGGAGCTGACTTCCCACTGAGCAGGACACCTGATGAGGGACTCGATTCCAGGACCCTGAGATCATTATCTGAGCCAAAGGCAGACGCTTAACCAACTAACCCACCTAGTCCTTACCACAATAGACTTTGTTTATAGGAAAAATGATTTTTCTGTTACTACGTTATCCACCAGTAGGTTGGTTCAGTAATATGTGAGACCTTTTGTTTGAAAACAATTACATTCTTCACACTGTCCGGACCCTTCATCAGCCATCCTTTGTGAGTTTAATATCTGCTTTCTCTTTACCCGGTGGTGTCCTAAGCCTCAAGGCTTTGGGGGAATGATTTATCTTTGTTTTTAATTATGAAGTTTATTTGCACTAAGATTCAGATGTAAGAAATTTAGTTTCTTGTGTAGTACATTATTTAAATCCTGCAGATTATAAAAATAGCCAACATACTTCTTACTTGTAGTTTAGTCTGAGACCATGAATGCATTGAAGTGGCTTGTTAATCATACTGGTATATACCAAGGAACAGTAGAAACCTGGAACCTCCCTTACAGAGCAGTGGTGGTCACTGCAGCTTGTGACCCATGCATGTATTGGGAAAACATTTTACCGGGCCACAAAGCGGCATTTAAGAATGTTTCTTGGGGCGCCTGGGTGGCTCAGCTGATTGAGCGTCTGCCTTCGGCTCAGGTCATGATCCCAGGGTCCTGGGATCGAGCCCCATGTCGGGCTTCCTGTTCTGCAGGGAGCCTGCTTTTCCCTCTCCCACTCCCCCTGCTTGTGTTCCCTCTCTGGATGTGTGTCTGTCAAATAAAATCTTTAAAAAAAAAAAATGTGTTAATGTGAACGATAGTCAAAAGTTTGGAGAACGTTGTTGTAGTGGCCTATACTCTTAGGGACACTGAAATACGTTTCTACAGAGACCTAGAAATCTATGGACTGCAGCTTGAAAATCAAGTTTTGGTACCAACAGAATTAAAGAAAGGCAAGCATGGGCACTGAAATCAAGGGGCAGTACTCATTTATATTAACTATTCACATTTTTTATTAGCATTTTATATTGTAGAAATGTAACAAAATCTGGGACACCTGGGTGGCTCAGTCGGTTAAGCATCTGCCTTAGGCTCAGGTCATGATCCCAGGACTCTGGGAGTTCTGCTTGGGCCTCCTTGCTGAGCAAGGAGCCTGCTTCTCTCCCTGTTTGTGCTTTCCCTTTCTGTCAAATCTTAAAAATGTAACAAAGGCATAAGAAAACGTTCTATAACCCAAAGAATCCAGTGTTTAGGCAGAATTCTGGGAGGATCCCCATGGCCCTCATCTGGATAGAATATCCTCCCCTTTGGGTATGGGTTGAACTTGTGAATATTGACGTGAGATCTCGCTCCCATGGTTACGTTTCATAACGCAAAAGGAAATCGTGACTCAGGCACCCCTACATATATGCTTTTTTTGTGTGTGCAATGGAATTAACTTTAATCTTTATTTATTGTAATGGTGGACATTTTTCACCCCATTGAACAATTTTACTACACCTTTAAAAGTTAGGTAGAATTTGGGGCTCCTGGCTGGTTCAGTCGGTAGAGCATAGGATTCTTGATCTCCAGTCGTGAGTTCCAGCCCCACGTTGGTATAGAGTTTACTTAAAAGTTGTGGGACACCTGGGTGGCTCAGTCATGAAGTGTCTGCCTTCGGCTCAGGTCATGATCCCAGGGTCCTGGGATCGAGCCCCGAATCAGGCTCCCTGCTCAGTGGGAAGCCTGCTTTTCCCTCTTCCACTCCCCCTGCTTCTGTTCCCTCTCTGTCAAACAAATAAAACCTTTTAAAAAAATAAAAGTTGGGGCACCTGGGTGGCTCAGTCGTTAAGCATCTGCCTTCGGCTCAGGTCATGATCCCAGGGTCCTGGGATCGAGCCCCACATTGGGCTCCCTGCTCTGCAGGAAGCCTGCTTCTCCCTCTTCTACTCCCCCTGCTTGTGTTCCCTCTCTCGCTGTGTCTCTCTCTGTCAAATAAATAAAATCTTTAAAAAAAAAAATAAATAAATAAAATAAAATAAAAAAATAAAAAAATAAAAGTTGTATAGGACTTACCAGCCTATTGTTGAAAGATTATTTTCAGGTTTTCATTATTAGCAATACCGTCTCTCACAATCCCTGAGGAATTCCAGAGCCTAAATACTTAGTAGTAGTATTCCTGGTATTAAAGCCTTTGCTTGTTTCTAGGTAACATCTGTTTTTCTACTTTTTCACGGAGAAAGTTCTTGAACAATAGATAACGGTGATTTTAGAATACTCTTAACATCACCTGGGTGGCTCAGCCCATTAAGCATCTGACTTCCACTCAGGTCCTGATCTCAGGGTCCTGGCATCCAGCCCCGCATCCAGTGCTCTGCTCAGTGGGGAATCTGCTGCTTCCTCTCCCGCCTCTCCCCCCCACTCATGTTCCCTATTATATACAATGTTTAAAACTTCATTTAGTTCTCATTTAATGCTGGTAGCAATTTGAGGAAAGTGGCATCTCCGATTTACTATGAAACGGAAACGTAGGTTAAGTCATTTGCCTGTGGTTTCACAGTGGGTAAACTGGTAGGCTTCAACTTAGGTCCTTCAGATTAGAGGCCAGACTCTACTTAAGTAGACTGCCTCATGCAATGGACTTCGCCCTCATCAGTCCCCCAAAAGTACATTGCCGAAGGTCAAGGACGATGGTCCTACCAAATTCAGAAATTGTGGAAACCTTTTCTTTGGCTTCTAAGAGCAATTTGTAGAGCTGAACACTATTTTTCCCCAATTTTTAAGATTTTAAGTAATCTCTACACCCAAAGTGGGGCTAGTACTTTCAACCCCAAGGTCAAGAGTTGCATGCTCTACTGAGCCAGCCAAGTGCCCCTTTTTTCTTCAATCTTTAATGTTATTTTCACCTATGTTTCTCAAATTGTTCATGGTAAAAGACTAGTTATCTTTTATTATTTTTTTACCTTTGTATCTTTTTACCTTTCTGATCCATCATGGACCAATACTTCCGTGATATCATAATAAGGCTTCTTCAGCTGAACATCCAACTCTTGGTTTCAGCTCAGGTCATGATCTCAGGGTCATGACAGCAAGCCCTGAGTCAGGCTCCAAGCTCTGAAGATTCTCCCTCTGCTCCTCCCCCCTCTCACACGCGTGCATGCTCTCCTTATTCTCACGTGCTCTCTGGAATAAATAAATCTTTGGGACTTGATCCCAGGATCCGGGGATCATGACCTGAGCCGAAGGCAGATGCTTAACCAACTGTGCCACCCAGGCACCCGGGATATTCTTTCAGATACTATTTTAACTCCCACATCCTCTAGGACAAAGTATATAGCAACCTTTTTTTTTTTTTTTTTTTTAAGATTTTACTTGACAGACACAGCGAGGTTGGAAACACAAGCAGGGGGAGTGGGAGAGGGAGAAGCAGGCTTCCCGCTGAGCAGGGTGCCCGATGCGGGGCCTGATCCCAGGACCCCAAGATAATGACCTGAGCTGAAGGCAGACACTTAATGACTGAGCCACCCAGGTGCCCCAAGTATGTAGCAATCCTTAAATTGAGCTCATGGTAAACATCCTATGTTTGAGCAGCAAAACTCCCAAGAGGACAGTTGGCTTCTTTGCACCTCTTCATCGGCCTTCAATCTCTGTGGTCACTGGCTACTAAGGCTTTGGATGCTCGGAGAGCTTTAGGACAAACAGATCGGTTCTAGTCTTTGATGCCCAGTCCATTTGGCTTGTGAGAGTCACCTTGAGCCTCGAAGAGACTTCTAGAAAGTACAGATGATGTATGCTTGTCCAGAGCTGTTGAAGCATAGCTCCAGGGCTGGGGCCTGGGAATCTGCATGTTTAGCAAGGACTTAGGCCGGTGGAAGCACAGCCAGGATGCAGACCCATGCTGTGATTCAGACTCCCCTGTTCCAGTTGAGAATATAAAAACCCCCCCCAACGTGGAAATGAGTTGCCAGGTTCATATTGTAAGAGGCCAGGCCAGAATTTATGCCTTTTGAGGGCCTACCTGAGTAATAGCTACATCCTGTCCATGCTGAAATGTTACAGAAAGTAAATATTTAGAACAAGATGTACAATATCAAGTTGAGAAAGTTGTTCTGCATGGAATCCCATGTCCTTGTGATATTAAGATTTTCTGTAATTTAAAATTTTTCTTCAATATGCAGCATACCAAAAAAAAAGCTAAATTGAAAAAAATAATCAGCTTTTCTAAAGCTAGTGTACTTAAAGATTTTATTTATTTGACAGCGAGAGCAGGAACACAAGCAGGGGGAGTGGGAGAGGGAGAAGCAGGCTTCCTGCCGAGCAGGGAGCCCGATGTGGGACTCGATCCCAGGACCCCGGGATCATGACCTGAGCCGAAGGTAGATGCTTAACGACTGAGCCACCCAGGCGCCCTAAAGCTAGTGTACTTAAACTTTTTCTTTCCCCCCCCAAATGACAGATCCCTTTCTTGCTTGTTTCTGAGTAATATGTAATCTTAGTAACTCCCTTAGGGATTAAAAAAAAATAGTTTTAGTGTTTCTACATGGTACATAATAGTTAAAGTGAAAAATTCTTCTGGCTGACAAATTATTAAAGTTTGTATTTTTTTTAAGATTTTATTTGTTAGAGAGCTTGAGCAGGGGGAGGGGGAGGGGGAAGTGGATTCCCCACTGAGCAGGGAGCCTGACTTTGGCTCGATCCCAAGATGCTGGGATCGTGACCTGAGCTGAAGGCAGATGCCCAACTGACTGAGCCACCGAGGTGTCCTTTAAAGTTTGTATTAAAATTTATTTAAAATACAATTTTTTTGAGCACCTGGCTGGTTCAGTCGGCAGAGCATGTGACTCCGTATCTCAGGGTTGTGAGATGGAGCCCCGTGTTGAATGTGGAGATTACTTTAGGAAAAGAAAAAATTAAAAAAACTTTAAATAAAATAAAACAGGGGCACCTGGGTGGCTCAGCCAGCTAAGCGTCTGCCTTCTGCTCAGGTCATGATCCCAGGGTCCTAGAATCAAGCCCTGTGTGGACTCCCTGCTCAGTGGGAAGTCTGCTTCTCCCTCTCCCTCTGCCTACACCCACCCCCTTCCCCGCTCTTAAACTCTCTCTCTCCCTCCCCCCTTCCTTCTCTCTCTCTCAAGTAAGTAAATCTTTTAAAAAATGAAAAGAAAATAAATGGTTTCGTGTTTTACTGATATTATAAATTTTATTTTTGTAATTGGAATTTTGTTTCTAAATTAGATAAGAAGGTTTCAGGTGGCTATTTGCAAGCATTTCTAAAAATTAACATAATGTGCGGATAATTTTTATTCCCAGTAAATGAAAACACTAGTTGAATATAATCATCACGCTGTGGTCCCTTTTAATCGTTTTTTTTGTTTTCAAACATTGACCTGTTAAGTTCTAGAGACATCCTGATATACTATATAAGAGTAAGTAGGGGCGCCTGGGTGGCTCAGTCGTTAAGCGTCTGCCTTCGGCTCAGGTCATGATCCCAGGGTCCTGGGATCGAGCCCCGCATTGGGCTCCCTGCTCCGCAGGAAGCCTGCTTCTCCCTCTCCCATTCCCCCTGCTTGTATTCCCTCTCTCGCTGTGTCTCTCTCTGTCAAATAAATAAAATCTTAAAAAAAAAAAAAAAAAGTAAGTAAATTTAGGGGCACCTGGCTGGCTCAGTTGGTGGAGTGCGTGACTTTTGATCTTGGAGTCGTGTTTGAGCCCTGCATTGGGCTCCTCACTGGGTGCGGAACCTACTTAAAAAAATGAATGAATGAATGAATGAATAAATAAAAATAAAGTCTTAAAAAAAAATCTTAAAAAATGAGTAAGTAAAATTAAGTAATAAGTAAATAAGGTGTCAGATGAAGAGCAATCTTTGGATGATTTTGCAGAATTATCACCTATTCTGTGCTCAACTTGTAGTTTACCTCTGGTTGTTTTTGGGTATAGATTAAACAATGTGTTTAAGAGTAAACGCAAAAGAAACTGTATGATATCAAAACCACCTTAGCAGCGATCAGGATTCTGATGAATGGTAAACCAACCAAGTGAATCTTGTGAGCACTTGTACATGTTTGCTCAATGCTTGATCACAGGCTCTTGAGCAGATACTGATATTTTTGAAAATGAGAAGTTGAAGCAGGCACTATTATTGCCTTTGATGATGTGAATCCCCAGAATCTCTTCTGCATCATCTGGAGGTTTGTAAGCGACCTGCAGGGAGCATTGATGTATGCTTGCTTCTCCATCCTCCCCATTTAACCCTTGTGCTGGGGTAGAACTCAGCCTAGTTGGCCTTGGGTCACCCAGATAACCTTGCATATGAGCAAAGTGGAGTTTCCACATCATCCCTGTTCAAGAGGAGGTGGACTCTGGCTGGGCCTGGCATCATTCAGCCACAGCTCCTCCATAATTCCCCTGTGGTTAGATAGGACAAGCCTAATCCACCCATCGGGCTACCTTTCTCCACCCGGCCCCTCCCACACTGCCTCCTCCCGCGCCCCCACCCCAGGCTTCTTTTAGAGAGAGCTGCAGTACTTGACTTTGAAGGATATTGAAATGTATGTTTGAGAGTATATCTTAGGATGAGTATATTTCTCTTTCTGTGTGTGTGTGTGCGCGCGCGCGTGTGGTGTGTGTTGATGATGAGGGGTTAATAGGACGCAACCCAAATCCGATACTGGTCATCTGGTGGGGGAGTAGAGCCTCATTGCCAAGAGTGGCTCTGGAACCGGATTGTTTGGGTTTGAATCCTGGCTTTGCCACTTACTGTGTGACCTTAATCCCTCAGTGTTTTATATCATCATTTTAAAATAGGAGTTGTAAATAGTACCCACTTCAGAAGATAGTAGACAGGATTCATTGAGTTAGTATAAATAAAGTGTTTGGTACAGTGCTGGGCACATAGTAATTGCTATATGTGTTTGCCATTATTAATATTACCGTAGTCCTATTCCTATCATTACTAATAGACCTTTTCAGTAACAGAATGGGGAAGAGATTCAGGAATTGTCTGTGAACAATGAAATACTAACTGAAAGATTTCCTCACACATGGAAATGTACTTGACATTGGCAGGCAAAATATTGAGACGTTTGCAATCTTACTATTTTCCAAAGTGTCCCTTTTGGAACTTAATTTCACATAACTCACTTGTTACCAACTCTACAGTTTTGGGGGTGTGAGAAAAATGCCAGAATTCAGTAACACACAGCCATTGCCGGAGCATGGCTCTCAAGGGGAGCCTGCCGAGCTGGCTTCACAGCGTGGGTTATGAGACTGCCCTGAGCCCCGGGAATTGGGCCCCCGCGGTCAGTGACACCGCCGTTCCATGCTGGATACCCTTTCAAGGGGACTTGCGGGTTTCTGTCGAAGGACTATAATTTCGGCAGAAGCCCAGGCTGGTTAATTATAGGTTGCTGGTGTTCAGGTGGCCTTGTTCTCACATGTGTACCCTCCTGGTAGGAATATTTTAATTCCATCTGATCCCCGGAGTGCATAACCCGAGAAGCTGATGAGCTCTTCAGAGTACTGAGGTTGATGTGCACAGAAGTGAAGAAAGATTTGTGTGAGACATTATTCTCATATCTTGCTCAGCCTTTTCTTCGCTCACTCTCCCCTGACCTACTCGATTTTCCTTACCCTTTCTAACGACTGTCTGCTTCTTGCTTCCTCGGAAAATCATGCGGTGGCTTTAGTACGGATACATTCCTGATCTGCCTGTGAGATTCTGCTGTGCTTAACCCTTCCTTCAGAACAATAACATGAAGATGAAAGAGGTCGATCCGTTCTGATGCATGTATTCTCTCTGGCATAGAACTAGATTTCCCTCATGCTTCCTAAAGGTAGGTCCAACCAATATATCGTGAAATGAATTAAAATGTGATTACTTCTCTATGATCTTCCTCCTAACCCCTCCAACCTCTATACAGTAGCAATTTGAAAGTTTCAGTGTGGGGAAGAATCACCCGGCAAGCTTGGGTGAACGTGGATTTCTGAAAAGAGTCTGATTCCATCAGTCACAGGGCTCAAGAATCGGTAACAAGCATCCCCTGGCCACGCTTACACGTCTGGTTGGCAAACTACACTTTGAGGGGCATTGCTTCATTGTACCGTCTGATAGATGTATGGTGTGAACCACATATGTAACTTAAATTTTTCTAGTAGCCACATTTAAAAAAGTAAAAAACCAGGTGAAACATTAATAAAATGTTTATTTAACCTAGTGTATCTAAAATATCATTTCAAAATATAATCAATATGAAATTATTGTAAGATTCTTTTTTTTTTTTTTTTAAATATTTTATTTATTCACTTGACAGAGACAGACAGCGAGATCAGGAACACAAGCAGGGGGAGTGGGAGAGGGAGAAGCAGGCGCCCGCTGAGCAGGGAGCCCGATGTGGGACTCGATCCCAGGACCCTGGGATCATGACCTGAGCCGAAGGCAGACACTTAATGACTGAGCCACCCAGGTGCCCCTGTAAGATTCTTTATACTCTTTTTTGTTTTTTTTTTTTTTTGTACTAAGTGTTCAAAATCTGGTGTGTATTTTGCACTTAGAGCTCATCTCAAATTCGAATTAGCCACATTTCAATACTCAAGCCACACGTAGTTAGTGGCTATCTGTTTTGTGCTGGTCTCAGCCTCTGGGTAGTGCTGAGGTGAGTCCCCACAGACTTTTCCTGGTTCAGAGCCATTGTTGCGGTTGGACCAGCCCTCGTGGTTCTTTTTTTTTTTTTAGGGATTTTATTTATCTATTTGACAGAGAGAGGCATAGCGAGAGAGGGAACACAAGCAGGGGGAGTGGGAGAGGGAGAAGCAGGCTTCCCACTGAGCAGGGAGCCCGGTGCGGGGCTCAATCCCAGGACCCTGAGATCATGACCTGAGCTGAAGGCAGATGCTTAAGGACTGAGCCACCCAGGCACCCCTCAGCCCTTGTGGTTCTTGTTATGATTACAAGATGTGCCCCAGCAACAACCATCAGGGAACTTTGAAAAAACAATGTTTATTATCCACAGGTTCTGGAAGGTACAAGGCACGCATGGGGGCCACACAGCAAGGTCAATATTGGCTTGACATTCATCTGTGAGCCAACTAAATTTCAATTCAGAAGCGGGTTTTTATCCAGCAGATAATCTGGTATTTTAGAAGGAAATTGTCGGCGTCTCCCACATTCTAGGAAGGTGGTCACATCAGCCCCACTAGGATAGAGTGAGATCCAATTCTGTCTCCATCACATGGCTCTTGACCATTTGGCAAGACAGTATTTATGGTCTCGATGTCAAAGGCTTTGCTCCCCAAACTAAAGACCTGAGGTGTGAACGTCAGGAAGCAAAAGTTAACAGCGTTCTGGTTTATCACTGCAGGCTTTTTTTCCGCATCCCCCCCACCCCCACCCCACACCTGAGCTGTTTTAAACAGCTCTGGCATGTTCTAAACATCCTCTCCCCTCTCTTGATATCCCTCCTTTATTCTTTCTTCACTACCTTCTTCAAGCGAGAAGCAAAATTCAGTAGAAACTGGTTGGAAGGGTTGGGGAGACAAAATGGAAGGATAAAGAGTAGACCTTGTCCTCCTACCCCTGTGCCTCAATTCTGAAGCAGAACCAAGAGAAACAGTGGTGTGGCTTTACTCGGGGTCAGCAGGTCTGGCGTCTGGTGTGATTTCAGGCAAAGTGCTCCCCATCCTGGAGGAAAGGGTTAAGGACCAGCGGCAAGTCTGTGCTTTGGTCTGAGATGCTACGTGGCAGACAACAGGGTATCCGGCTACCTTCAGCATCAGACGTGGCATCCAGTGGCTGCAACTGGCCTCGTGAACGTCTTCAGCACATGCAGTGGGTCTTCTCCTTCGGACCCTGGGCCACAAGGACCGGCCTAGAATCCGGGGCCAGGCTGTTCAGGGTGCTCTCCCCAAATAAGTGCAGGCTGTTGCGGGTGATCAGCTCCCTGGCCATCAGCATGAAGACCTCGTCTATGTTCTTAGACTCCTTGGCAGATGTTTCTAAAACAGCAAGGAGGCCGTACTTCTCAGCCAGTGTGCAGGCATCCTCAAACAGGACATTCCGTTTTTCCCACAGGTCACATTTGTTCCCTGGGAGCGAGAAAGAAGCAAATATTCCATGGACGAACTAAATCTGTGTTGTTGTTTTTTTAATGAACCTTTAGTAGAAACATTTTAGTTCAACAGTATTCACGCGTGATTCATTCCTAAACAGCCATTGTGGGCAGATTTACTGAAAATGAAACCACGGATCGATGGAAAAAGAGCCACTGTCTTAATTCACTGTCAAATGAGATCCTGAGGAGCTGTGAGAAACGGGCCGGAGGTGTGTGTTTTATTGGCAGGGACAGTTGGAACCTCTACGTTCTACGGAGGGACAGTCATTCCTTCCTTCTAAGTCTAACTAGGTAAAGACTGTGCCGGAGAGGGTGTCTCGGGCTTCTCTGTTATTCCTTCAAATCTTGTTTCTCTTTCTGCTCTCTTTTCCAAACCACAAAGGGTTGGATACTGTGGGATGGGGCCTGGGCTAGCTGAGGAGCTTGTGATGAGGATTTGCCGGATTGAAGGTACGAAATGAATAATGCAGGATTTAGCTACAACTTAAATATTAACAGGAGGCAGACCTTAAGTGTGCAGTTCATGAATTCTGACAAACGGATATGCTCTGTAACCATCATTCCCCTCAGGATATAGAACATTCCGTATTACCCCAGAAAGTTCAGTGAAGGGTTTTGTGAGCATGGCCCAGGACTGGTTATAGAAGGAAGAGTGACCCATCTCTTTTGCTTTTCCACTTCAACCCTACATGCATCCAATCATTGGACTTTGATTTCTCTGAGGCAGGAATCTAAAGGTAAAATTGTTTTCCTGCAGGATTTGTTCTACCAGACATCAGGATTTATTACAAAGCTACTGTAATTAAGACGGGCCAGACCAGTGTTTCTCAACTTGTTTTTTCTCATAAAGGAGCCTTCTTAGACCCTTTTCCCCCATAATTAACCCTCCCCACCATGAAAACCTTTAAAACTTTTCATTTTGAAACAATTATAGACTCACAGGTTGTTGAAGGAGGTCCTTCAGGGAGGTCTAGCGTACTGTTCATCCAGTTTCCCCACTGGTAACCTCTTGGGGAATGATCGTCTGACATCAAAACCAGGAAATTACCATTGGTACATCCCATAGAGCTTATTCAGATTTCCCCAGTGATACGGTGCACTCCTTTGCATGTGTGTGCATGCATGTGTGTGCATGCAAAGGAGTGCACCGTATCACTGGGGAAAGATTGATGGATTGACATATATTGAAATTAAAAATATCTATTTAGGGGGCGTCTGGGTGGCTCAGTTGGTTAAGCAGCCAACTCTTTTTTTTTTTTTTTTAAGATTTTATTTGACAGCGAGAAAGGGAACACAAGCAGGGGGAGTGGGAGAGGGAGAAGCAGGCTTCCCGCGGAGCAGGGAGCCCGATGTGGGGCTCGATCCCAGGACCCTGGGACCCTGGGATCATGACCTGAGCCGAAGGCAGCCACTTAACCGACTAAACCAGCCAGGCGCCCCAGCGGCCAACTCTTGATTTCAACTCAGGTCATGGTCTCGGGGTGTGGGATCAGGCCCCATGTCAGGCTCCACGCTCGGTGTGGAGTCTGCTTGTCCCTCTGCTCCTCCCCCCCACTCATGCTCTCTCTCTCAAATAAATAAACATAATCTTTTAAAAAAAATGTCTACTCAGGGGCGCCTGGCTGGCTCAGTTGGTAGAGCATGGGACTCTTGATCTCAGGATTGTAAGTTCGAGCTGCACATTGGGTGTAGAGATTACCTAAAAATAATTTTTTTTTTTTTTTAAGTAGGCTAAAGTAGGGCTTGCTAATGCAGACCCAGGCTGCAGGCTGCAGGACTCCATCCCCCAGGCAATGTTGGCTCAGGGCTGAAGGAACCTTTCTTACAACTGTGTTCAGGCTGAGACACCACCTACCTACTGGGCTGGGCTGAAAACTGACTCCCAAAGATACCGGGTTCTAATCCCTGGAAACTGAATGTCACCTTATTTGGAAGACGGGTCTTTGCAGATGTTATTAAGAATCTCGAGAAGAACCATGAGAGACGATGGACTCTGAAAAACAAACTGGGGGTTCTAGAGGGGAGGGGGTTGGGAGGATGGGTTAGCCTGGTGATGGGTATTGAGGAGGGCACGTTCTGCATGGAGCACTGGGTGTTATGCACAAACAATGAATCATGGAACACTATATCTAAAACTAATGATGTAATGTATGGGGATTAACATAACAATAAAAAAATTAAAAAAAAAAAAAAAGAATCTCGAGATGGGGAGATGATCCTGGATTAGCTGGATGGGCCGCAATACAGCCACAGGTACCCTGATGAGTGGGCTGGGGGCTGGGGGGAGACGTCACACACACAGAGGAGGTAAGATGAAGAGGGACGTACACACTAGATGTGGCCACAGCACAGAATCTGGCAGCCACCAGAAGCGGAAAGAGGCAAAGAACAGATGCTCCCCTGGAGCCCCCGGAGCCGTGCGGCCCTGCGGACGCCTTGATTTTGGCCCAGTGATACCGAGTTCAGATTTCTGGCCTCCAGAATTGAGAGAGAACACCCTCCACGATTTTAAGCTGCTCGTTGTGTGGTAATTTGTCACAGCAGCCCCTGGAAACGAACTCAGGCACATCTCTTCAAGACAGCTGCATGCATATTCATAGCCCGGGAGGCCGAAGCTCAGGGCACAGCTCTGCTTCTGGAAGGCAGGGGTGAGAGCCTCTTGGGGGGGTGGGGTGGGGGGGGATGCTGTAGGAGTGGGAGCTCCTGAGCTGGGAGTCGGGTCTGCTCCTTGCATCCCTCACTTTGAGCTGTAGGTGCTGGGCTCAGTGGCACTGGTTCTGCCTTTTATGACCTGCTCCGCCAACCTGCCCCATTGCCATGGCAGGTCAGCAGCACTGTCTGCCCAGTGCCCAGCCCCTCCACACACCTCACGATGAGCCGGGACACCTGGTGGAAGGGAAAGAAACCGTGTGTTTGCCCCTCGCAATCCAAGTCCTTGCTTGCTAAGTAAGGGCTGTGTGTTGGGCACCCAGAGATGTTCCTGCCCCGAAGGAAGGAGCGCCTCATCTTGTTAGGGAGACAAGACAGACACACAGGTAATTCAACAACTGTACAGGAATTTTCTGATCCGAGACAGGCCACGAAATAATATAGGCCAAGGACCAGGTGAATGGTAACAGTTGTTAGTAGTACAGGTGTATAATCCCTTGTCCACATTTCCCAAACCCAAAAACCTCGGAAACCCCTAAGTGTATTTGGCAATTCCTCTGACAGTAACATCTGCCCTAAACTGGCATTTGAGGTTTTTTTTTTTTTTTTTTTTTTTATTAAAGATTTTATTTATTTATTTGACAGAGAGAGACACAGCGAGAGAGGGAACACAAGCAGGGGGAGTGGGAGAGGGAGAAGCAGGCTTCCCGCCGAGCAGGGAGCCCGATGTGGGACTCGATCCCAGGACCCTGGGATCACGACCTGAGCCGAAGGCAGACGCTTAACGACTGAGCCACCCAGGCGCCCCACTGGCATTTGAGGTTTTTATTCAACCTGCTTTGTAGGACTATGTCACACATTTCACTGCACTGCCTAAGTAAGAAGGCATTTGACCTTGGGGTGTTGGCCCAGACCTACTGAGGGTGTTACATGACATAGAATGCATTCTTCTAAAATCTGACAGATTCTGAAGGCTGAACTCTTAGGCACAAAGAGTTTTTGCTGAGAGACCGTGGACTTGGAAATATAGCAGCAGTTGAAGTGGAAGGTTTGCCTGAAATCCTAAGGGGACAGATCGCAGGTGCCGAGGGACGTCAGGAGAACATTCTGTATAACCTATAAAGGAAGTTGGCTCCTGACCCCTCCCTCTGATGGGGGGTACTAAGAGCTGGGAGGCCACAAACAGCAGAAGGGATGAGGCAAAGATAAGAGCCAGCCTTCTCGAGGAGGAAAGCGGGGTGCTTGTAGGCTGTGCTCAGGAATTTGTATGCTATCTTGGGGGCAGTGGGGGTCCACCAAGGATTTTAAACACAGGGACACTACCAAGGGGCTGGTCTTCCGGTAAATGGCCGGAGAGAAGGAGCAGTACAAATCGGTGCACAATCAGCTTTCTGACATTTGTGTGAAAGTCTGCGTCCTAAACTGACACATCCTGATCATCTTTGGGGGCATTTCTAGAACCAATCGTAAAGTGAGGCAGAGATGGTTGTGAGGAATGACAGACTAGGGTGTAGATACCACAAGAGCTGTGAGATTCCTCGAAATCCTGCAACATCTTAGCATTCTTTAAAAGATTTTATTTATTTTACTTGAGATAGAGCGATCTAGAGGGAGAGAGCGAGAGAGAGAGCACAAGCAGGGGGAGAGGCAGAGGGAGAGGGAGAAGCAGGCTGTCCACTGAGCAGGGAGCCCGATGCGGGGCTCCATCCCAGGACCCCGGGATCATGACCTGAACTGAAGGCAGATGCTTAACCGACTAAGCTACCCAGGTGCCCCCATCTTAGCATTTGTTACCTCCTCCTCTGCCCCATCTGTGTCTGCTGCAGAGGAATTAGCAGTTAAGGAGAGTGCTGGGGGGAGAGTCAGCGAGGGAGGCCCAGGACATTGGAGAAAAGGCTTTGTCTTCCAAAGATAGCTCGGAAGGGAAAGGGTCCTGGGGGCATGCAGCTTTGCCTTGCAGGCTTCCAGGCCTCAAGGAACAACTACTTCATTGTTGGGAGCACAGGAATTTAATGGAAAAGAGATCCAGTCCACCTTCCTGGGAAAACTTAAAGTGTGATCAGAACGTCTTCATTCCCCTTAGTGAGATGCATGTTTTCCACCCTTGTTGTCCCTTCTCTGGGAGCTACCCCTGGTGGGGTTTCCTTCTGCCCCGGAGGTCATGGATGTCCCTCCCCGTTGGCTCCGCTCTCCACCCGGGGGGCCTCTGAGCCCCTCTATCTAGCACAGCAGAGCCTCATCTTTGCTCCACCAGGAAATAATGGCTTCCCCTTACTGAGGTCTTAGCACCACGCTAAGTGCTTCAGATATATCCATTCAACTCAACAGTACACCTGAAGCAGGTATCTGTTTCATAGATGAGGAAATAGAAATTTAGAGAGAGCAACGAGCCCAAGTTCAGAAGGGAAGGCAGAGAAGGAGCTCTGAACCCCAATCTGTCTGACTCCAAAGTCCAGTTAAATGCAGTGACTCAGAGGGCTCAGAATTGTACCTGGATCGGCTAAGCGTTTAGTGTCACCTATCACCAGCATCTCCCTAGCACGGCCCATCGTCCTCACACCCCAAGGGTGGGGCCCTGCTATCCTGAAGGATGCAGGACACCTCCTGAGCATCCTCCTTTTTGTTGTTCCCAGAAGTGGTTGTTGGGGAAGAAATACAGCTCTTTTGGGGTCAGTGCTTATTCCTCGAACTCTGAACTCTGCTTGTAGAAGTGTCCTTTATACCAGAAGTCAAATTACAAAAGTTTCTGGTCCCAACGGGGGCCTTTGGGTGAGAAGCTGCAGGAGAGAGGCATCTCGCTCCTCCCAGAGAGACGAGGTGCCCTCCGTGGGGAAGCCTCACTAATCTCTCCCCCCTGCTTTCTGCCATGTGGGACAAGCCCCTCGGAGAAAACGAGGGGACGGAAGCTGAGGGGCATCTACTTTGGCAGCAGACTGTGGAATCTGGGGCTTTGGATCTGAGGTAGCAGGAAGGAGGGAGCGCACTCTAGGCTCTTGGAATGACTTTGTTTCTCAAGTTAGAGGAACGGCATGAGCTCCCTTCAAGTCTGTGCGTACGACAGGAGCCGAACTATGAATCAAAACACCCTTTCTGGAATCATGGCAGTAATAATGAATGGGCTAGATGTGCTCAGAACACGTGCCAGTGACCTCTTTTAGGGCCCGCCTGTGGCCAGGCTTTGCATCCTGTGACCGCCTTCACCATCGGGGCCCAGCTCTTGGTCTCAGGTAGGCACCTTGCCCCGCACCTGCCCGTCCTTGGGTTGACCAGCAGCCTGGGTCATGCTTTGCCATGAAAAGAAGGAACGGGGATTGCCTTGTGAGCAAGGAGATACTGAGAGAATGAGGTCTGTAGCGGGAGCAGGTCGGAGATGATGTTTTGAGGGATTCCACGAGTAAGGTGTGAGAAGCAGCTGAGAGAGAGAGGGAACAGGTGCACAATACAGCACAAGGGGGCTGGCTCCCAGAGCCCAGCCCTGAGAGGAGGGTGCACAGGTCCTGCCTGTTGGTGGTGGCGGGCAGGGCGGCGGGGGGGGGGGGGGGGGGG